>NC_141692.1:22410226-22973960 GCF_964263255.1 Lissotriton vulgaris | reverse complement strand
ATGCGGGTCATAATCGATTTCGTATCAGTTTGATTTTGTTGCATTTTTATAAAATTCTTTTAATTGATTTTTATATGATGTGTATTATATTGTGTTTTTAATATGAATTTAAAAAAAAATTTCATTGAATAAATAATAAAGATGTTTTCTTAACATTTGGCCACTCATTATTGTTTACTAGTGTACTGAATTTGGAATTTTGATCAAGGGGATAGACTCTTTATAGGTCCATTGTAAACCTCACATATGTACACATGCATAGTGCTTGATATCATGCTTCACCGCATCAGTGTACTGTAGCAGCATCATCATTGGCTCCCCATTGTTGAAAATATGCTGTGCCTCCCACTGGAGGTAAACTGGCTGGTTTCTCAGTAGTGCCCAGAGTTCAAACCTGAGAGTCTGTGTCTGTGCTCAAGCGCTGTGAGTCAAAATCATTCACAACACCCAAAGGCAAAGGAAAAAATTTGAACATTGTGATGTATGAAGTTACAAACAAAGGTGTTGCAAGTGTGGATCCAGCTACTGATCCACCACACCAGGGTCGTTCACTGCTGGGCAACATGCTGCAGCCCAATGTGATCCTAGTGCTAATTTCGCCTCTGGACTCTATTGGGAAAGCAGACGGTCTACCTCCAGGTGGACGCACATCATATTTGCAATAATGGTGACCCAAAGAAAACGCTGCTACAGTACACTGAGGTGGTAATTCAAGATGCACTGCCCCATTTCTGTGTACCTATATGAGGGTATTTACTAAGGAATTGCATTATGTAAATAACATGGCTGCATAGGTTGAGTGATCCATTGCTCCCTCCTTCATTGTTGGTACTACCCATTGCAAGATGAATGTATCAGTACCCCTTCCTCCCTCCATGTTGCAATATACATAGGTTAACCATTGATGTCTGTAGTAACATAACTGACAATGTCTGTCTCTTCCAAACACAGGTGCTTCTGGGGAAACAGCAGCAAGTGAAGAGGAGTCCCTGTCCCAGACTCTGGTGGAGGATGAGCTCTCTGGTGTGGATCTAGCTCTGTCCTCTTCGGATGACGAACAACAACCTGGCACCTCCGGAGTGAGTCATCATGCAGCCCCACCATCAGAAACACCTGCACCCTCGGTAGCCACGCCAACAACATCTGGCCACAGACCTAACCCCCCCCCCCAACACGGAGAGACCTAGGACACCAAATTCAAACAGCACAGGGACACCAGCCACCCAGGGAGCTACAAACAATGACACCAGTAGCAACACCCAAAGGGGCCCAGGGTCAACTGTGCGTGCCACCACAGGTCCTGCCCGTGTGTCTAGGGGTGGTGGGAGTGGTGTTTGGCAGAGGTCACAGCCTGCAGAGGGGCCTGGACTGCATGATGACCCCCAACTGCTATGCATCATAGATGCGTACCAGGATAGCACCGGAGGATTTACCCAGGTAGTGGGGATCCTCGAAGACATGCAACAGGAGCAGGCTGGCCATCATGCACGCATGGAGGCCAAGTGGGACAAACTTACTGGGGTGCTTAGCGTCATATTGACTTGTCTCAGCCAGAACAGCAGATATATGTCCACACCTCCCTGTGTGCCCACAACATCTCTTGCAACAACATCTGTAAATGCCACAGGGAGGGAGGATGAATCTGGAGGAGAGTCTGATGCAATGTTGAGGCATGCACCTGAGGATTTCCCCCCCCGAAGACGAAGAGGGGTCGTCCGAAGAAGGACACGTGAGCCACAGTATTCCATGCACATCCCCCAGGAACCCAGAACCTATTTTGGATATTGGTCTTTGCTTGCAAAGCGTTCACCTTGTTGCACATGACACAACTCCCCAACATGACATGGAGGATCCATATTGTATCAATGTAGAAGATGAATGTGGACTTCACTCTGGACATTTCATCTACCAAGACTTCAAACTCATCTGTGAACTTTGGATTCTAAACCTCATGTACCGCACTATCTTCACACATGTATGTAAATAAACTCACTATTACACTATTCTTGCCTATGTTGCTATTCAAACTTGGTATGTGTCATGGAGCTGATGGAATGCCGAAGTACACAGTGCATGCAAACTACTACAGCAATGTCATTACCGTTATGTGACTCATGTTGATGTGACACATATGATGGAGACACACCAATAGGGCACCACAACACATACTCACCATGGACATGTGCCACATTGCCAACAAAGATGTTTGCCAGATATACGGTGGAATGCACTGACACCACACCTTTCCACAGTCAATGCTAACAAGCCCACAGGTGAGGTAACCAAATGTCAGTCAGATGTGTGAAGACAGACAACACACATAACTAAGTGAAGCACAGGTTCATTACAAATCTGAAACAAGTTTATTACACAACAATAGCAAGGTGAATCCACATGACAGTGGGCACACAGTCACCAAGTGTTGTCAAATTGAGCTTCAGGGGTGTGTGGTACATCACATGATGGCATACTAGGAGTTCCACCCTGGCATTGGATTCAGGTTTTTTGGGTGTCAGGCTTGACCAAGCAACTGGCAAAGTACCTTGGGAAGGACAGAAATGAGACACAGTCAGAAGCACACCAGAACAGGATGGAAATGCAATAAACATGTCACAAGAAATCTACACAGTAACAACATACCATGTCAACACTATTGTGGACTACGGACCAACTGACAGGACACATCACTGCACGCATCCAGTCAAGTACCACACAGACAAACTCAAACAGCAGCTGAGCTGCACAAACACATCAGAGGCTAACTCAGGACATTGAAATGACAACCCTGTGAACTCACATCCAGCTGAAGAAGTTGTTGATGAGCTGTTTGCGGACGTCATCCTTATCATCACCACTGGGCTCGTGGCCCAGGCCAGGATCCTCCACAGGTGGTGGATGTTGGTCATCGTCGTCGTGTATGAGAGGCACCTTCTTCCGCCCTGCCGTGTTGTGGAGCATGCAGCAGACGATGATTATCTTGCACACCTTTGCAGGCCCATATGTGAGGGCCCTTCCGGTCTTGTCCAGGCAGCGGAAGTGGCTTTTCAGGAGTCCAAAGGTACGCTCAATCACTCGCCTCGTTCTGCCATGTGCCACATTGTAGCGCATCTCGGATGCTGTCACAGGGTTCCTGAGGGGGGTCAGCAACCACGCATGTTGGGGTATCCAGAGTCACCTACATACAAATAATTACACATTAGTGGAGTATTGTAAGGGGGTGGGAGAGAACAGTGCAAAACACACACAATGGAAAACAGAACACAGCAACGAGCCAGGCACGGTGGTTTGACCTCTGTGACATCATCAACGGTATGCGACTCCTCCTCAAGATGTACGCATCGTGGGCAGAACCAGGGAAACGTACACACATATGTGTGATCACCATGTCCGCCAGACATACCACCAGAGCATTGATTGAGTGGAAATGTTTCCTGTTGCGGTATGTCTGTTCTTGTGCCCGTTGTGGTATCAGGGCCACATGTGTGCCATCGATTGACCCAATCACGTTTGGCATCCTCCCCAGTCTATAAAAGGCATACTTGATCTCAGCGAGCTCACCCAGGCTAGGAAACTTGATGTAGGAGTCTAGGTGACTCAATATCCCCTCCAAGTCATCTCGAAGCACACAGCTGAACTTAGTTTGTGACATACCACTAAAACTAGCCACAGTGTGTTGAAAGGTACCGGTGGCAAAGAAGTGCAGTGCTGCCATCACCTTCACCTTTGGTGTCAGTGCTGTCGGGTATGTGCGGCCAGGTAGCAGATGTGGCGCCAACTGCTCCGCCAACTCATCCATCAGGCTCCTGGTGAAGCGGTACCATCGGATGCTGTCGAGTTCCACCATGGTCTCAAGGTCAGGGAACGGTCTATGGACTGCTGGTGCCCTGCAGTACAGAGATGGGTAAAGTAAGATTATACATTCAGCTACCCATGTGGCACTCACCTTGAAAAAAACCACATCATACATCATAACAATACCCAATTTACTGAGGTGTATGCTTTTGGTTATGGACACATATGTCACCTTCCTGCCCATCATCTCACATATCAGAGAGACATGTGTACAAGAGTTCCATGGAGTGCAATGGCAAATCATTGGGCTATGACACAGTACCTATGTACTGCTGTCACCTTCAAAACACACAAAATAGTGACAAGTGAGGACTGATGTTTCACAGGCACCACAACTCCATGTCAGTCAGATAACCATGGTCCCTGTATTGCCACATGTGAATGACATGTTCTATCATGGACATCCCACAACCAATCATGAGTCCCACAGTTAGTGGCTCCTGTGGTCCCTGCAGGCCATACATGGACATCTCAGAGACACACACACACAGCATAAATGTGGATGCACAAGACATATGGTGGACACTGTCTCACATTGGGCACATGGAACCACAAACATCAGAGACACAACATGCACACAGACTGTGGGGGTACCTCATCAATGTGGCCATGGGTCTTGCTGTGACGTACATAGCATGCAAACCTGTACTCATGGTGTACGTGACAGGTCATACACATCTACAAAGTGATACTGTGTCCATGACTCATGCCCATAAGCCAACACTTGGACATTACATTTGTGAGGTGCACAAGAAAAAATAAATCTGTCCCCATGAACCCGTGCCTAGCCTGGGAGTGGCGGCACGTAAGTGCCACACTAGAATTGAAATGTTGGCCCCCCATAAACACACAGGTGATGCAGCCTTACATGCCATGGGATGCAGTGTGGGACATGCTGTGGTGTTGAAGGTGAGGCCATGGCAATGAAATCTGTGAGGAAACCGACTGCAAGTCACACCAATGTGAACCGAAGCGGGTGAGTTGTATGCAGAGGCGCAGTACATGCATGGACCGAGTAGTGCGCACACCTTGTCCATTGACTGCACAATGCATAGGCATTACAGTCACTCGCATCAGATCACATTGATGACAATGGGCAATGCGTGCGCACGGTTCGGTACATGCATGTACGACGCGTATGCAATGTGACCCTTCGCGGGTGACTTCTACAGGGACGCGTCGTGCTGTTCTGGACAGAGACGTGCGCACACATGGCCCATAGAATCCTATTGGGACGGATGCATGTGGTTTAAAACAAAACGCATCGTATAGTCAGTTTACCGAGACATGCGCACGCATAGCCCATAGAATCGTATTGAGACGGATGCATGTGGTTTAAAACAATACACATCATATAGTCAGTTTACCAAGCCGTGCACACTCATTGGTAATAGGCTGTCATGGAGACGGACGCAAATTCAAGCATCGTTCGAGTTGTGCACTGGAAATTCAGTTGGATGCCTACAACAATGTTGAAATCCTAGGGTATCCTGAAGGTGAACATTTTAAACGATGAGGAAGACGTATAAGAGTCTTACATTTCCATGGATTGGACAGATTCATAGAATGCAACAAGCCGGGCCTATCAGTAAGGAGCAATGTCACAAAATCTGCCTCTACAGCACTGATATAAGGCTGGCAGGCCCCCAGGGAGCTCACTTGCCTGCACTACATGCTACAGGACCACATATCTGATTCCACTGCTGCTGTCTATGCTTCCTCTGGATCCTGCAATGGCACCTACTCTGGAGAGTGACCCAGCATTTACAGAGGAGGAGAACCAGGCCCTGCTGGAGGGGGTCCTCCCACAGTACAGCAAGCTGTATGGGAAACCAGGAGAGCAGGTGAGTGTGCAGTCCACTGCCTACCATTTTCTGCAAGTTGTCTGACTAGCAGTAATAGAAGTGTGCACTGCAGTGGGAGGCATATGCACTGAGCACTTTCAGCAACCAATTTATGTGTGTACATGTGATGAACATGTGTCCTGATACAGTAGTGCAGTAGTGCTACCCTTTAATTCCTATGCAATGTTACCATGTCAGACCTGCAGCACATATGCACATTTCTATTGGCCCCCGGGACCCCATGTGTTTGGAGGGGGGCTGCGTTGCCCCCCTCCTGTGCCATGTATAGCCCTGGGGACCCCATCCCCCGGGGCCGGCCTGTGTTTAAAAAAATTTTTTTTTACTATTTTGGGGAGGGGGGCCACGTGGCCGCCCTCCCGGGACACTTGTAGCCCTGGGGACACCATCCCCCGGGGCTGGCCCTCTACATTGGGGACCTTCAAAATCACTTCGAAGTGTCTCTATACACACAACCAACATATTCCTCCACTTCGAACTCAGGGCCTCATTACTTAATCAAAAAACTCTGTATATCTCAATCCGGCGGTTACCTTAAATTGTGCTCGCCATCTGTATACCCCGGGCCTCCGTATCCCGTTAGACAAAGATTGAATCGTTGTCCGTCTCCCTTCACGCACAAAATAAAGACACACATATGTCGCTTGTTAGGTTCTATTGCCATCTAGTTCAAACAATAATCCCATTCTCCCTTGTTCAAGTCGCTCGCTTGCCTCCTATTTGTAAAGGCCACTGTCTATAAGCTCTGTGTGTTCTCCGCCTGAAATTTCGAATGCGGTAACTTCAGTTGGTGAAACGCCTATATCTCAGTGTTTAATGCTTCCTTACGTCCCATTACGTGCCGCCCACTCAATGGACATGAAAGACAGACTAACTCCTTATTATCCTAACACTGCCCAGACTGAGTATCACATCAATACGGCCCGATCGCATTACGCGGATGTTAGAAACGGGATCTCTGGCTGGCCAAAGCTCACGCCAAAATCAGTCAGGGATCACCAAGTCTAAGTCAGGGCAAGGGAGTCACACACCAAGATAACCCCCGCTCACCCTCTAGGTAACGTAGCACGAGCAGCAAGGCTAAACTTGGAGGCGATGTGAGTTAAGTATTTGCGCACGCACCCCAGCAACAACACCCAAGACCCACCACAAAGGAAACTCCACACAAGGTTATATAAAAATAGGCTTTGTATTATAATAAAAACACAGTTGATAACACACAAACTTTACAATGTGCCAACAGGCACGGGCAGAATTTACAAGGGATTATGTACAGGACAGGGCCACATGGACCACTGTCAGGGGTAGGCATTTGTTAGAAATAATACTGGTAGGTATAACACTTAGCACATAAACATGTAATGACTGTAGCACTAAAATAGTAAATGCAGCACACAACCAGTAATCACTGGTAAGGGTAAATACCTCCTACGCAACCCTAAACACTGTAGGAAAATCACGCAGGGAGCTAGGACCTTAATATCATGACCTATAGGAACATAAACAATCACCTAAGCAAGTCACGTTTAGCAAAGGTAATGGGACATCAACAATCCTCTAAGCAGGTCACTTTTAGCAAAGGGGATAAAACATAAAATACCTAAGCAGGTCACTTTTAGCAGAGGTAATGGGACATCAACAATCCTCTAAGCAGGTCACTTTTAGCAAAGGGGATAAAACATAAAACACATTGCACATGAGGCATTAAAACACATTCAGAGGTGCAGGTAGAACATTTGCGCAAGAATCACATCAGCAAGGAAATTACAATGCGCAGGGTGCATGTAGCACAACACTAGAACTGTCCCTCAGGCCAACTGGCCTCGCAAGGGCTGAAATGCCCTGTGTCTCAATGTCAGGGAAGCTGCGCAGGCAGCACAGCACACAAAGCCTAAACGTAGCAGTTGCCCACAAAGTGCTGGGCAACTGGTGTAGGAAGGTTAGGACAAAGTTGGAGCCACGTGGGCTCAAGAACACAGGTGAGGGAACACAGCGTGGGAGCCACGGGGCTCTAACCAACTCACTGCCTGTGTCCCCCCTAGAGCCTCTCTGCCTCGCAAAACAAATGGGCACTCAGCGCTCTAAAGCAATGATGGGGGTGGTGAGCCTCTCAGGGATCAGAATAATGAATGCCCCCTCGAGCCTCGGGGCTCGCCAACAAATATGGCCGTCGTTGGAGCCTCGCTGGGCTCAAAACACAACTTGCCCACAGGAGCCTCGGGGCTCCTAATCTAACATGCGGGGTTGTTGGAGTCCCTCACGGGGGACTCAGGATCAGAAATGCCCGCCAGAGCCTCGGTCGGCTCTACACACTGGAGGGGAGGGGCGGGCACCGGCAATGTGCCCCGACGCCCTCCTCCGCTATCCTGCACTCCCGGGCCCCACTCTGCACTCACCAGGTCTCCTGGGCCGGATGCGTCTCCTCTGCGGGTCGGCGCGGGGCTCTCCTTCACTCGGGGAGCCTCGAGGACGGGGCTGGCTGCTTCCTTCGTCTCCCGCCTGGACCCGTCCCGCTGCACTCCGCCTGACTTTCTCTGGGGCCGGCAATGGCAGCGCGGCCCTGGGGGTAAGGAGACGGGACTTCCGGGTCGCACTAGGCAGCGGCCCGGCAACGGTTTCAATGCTCCTGGGCTGCGGCGGTGATCACGGGGCAATGCCGGGTGGGCTCCGGCGTCCAAAATAAATATAAAGCGAGGTAGGCACTCGCGATGCGCCGCAAATTCGGGCAAATGCCGGGTGGCACCGGCTCGGCAATCGGAGCGCTCCCAAGCGCTCTCAAGGCACAGAGAAGCGCGCTCAGCGCTAAAAGGAAAATAAAGCGCTCCTAGCGCTATAAGTCAAAATAAGAGCGCTTCCAGGCGCTCTAAGCAAAGTATAGCTCCAGCAAGGGTCTGGAGGCAGGCAGAGGGGCAAGGCTGGGCCAGAGCCAGCACACTGGGTCTCCAGGCAGGGTCCTCCTGGCCCCAGCAACAGCAACAGCCCCCTCTGCTAGGATCCACAAGCAGAACAGAACCAAATTGTATGGGGACACAGCCCCTTCTTATAATAATAATAATAATAATAATACAGAAGCTTGTTGAGCGCGAACAGCTACCTCTGGGGATGTGTCCCGGCGCTAGCGAGTCCTACAGCAAGAGTGAGTAGTCAGGAGAAAGAACAGGGTTATTGCATAAAAAGCCAAGTTTTTAGGAGTTTCCTAAAGCTGGCTTCTGACGTGGCGGATTGAATGGCAGGGGGCAGGGTATTCCAAAGTTTCGCTGTGCCGGCCGAGAAGGACCTGCCTCCAAGTCTAGCTTTCCTCACGCGTGGTACAGTTAGCTTGAGCAAGGAGTTTGAACGCAGCTCTCGTTTTTTTTTTTTTTTTTTTTATTTTTGAAAACCTTTATTGAGCAACAAATCAGTACAAATACGGGCCTACAACCTCCCGGCCGGCCACGCTAACAATTGAACGTCAATGCAACTTTACGACGACACAGCAATATCTTTGTCATAGGCAAGCATTAAACGAGTTACACTGTAATCACCATATTGCCATGTCTCAGGATCGGTGAAGGTTAATTTTAAGGTTTTCATCGCGACAATGAAGTTCAGGTCGTACTGCTCCGTACTAATACAAACAAGAAGAAGAGAACTAGGTCCATGTAGGTGGGACTCGACTATAAACATCCATATCAATCAGTGCGTTACGCGACATGCAAGTCCCAGCCAGAGGACGGCCACACAGTATGCATACCCCAGGAGAGGACGCAACATCCCAACCAACACCGGCCATCACCCATCCCCCAGTCTGCCTAACACGGGCCCAGGAAAGATAAAGTTATATGGAAACAAAAGGCACCATAGAAATAAACACCAACTAAAACATACCCCCCCACCCTACACACATGCAGAGGCTACGGCCTACCCCCCCCCCTAGCAGAGTGTTTCATCTCCCCAAAAAACCCGAAATGTAGTGAGAAAAGAGAAATTGAGAAGAAGGAAGAAAAGGAAAAGGAAAGAAAAAGAAGCACATTTCACAGAAGACCGGAGGAGGGCCAGTCCAGCATGTCCGATGCAATGAACACACGGATAGCAACGTTACCCACGGCCGCCCGACCCCAGGCCCCGACCCAGTACCCAATCGATCTGTACCTCCAACAAGTTACGTCCCCAATCCCGGCCATACACGTAGAAAGCAGCAGTACAATCAAAAACAACATCAGCCCTGTCCCCTTCGAACCGGCGTGCCAACAGGGTCCAAGTCCAGATCAGCCAACGTGGATGAGGAGGGCTCCGGTGAAATCCAGTGTTGGAGACGAGGTGTTCGCGACGGGGCAAATTGTTCGAAAGGTTGATGACATGGGGCACAAGAGTTCTTTACGGCCAAACCAAAGTCCACACCACTGGGCGCAAGATCAAATAAAAGTTCCAGCGTAGCAGCCCGACGGGGCCCAAACGGCAAGTCCAGATTGATGCGAGGAAGCATGTCGCCAGAGAACAAAGGAGAAGGGCAACATGGCGTCCGAGGCCCGAGCAACGGCCCCAGCGAAGAAGCAGTGCCGCCGGACCCTCGCGAGGCGGAGCCGAGGGACACCACAGCAGTCATGGAGGTGCGCCCATCCATCGCCCCGGTACACTCCAGAGCGGGTGAATCACCTTTAACCGATGGAGGGTGTGGCGCAGTGCGCAGAGCTGAGGGGCAGTCGTGACCGGCTGGAAGGATCTCAGTGAGCCGGGCCCCCAAATCGATAGCAAGGACCCGGAAGGCCATACGCAAGTCCACAATTGCTTCTAGGACATCACGCAGCCCCAGCGGAGGATCCAGAATGGGATATGCGCAACTGGCCACCATCTTGTGTGCACGGCTGTGGAGCGCCATGAAAGCAAGCCTTACCCGTCAACGAGCCATCCCCGAAGGTCTGCGCAATGTCAGCAGGACACAGCTGGCACTGGGATGTGAAGGCAGCCGGTCAAAAGGGGGCTTCATAGACCAGGGAGCCGGCAAGACAGGGAAATCCACTGGCAGATGCAAGAATGTAGACGCGGAAAATGGCGTCCGCCGTGGGAGAGTGCAACAAAGAAGCAATCCCGGCCCTCATCCAGCGAGGCCGGGATACACTGAGTGAAGGCGACACAATGTTGCAGGGGAGGCGCGCTGGGCAGCCAAGCCGGGAAACGCTGCTGTGAGAAAGCCCAGCGCCAGCCCGTGGAAGCAGGTCACCGGCTCCTCCCCCACCGCTGCGGCCGCCGCTGTTGATGTCGCCGCCGGCCGTCTCCGCACTCGATGTCCCTGCCGTGGCCACTCAAGAGGCCGGGGTGGAAGCGGAGGCTCTACACCCCCGGGATCGCTCCGCTTTCGCCGAAATCCGTCGCAGCGGGAGTGGGAGCGTCTCCGAGGTAAGTGAGGTTCGCGGAGGTGCAGGATTAGGGTCAGGATGTCGAAGAAAGGCTCCCGGGTCGACGGAGCCGAGGCGCTAGGCGGCCATCTCGGCTGCTGGCTAGGCTCCTCCCCCGCAGCTCTCGTTTTTGGTGGTAGCGGGGGAGTCGGAGTTTTAAATAATTGGGACAAGTGCCTTTTAGCGCTCTGAAAGCCAGGGTCAGCACTTTGAACTTAATTCTGCTTGCCACTGGCAGCCAATGCAGCTCGTGCAGATGCGGAGAGATGTGCTGCCTAAAAGGGACACGTTTTATCAATCTCGCAGCCGCATTTTGCACGATCTGTAAGCGTTGCACCGCATATTTGGGTAGCCAAGATAGAGGCCATTAGAATAATCGAGTCGAGATGTGATTGTTGCGTGAACAACCGTTTTTCGACATTCGACTGGTAGCAGGGGCAGAAATTTCCGCAAATTTCTGAGTTTATGCAGGCAGCCAGCGGTGAGCTGTTGTATATGCGGCAGGAAAGACAGGTTCTCATCCCATTTTACTCCGAGATTTTTTGCATGGGTTCCGGGAGATGGGGCAGGGCCCATTTCCGTTGGCCACCACAGGTCCGGGGGGGGATGTTTGAGATTACCGAAGAATAGCACCTCCGTTTTGCTCGCATTCATTTTGAGCTTATTGGTGTTCATCCATTTGGCCACGTCTTGAAGACAGCCCCTGATTTTGCTGAAGGCTGCCTCAGACGTGTCTGAATATGGGAAGACTAATTGAGTGTCGTACGCATAGGATATTGCCTTGACCCCCCATTTGGCAATCAAGGTGAAAAGCGGGGCCAAATAGACATTGAACAACAGGGGGCTGAGTGTCGACCCCTGTGGGACGCCACACCAAAGGTTTTTTGGACCAGAAGAGAAGGGACCCAGGGCCACTTTCTGGGAGCGATTAGTGAGGTAGGAGAGTAGCCAGTTAAGTGCTTTCTCTCCAAGGCCAATGTCCTTAAGTCGGGTCAACAGTCTGCTGTACAGTATCAAAAGCAGCTGATAGATCCAGGATCACCAGCATAGCTGATGCCCCTGAATCTAAAGACCACCTGATAGATTCGGCAACCTCAATGAGGGCCGTCTCGGTGCTGAAGCCGGCCCTAAAGCCAGATTGAGTTTCATGTAGGGCACCGCTTTCTTCAATAAATTTGTTTAGCTGCCGTTGGATCAGTTTTTCAAGCATTTTGCCGGGGGCTGCAAGGAGAGAAATGGGTCGGAGATTGCTCAGATCATCCGGTGCGCCTTGAGTTTTTTTTTTTCAGCGGAAGAAGTGTAGCCTGTTTCCAACAGTCCGGAAACGTGCCCGTTGCAATGGACGTGTTCCATATGTGTAAGAGGGGAACTGCGATTGCTTCAGACATTAATTTCCACAGTTTAGGTGGACAGGGATCATCAGGAGCTCCAGATTTACATTTTTGTAATTCTTTTACTGCCTCGGAGAGGGTAATAGGCTGAAATTGGTTTAAGGGGGTAGTGGGAAACTCAGAAACTCCCAACTCATCCATTAATGTCGTTTGGGGGTCCGTAAAAGTATCATACACTTTTAAAATTTTGGTGTCAAAAAAGTCTGATATGGATTCACAGAGTCTAACCGATGGGATAATATCCGTCTCGATAGCTCTGGGCTTAAAGAAAGATTGAACAATCTTAAAAACTTCTTTGCTCGATTGTTCCGCCTGCAGAATAGAGACCTCAAAGAAGGTTTTTTTGGCTTTTTTGATGGATAGATGTAGAGCATGAAGAGCTTTTTTATAGCGGGTTTTGGCTGAATCACAATAATTTGCTCGCCAGAGGCGCTCCATTTTTTTGCATTTACTTTTTTCGGCCATGAGTTCAGGGGAGAACCACGGAGCAGAGGGTGATTCTCTGCGTGACGTAGCAGTACTGGCCGGCGCTATAGATTCCACTACTTTGCTTATCCACAAGTTCAGAGATGCAGCATCGGAGTTTACATCAGGGGTAAGGGGTATGGGGTTTGATCGAAGTGCTGGACACAGTATGTCCGCTGTTAGATTGTCCCATTTTCTCCGCACATAGGATCGTTTTCCTGTGATCTGAGATTGGAGGGGGATTGAGATGGCCATGGTAATTAAGTAGTGGTCCGTCCAAAGCAGTGGTAGCGGAGAGATGGCTGTTGTGTTCAATATGTTGGAAAAGAACAGATCCAACATATGCCCCGCCCGATGCGTGGGGCCAGCAATAGCTTGAGTTAGATTGGCCGATTGCAGGGTAGAGATAAGATGAGTGGCCTGTGGACAGTTAGGGCTGTTGGCGTGCAAATTAAAATCGCCGGCTACAATAAAGTAGGAGTGGTCTAGCGAGTTTAGGACTATATAGTCCATAAACTCACACAAGGCTGATGTCGGACAGTCCGGGGGTCTATAAATAACTAGGCCTGTAAGAGATACTTGGGGGGTAATTTGGAGGCAGAAGTGTAGCCCCTCGATGCTTGTAAATGTGGTGGGAGTGGAGGACAACAAAGTATATTTCTCGTTGTAGATGAAAGCCACTCCGCCACCTCTATGGCCTTCCTTTCTATTAGAAAAACTCATTTTAAAGCCTGGCGGGATTGCTAGCGAAATAGATGCCATGTTGTCTTCATTGAGCCATGTCTCTGTAAGGCACAAGGCATCCCATTGTGAGTCCGTTATAAGCAAGCATAAATCATCAGCATGCTTGGGGAGGGATCTGCAGTTAAGTAGCCCTATCCTAAGCTGGATGGAGGAGGTGTTACAGGATGGTTTACTAGCTATTTTGAGAAGTGAGGTTGTTAGAGAAGGGACGATGCCTAGAGACTTTTGGCAGCGAGGACAATGGGGAGGGAGATCCAGAGTCGTCAGATTGAGCTCAGGCGACTGACAGGTAGTGGCAACATTCAGTGACCGGAGCTCCGCACTGGACCAGACTATCCTTTGTTTGTGTGCATGGGCACAGGCAGCATGGCTGGCGCTGGTCGCGATCCGGCCGCGGACGGGCGCAGACGGGCTTGCCTTAGGCGCTCCTGCTGCGCTCGTCCGCTGCACTTCCTCCAGTTGCACATTTTATAGTGTGGGGAGGCGGGGGCGTGGCCAGAGAGGGGGCGTGGCCTCGTTGCACGCCGTCAATGGCGGTGGCCAGAGGGCGTTTTGACTAAGTGAGGGAGGCGCTGCTCGTAATCAGCAGGCTCCCAGGACAATGTAAAGAAGGTCTGCAGGTCGGATAATCCTTATAAAACACAACACAGTAATTTAGCAACACTCAAAAGGTTAAAATTTTTTACAAGTAATCAGTACTGTAAATTCCTTTGTCTCATGGTGCAGGGTGGGGGGAAACCAGTTGCAGCTGGTTTTGAAGTACTCTGTTCACCTCAACCACCCTCTCTATTCACTGGCAGGGCTAGGGCCATCAGTCGCACTACAGGGGGTGGAGCCAGCATTGTGTGGGGAAAGCCCAGGCCCATCAGGGACCAGGTGCACTCCTCCCAAGCCATCAACATGCTAATCTCACACTCACCACCGGGCAGACCCATCCAGCCTTCCTGGAGCCAGGCTCACCAGCCAGCTCCAGCCAATCACACGACAGGCATATTTTACATTAATATGCCAAGTCCTAGAAGTGGCATTTCTACACATGACACACTCATGCCACATACACCATTGCGAAGTATTCATTCTCACGAGCTTGCACATACCAGATTCGAGTCTGCACTCCCCATGCATCAGGAACTACCAGGGACACAGACATTCCCCATGCATTCCTATGGGAGAGCAGGCCAGCCTAACTACATGCACGCACTTTACTCTGGGACACAGGGAAAAAGTGTGCAGAGACCAGAAAATCATCAACACAGATCACATACCAAAAGCAAAAAGATAAGGGGTGAACCTGCCATAAGGGCCAAGTCCAACAGCGGAAAACAGACTAATCACTACAAATGTACACCTCACCTTTACAAATACCACAACGATTATATATATTGATAAAAAGGCTAAAATTCACAGCGACTTCCTTCAAAGATCTGCAATCTCTGTAATGGGATGATGTGTGTAAAAAACATTTTATTTTGCTGTACGTGGCTAGTGGGCATAAGGAAGATCTCACTACACAATAACCAGTGCTCATATCTGAAGCCGGAACTCACCCCAAACTTTGTGTGCAACAACAATTGTTGGTGCTGTGGGTGTCTCCTGGACATCAAAAAATCGTCTCAATGCCAACGACTCATAACTTGAGCCGGGACTACTCAAAACGTTGCCTACATCCAGTCACTGAGTCAAAATCCCACACCGGGCTAAACTTGACCCCCACTTCCATTATATGTGTAACCAACCACATTCACATTATTTTGCACCCATATTCTACACAGGGAAGTCCAGTCCCCCGGTGCTTCAATGGCACTATGGTCAGGAGACGTAGACTTTAGTCCCATCATATATTTATTCCCATAGACATTTTTAGACAGATAATGGCAATAACATTGACCTATGCTAAATCAATCAGATCGACTTGTTTGACTAGTAGTACACGACTAGTATGTATGTGTCACAGTTGAGTACCATCCGATCGTTTTTATTCCACAGTTTAATTCCGATTCCTGAATCCTAACATACATAGCCCGCCTATTCCTCCTGACTTTGAAATGAATTGCACAAAAATTATATCTGCTTCTAAGTTTAGATCTCATTCCCAAACATCTCTCAGACAGTATCAATATCAACTCCAACAACCTTGACGGGCCAATTACTAAGTCTGCATTTATTCTTCTAAATGCATAGATGGACGCATGCATAATTACAGCATACACCAAATTTTTTGGTTGCTATTATTCATTCACTACAAGAACTACAAAGAGTTCTACTAGGACTGAAGTCATGTGAGAGCCTGAGGACGCGTCACCACGAGTCACGACGCAGGCCACTAAATTACCAAATAATACTAACTAACTACTACCACTATCTAAGTGACAGGAGACTGGACAGCCTGACAGGACAGAGGGAAGGAGTGGAGTCTTTCCTATGTGGATTAAATACCTACTTAACTTAAATTCTCTAACCTCTCTTAGATGACCAGCCCAAGTGAGCGCAAAGTTGCAAACAAGTACAATGGTTAATTGGTAGCGCCAGGCACCTGTTTGGAAGTAACAATTACATAATATAACAATTTAAACATAGGCTACCTTACCTGCATGTGAGCAGCAGCAGCGTGTTAGCTTTTTGCGAACCAATGATATACACAATCGCAATTGCAATAAATAACAGTCAGAACAGAAGAACACAAAATAGTAATATTTATTTTATCTATTTATTTATTAAGGAGTTTTATATAACACTAGCCTGACCCGAGGGTATCGGAGCGCTTCACAACAGTTTTTTGAGCAAGATTCATACAATAAGCAGTATTCTACATATAACTTCGGCAGACCAACTGTGCTGAGCAGCATTGAGGTAGTACATGAGTCCTGAGAAAACCTCATAGAGTGCATGTTGTCTTAGGGTTGATACAATAAAGCAGGATTCTACGTAATAGGCTCGGAAATCCAAGTGTGCTGAGCAGCATTGAGGTAGTAGTGAGTCCTGAGATAACCACATAGAGTGCACGTTGTCTTGGGGTTGAACCAATTAAGGGGGGAGCAGTTGGGGGTCGAATAGCAGGGAGGAGGAAAGTCTTAGAGCTAAAATTTCAGGAAGAGACGACGAGCAGGGAATAGGGTTTTAATGGCTGCTATCCATTCGGAAGGGGGCACTTGAATAAAAGGACTTTAAGTTGTTTTTTGAATTTTTTGAAGGATGGGATACTCCTGATACCGACTGGAATGGCGTTCCAGATTTTGGGTGCATTTCTGGCAAAGGACCGTGCAGCAGTTGTTTGTTTGCATGTTTTCATGGGGATGAGTAGTAGGGTACTGGAGCTCCTGAGGTTCCTTGTCTGACCAGCCCTCCTGAGTTTGGTTGCCAAATACTCAGGTTTTCCTATGTGCAGTGCTTTTAGTGTGAGGCAGGCAGTTCTGTATCTGGCACGTAGTTCGATTGGGAGCCATTTTAGTTCACTGAGTGCTGGTGAGATGTGATCATATTTTTCTGATTCCAGTGACCATTCTAGCAGCTGTTTTGACAGTAGTTTTGAGGGGGGCTATGTGCAGTTTTGTTGTACCAGTGAGGGTGGTATTCTCATAGTGTAGTCTGGATAGCACCAGTGATTGGGTGGCTTGTTTAAGGTCGTTGGTTGGGATGAATGGTTTTATTTTGTTAAGTAACTTCAGGTTGACAAAGGCACTCTTTGCAGAGTTCTTGATGTGATTCGCCATGTCGAGTTTTGAGTCTAGGGTAATTCCTAATGATTTAACGGAGTGGGTCAGAGTGTGATTGCCTTTAAGAGTATCCAAAGCTTTTAGCCATTCTGAAAGATGAGGGTTCTCCTCTTTGTTGGAGATGAGGAGTATTTCGGTTTTGTCTTGGTTGAGCTTTAAGTGGTTAAGCGACAGCCAATGTTGGATTTCTTTTAGAGTGACATTTAGTCTGTGAATGTTATCAATGGAGGAGGTTTCAAGATAGATTTGGGTATCATATGCATAGAGGGGAAAAGGGGTATTAGACTTTTTGAGTAGGGTGGTGAGGGATTCCATGTATATGTATATGGTGAACAGTTGAGGTGAGAGCACTGAATCTTGAGGGACACCCCTGTTGACAGGGTGTAGGTCGGAGGTAAATTTCTTTATTTCTATCCTTTGTGAGGGGCTGTGTTAGAAGGAGGAGAACCAGCGTAGGACCACCTCATCAGCGCCTACTCTTTAATGTAGTGCCTTGATGAGAAGTTGGTGATCAACTGTGTCAAAGGCTGCCAATAGGTCTAGGAGAATGAGGGGGCAGCATTGGTTGGTTTTGAGGGATTTGTGGATGTCATCTGTGATGCTAAGGATCGTTGTCTCGGTGCTGTAGCCTTTTTGAAACCTGATTGCTAACTAGACATAGCACCTTTAACTCCTGAGGCGGAATCCGGGAGTCGCTTTTTAAAAAAAACTTAATTCTTGTGTTTTAAACTTATTTGTGGTCACTTACCCTCTTCCCTCCTCCCCTCCTCATCTCGCTCCGCTCCCCGCACAGCCGATTTTGGGGCTGCAGCAGGGGTCGGGCACTGCGAGAACAGGCGCCATCTTGGAGGGAGGGAGTCGTGGGTTGGCGGTGCAGCCGACAGACCTTCCCGCCTCCTGTTGGTACTTAAGTCGCGCCTCTACTCCTTGAGCGCTGACTAGACATAGCACCTTTAACTCCTGAGGCGGAAGCCGGGAGTAGCTTTTTAAAAAACTTCATTCTTGTGTTTTAAACTTATTTGTGGTCACTTACCCTCTTCCCTCCTCCCTTCCTCATCTCGCTCTGCTCCCCGCACAGCCGAATTTGGGGCTGCAGCAGGGGTCGGGCACTACGAGAACAGGCGCCATCTTGGAGGGAGGGAGTCGTGGGTTGGCGGTGCAGCCGACAGACCCTCCCACCTCCCGCTGGTACTTAAGTCACGCCTCTACTCCTCCCGTGTTGACTAGACATAGCACCTTTAACTCCTGAGGCGGAAGCCGGGAGTAGCTTTTTAAAAACTTCATTCTTGTGTTTTAAACTAATTTGTGGTCACTTACCCTCTTTCCTCCTCCCCTCCTCATCTCTCTCCGCTCCCCGCACAGCCAATTTTGGGGCAGCAGCAGGGGTCGGGCACTGCGAGAACAGGCGCCATCTTGGAGGGAGGGAGTCGTGGGTTGGCGGTACAGCCGACAGACCCTCCCGCCTCCTGCTGGTACTTAAGTCGCACCTCTACTCCTCGCGCGCTGACTAGACATAGCACCTTTAACTCCTGAGGCGGAAGCCGGGAGTAGCTTTTTAAAAAAATACATTCTTGTGTTTTAAACTTATTTGTGTATTTGTATTTGTATTTTAGACTTGTAGAGCGCCTTATCACCCCGGGGTCTCTAAGCGCTTGTGGTCACTTACCCTCTTCCCTCCTCCCCATCTCATCTCGCTCCGCTCCCCGCACAGTCGATTTTGGGGCTGCAGCAGGGGTCGGGCACTGCGAGAACAGGCGCCATCTTGGAGGGAGGGAGTCGTGGGTTGGCGGTGCAGCCGACAGACCCTCCCGCTTCCCTACAGCATAAGATGCCCCCCCTTCCCCGGCCGCGCAGCGGACGCAGGCAGCGGGTGCGCCGGCGGTGCGTCGAAGGCACGCCTAAGGCAAGCCCGTCTGCACCTGTCCGCGACCGACCGGGGCCTAGGGCCTGTCATAATGCCCAAACCATATCCCATTCTTCGGATCAACTCCAGGCCTTCCAGGGTGACTGGTGCATTTGCCCCCACACTCAGGCTCGCATTAGCCACCTGGGAGTCTCCTCACTTACCTTGACCCCAACAGCTTCACCCCTGTCCTCTGGACACTCCCCGCTGCCCCTATCACCGCCCCCCCTACTCCGGCCAGCGCTATGCTACTGAATACCCGCTCGGCGGTTAAGCACCAACTCGAGCTGTCCAACCTTTTGATCTCCGCTAAACCCGAAATTCTATTCATCACCGAAACCTGGTACTCCTCCGATTCGTTGCCGGATGTCCTGGCCACCCTCCTTGAATCCTACTATGCCCTCCGCGCTGACCGCCCGGGTGGGAGGGTTGGTGGTGGAGTAGCCATGATCATCCACTCTAAACTTCAATTCCAGCTCTTACCCTATCCCCCTATCCCCTCAGTTCATCTTCTTGTGGCCTGCTCGATCAATCTCCTGACTCCTCTGACCTGTCTACTTTTATACCGTCCTCAAACTATGCCTCACTTTCTAACAGCTATACAAGATCTGCTGGCCACTCTTGTGGTCAACAACTCCGCTGTACTCATCCTGGGAGACTTCAATTTCTGGCCCCATGATCCCCGCGAAGATCCCATATCCAAAGATTTTACCGAATCTCTTGGTTGCCTTAACTTTACTCCCCTGATTCATCAGCCCACCCACACTGGTGGCCATATTTTAGATCAAATTTGGGCTACCACTGTTCCCACCTCGCTTCTGTCCATTTCCCCCTGCATCTGGTCTGACCACTCGCTTATTTCCTTTTCACTCGACCTTGAGGCTGTCAATAAATTCTCCCTTCCCAAAAACGTATGGCTCCGTAATTGGAACCATGTGGACATGCCTGCACTGTGCTCCTCCCTGGCGGCCTCACCTCCCCACCTAGCTGATCTTCCCCCGGACTCACAGGTAGCCGCCGTCAATAATTGGCTCTCGGCATCCTGTGACTCAGTTGCCCCTCCTAAGTTAGTCAGGTCCTGCCGCTCTCATGAGGCCAACCGATGGTTCACTGCTGATCTTAAAACTCTTAAACTCTCCCTAAGACAAGCAGAACGTCATTGGAGGCGGAGGTACTGTCCCACTGCTAAGTCCCAATATTCTGCCCTCCTCCGCGAATACAAAATAGCCATTCTGACAGCAAAAACTGCATACTTCTCAGCTAAAATCCTTTTAGCCAGCAGTAAACCCAAGGAGATCTTCTCCTTTGTCCATAAATTAGCTGCCGCAGATAGAGTCCTACCCAAACCGATCCCTTCTCAATCTCTTTGTAATTCCCTCAATACCTACTTCATAGAGAATATAGCCACTATCAGGCACAACATACCTCTGCCTTCCCCCTCTTTCCTTTCCCCATCACCTCCCACTCCCGCTCTTTTTCTTGACACGTTCCCTCTCATCACTGAGGAGAACTTCCTTACCCTACTAAAGAAGGTCAAATCAGGTTCTCCCCTGGACTACTGCCCTGCCCATATCCTCAAGGAGGTCTTCTCCAACTGTCCGGAACCTCCGCTCACCCTTCTTAATACCTCCATTCAACAGGGTATTGTCCCCACGTCCTTCAAGTCGGCCATTATTACCCCCATCATAAAAAAACCTGGGGCCGACCCTTCCTCCCTCTCTAACTTCCGCCCCATTTCCCTACTTCCATTCCTAGGCAAGATTCTCGAGAGCCATGTCACCTCCTGCCTCTCCACCTTTATTGAGGACAATCATCTCCTGGCCTCTCATCAGGCCGGCTTCCGTCCTGTTCATTCAACAGAATCCGTGGTCCTCTCGGTCCAGGTGTGTTTTTTGTATTTCCTTTGGGCTGCGTTGAGTTGTTCGAGTAGGCTTGGGGAGGGGTTGCTCCTCCATAGTCTTTCTGAAGCTCTTAGTTGTCTTCTTTCATTGTTAATGTCCATGTTGAACCAAGATCTGGATGGGATGTTCCTGGTTTTTTTTTTTTTTTAATGGGGCTACTTGATCTATAATGGATGTCATGTTTGTGTTGTAGTGGGCGATGAGTTCTGTTGTGGATAGATCCTCCGTGGAGGCAGTGGGGAGAGAGTTAACCCTTCTCTCTAGGTCAGTCATGTTAATCTGGGTGAAGTTTCTAGTCCATTTCGGAGGGTCTTGGGTGGGTTTTTTTGGTGTGATAGGCTGACAGAGGTAGAAAAGGATTAAGTGGTGGTTGGAACAGTGCACGGGCAGGATGCGGTCTATAATGACAGTGTCATGCTGGGCGATAATGGCGTCTAGGATTGCTCCTTTGTTATGGGTTTCCTCTAAGCAGTGTTGGGTAAGGTTGTTGGTGTGAAGCAGCTCCTTCAGGTTCTGGATTAGCAGGTTGCTTTCTTCATTCCAGTGAAGATTGAGGTCACCTAGAATAAGGTTGTTCATATCTCGGAGAGATCAGTGGGCAATCAGGTCGGACAGGTGTTCGGTGAATGTGGTGGTGTTGCCTGGGGGTTGATAAATGAGGTGGCAGATGAATGTTTTATTGTTGCTAGTATTGATGTTGGTGGATAGGCACTCAAAGGTATTGTAGGTGAAGGAGTCTATTTCTGTCATGGAAATATTGATTTTGTGGATGATGGCTATGCCTCCACCTCTTTGATCTTTTCTATATTTGTTGGTGATAACAAAGCCAGGGAGGACAAGAATATCCATGAGTGGAAATGAGGAGTCATTTAGCCATGTCTCATTGATGAATGCTATGTCTATGTCATGGGTGAGGATGGATTCTGCTAGCTCTGTGGCATGCTTGGTGGCTGACCTGCAGTTTATGAGCTTGCAGTTTGTGGGGGACGTATCTGTGGTGGGTTTTATCGTGTAGGTGACCGTGGGGTTGATAGTGCGTGTGGTCGGGGTCTAGGGAATTTCAGGGGGCCTGTTCTCTTCCCAGTCCGTTGATCACCTGTATTTTGGATTGGGGTGGCAGTAATAAGTTTGTTGCACGAGGAAGCGAGAGCTGCCACTTCACTCGCAGAGGAGGGTAGAGATCTCTTCCAGATGGGGAGCATTGGGAAGCATTTGTTGAGAGAGAGAAGGGAAGGAAGGGTAGTGGTGAGGCTTTATGGGTGCAGCAAGGTTTTTAAGGATTTCACTAAGACCTTGGATTATGGTGGTAATTTGGCTTTCAAGCAAGGTGAGCCGCTGCCCAGTCTCTATCTCAGTGTGTGTGTTTTGTGTGGAAAGTTAATCCTGGGGGAGAGCCTGACATTGTTAGTGGGTGAGGTGTTAGTGTGGGATCTGAGTGGGGTCGGTGGTCTGGGGAGGCAAAGCCATTTTGGGGGAATCACTGACATATTATCGAAAGACACAATATCGACCTACAAAAATATCGGCACAAAATTATCGAACACAATAATATCGACATCCTATACATAACTAAGAACACACCAAAATATCGGATACACAATATCAACCTACATAAACATCGATCTCACAAAAATCGACAACATACATATCGAAAGTTTAAATATCGACTAAATTTAAATGTATACCCTAAGTCAAAAATATCGTAAACACATTTATCGACAACAATATTATTGTTATTATATAAATATCGACATTATTTATATATATATATAACAATGCTTTTCATTTTCAACATATAAAAAAAAAATTAACACCAAAATAGACAAATCTCATAACAAACTATGAATATAATTACATTTCAGATTCATAAAACATGTAATAATTTTCCAAATTTTAATAAAACTTTTTAATTAAATTATATAAAATTAACATGCGAAATTATTATTTTACGTTTGCCTTATATATAAAAAAACCCTAACATATATTTAAATTAAAACACTGAAAATATAAATTAACCAATAACAAACTAATTACTAACTCCAAACCACTATATAAACAATTACACACTAAACACAAACCACCTGAAGAAAACAACGACAGGAGAAAATACACTGGATAAATTTGACTACATCTACAAGAACATCAAGATTAAACCTACAATTCTATGGATTAAAAGTAAGTAACTAAAATAAACTAAATAAAACTAAGTACTAAATCGTGAGAAATTACAAACATAATCAAATTACTAATACATATGTACTTTTTATTTTCTCCTACCACTACAGAATACTTTACTAACAAAGAACAGAGAACAGAATTCTGAAAACCAAGATACAACTAACAAAGTAAGTATGCTCAAACATTAAACTCACTGCTAAAATGTTATAAATTATAAACATGTTCACATTACTAATACATATCTACTTTTTAATTTCTCCTACCACTACAGAATACTCTACTGACAAAGAACAGAGAACAAAATTCTGAAAACAAAGATGCAACTAACAAAGTAAGTATATTCTAACATTTTCTAAAAAACATAAATTAGGTTTAAGCTAAATGTATCCTAAAAACTGTAATTGCAACCTAAAAAATATCTCTGAACAATTAACACAAATAAATACATTTTTACCTAACAGATCACGAAAACACAGAAAATAAAGGCCACAACTAAACAGTCAAGTACATCAAAATCAAACACAGAAATCCTAAAAATGTAAGTATATACTATAGAAATGTTTTTTAAATTAACTTAAAATAAATACATTCTTTTTTTAATAACTACAAAATATATTTCTTGTAGAATAACAAACAACAAAATGAGTGAAGGAGCTGAATTTGTTACAAGCCAAAAAGGAAAACTATTACTGTGCTACATGGGTTACACTTATACCCAAGAAAAACAATTTGGGATGAAAGTTAATTGGAAATGTTGCAAATTTTACTCCAACAAATTTTACGGAAGGGCAACAACTAGAGAAGCAACAATACTTTATACTAGGGAACACAACCACCCACCAAACGTAACCGAAATAGAAGTTAGAACAGCATTGGAAAACATAAAAGAGGCAAGCACAGGTTCCCAAAAACCAACAAGCGCCATCTTAAAAGAACAAATTCCCAAAATACCCAAAACAGCGACTACTCAGATGCCAAATATTATTTCGCTAAACAGAACAATAGCCCGAACAAACAGAACAACTACTACTACCACTCCACCTCCTAGAACATATAGCGATATACATTTAAATCCTAACCAAACTATAACTTTAAACAAACGACCATTTGTCATATATGACAATGAAAGCAATGATAAAAGACTCATAATTTTTGGCACAAATATATACCTCATAAAACTTCAGCAAAGCCAATATTGGATGATGGATGGGACTTTTAACATCTGCCCCAAACCTTTTTTCCAATTATACACAATACATGGCCTATATCAAAACGGCAACATACCTCTACTTTATGCACTACTACCAAATAAAACTAATTCCACATATATGGAATTATTAAACACAATCAAACAAAAAACTAATGACTATTCCCGTGAAAAAATAATACTTGATTTTGAACAAGCAATGATTTCAAGTATTTTAAAAATACACCGTCAAACCTGTATTCAAGGCTGCTATTAATATTTTAACCAGTGTCTATGGAGACATTTACAAAAGACAACTTTAAGTATAGAATATGCAAAAAACTCATCTTTAGCATATCAAATAAAAAAACTCACAGCACTGGCTTACGTTCCAGAAACAGACGTAGTAGAACACTACAACCTTTGAATTGATAGCGCCTATTATAAACAAAATTAAGCTAAATTAAGTCAACTTTTAGACTACTTTGAAGATACCTGGGTAGGCAGACTCCACAGATCTGGCCACAGAAGAAATCCTAAATTCCTAATACCCTGGTGGAACGTTTACCGAAGCACCTTAAATGGTGAATCAAAAACAAACAACGCTGTTGAAGGCTGGCACAATGCCTTCCTACAATCAACTGGCCGAACTAAACCAAGGTTAAAAAATGTTATAAAATGCCTAAAAAAAGAACAAAGCTATCAGGAGTTCAGAATGGAACAATCCGTTACTGAACTAACTCCAAAAACATCTAAACAAACCAAACAAATGCACAAATACCTAGAACAACAAGAAAAGTTGTACCCTAGCACAAAAGGCATTGAATACCTCAACATAATAGCCAAAAACACTACTCTAAATTACTGTGAAGAACAAACCAGTCCTACAAAATTACACCAATACAATATAAATAACAATAATATATTTATTTCAAATAAAAATAATGTGTGCAATATATATAAAATATTATTAAATATATATACACACATTAATTAAATTTGAAATAAATAAAACATTACAATTATGATGATAACATTACCCACCCACAATAAATAAAATTTAAAACATTTACCAAGCATATTCCAAGTACTGTAGAATCCATCTTCACCAAAACAATCCAGTTAGGAAAAAGTTTGCCCCAAAAAAAATGAAAAAATACAACTGTCCCAAAACTGAATAATTCATTCAACGAATATCCTTCGAATAACCATAAAAAACCCGAAAAATTGTAAAATATAGAACAAACGTCCAGGAAACCGGAAAAATGTAAAGAAGTGTTCAAAATCCATTAGTTAATAAAACTAACAAACACGACAACTTCCGATATCATGAACACCTGCAACAAAAATATATAAAACATACATTCCCACCCACATAAAAATACACATAAACACCTACTAACATCACTAGTAACATTATATTTCACCAAAATATACTTTTAACATCGAAATACTAACTATACAAACAAGCCTAAAACAAGGTAAACATACGTAAATCCACCATACGTAAATACAACATATTAAACAGTTTAATATAACTAATTTACTTCTAACAACACTAAATAGTATCACACTACTATCAAAAGTACTTTAAAACACACTTAAAACATATAAAACAAACCTTACCTTTAGCGAAGTGAAGCGTATCCCAACCGCAAGCTTGTCTTCATCCAAATGATACAAAACGACCTAAAGCGGTTACAAAATAAAAGACCCAAAACTAATAAAATAGATTAAACTTAGAAACATATTATTTCATTTTCTAAAATATTCCTTTACTAAATTAAAAATAAATTCTATGTTAAAAATAAATATGTTTTTGGTATTTGTATTAAAATACTTAACAAAATGTATATATTTTGTAAAATTATAAAAATAAATATTATAAAATACATAATATTTATTAATTTAATTATTAATACATGAATAATTGTACAAAACATTGTAAAGCTAATTTTGAATTTGTATAAAAATATAGCTGTGTTAAAATATTTTTTTCTTTTCAATATATTTTTTCAAAAAATAATATTAATACTTTTAATATTAATATTAATTTATAAACTGTATGTACAACCAACATGTATAACAATTAAAAAAAGTTATATATCATGTAAAAAAATTGTACTTTTTTGTTATCATTTAAAACAATACTTAAGACTATATAAAAACTTTTTGTTTTTATAAAAATGTACAATTTCAAACAAATATAAAAATGTATAATTAACATAAATTTTTGTGTGAAATATATTTAACAAAATTAATTAGTATGAAATAAAAATGTAATACTAATGTTTCCTGTTTGTTTTTTCATGTGATTAAAAAAATAAAACATTCCAACTACACAAACATTGTACACATTTATTCATAGTCATAAATAATTTACTATTCCCACTCCATTGTACATTAAATTGGGGTAAATGCTGGACACTAATTAATTATAATTTACTATTCCCACTCCAGTCTACATGAAATTGGGGTAGGTGCTGGACACTAATTAATTATAAATTACTTTTCCCACTCCAGTCTACATTAAATTGGGGTAAGTGCTGGACACTAATTAATTATAATTTACTATTCCCACTCCACTCTACATTAAATTGGGGTAAGTGCTGGACACTAATTAATTATAATTTACTATTCCCACTCCAATCTACATTAAATTGGGGTAAGTGCTGGACACTAATTAATTATAATTGACTATTCCCACTCCAGTCAACATTATATTGGGGTAGGTGCTAAACACTAATTAATTATAAATTAATATTCACTGTCCACTCTACATTAAATTGGGGTAAGTGCTGGACACTAATTAATTATAATTTACTATTCCAACTCCAAACTACATTACATTTGGATAAGTGCTGGACACTAATTAATTATAATTTACTATTCCCACTCCAGTCTACATTAAATTTGAGTATGTGCTGGACACTAATTAATTATACATTACTATTCCCAATCCACTCTACATTAAATTGGGGTAAGTGCTGGACACTAATTAATTATAATTTACTATTCCCACTCCAGTCTACATTAAATTGGGGTAGGTGCTGGACACTAATTAATTATAACATACTATTCCCACTGCAGTCTTCATTACATTGTGGTAGGTGCTGGACACTAATTAAATATAATTTACTATTCCCACTCCAATATACATTAAATTTCAGTACTGGCTGTAAACCAATAAAATATTTATAGTACCTCAATAAAAATGTATACCAATAAATATTATAATATAGTAATATAATATGTGTTTTCTAAACATAGATATATTATTAAATTATTTAAATATATGTTAATTTTTTTTACAAATTAAAAAATTATAATTTTTACATATCATTATCAACATTTTTGATTAAAATATATTTTTTAAATAATTATAAATCATTTTTATTAATTTTGTTTAAAAAATGTTATTTTCATATTTATTCTATGTTGTAATTTATAAAAACACTCCCCAACATTATCCCCTATAAACCCAACATCCCAATACAAATTTTTTATTTATTCATTTTTTTTCTATTACATTTTTCCATCAATTTTTTTTAAAAATGTTTTTTTTAATTACTCCCCACCCTTATCCCCTATAAACCCAACATCCCACTACTAAATTTTTTTTTTTTATTAAACATTTTTAAAAAATTTTAAATTTATGAATTTTTTTTAAACCCAACATCCTGCTACAATTTTTTTTTCAATTTTATTTAAATATTTTTAATTTTTTTTAAATATATTAATTCTAATATTTACAATTTTAAAACACTCCCCACCCTTATCCCCTATAAACCCAACATCCCGCTCCTAAAATTATATTTCAATTTTAATTTTTTTAATAAAAATAACATTTAAAAAACACATTGAAATGATTAATTATTAAAAAACACTAAACATTTCTAAAAAATAAACAAATTTTACTAATAATTACTATATATCGATATTTTTTTACAACAATATTTTGCCTTACTATATTTTTGCATCCGATATATAATTACACATACTGAAAACGATATTTTTGTAATCGATATTTTATCAATCGATATACTTTACCATCGATATAATAACTTCGATATTATGTCACATTGATAATAAAAATTCGCTATAATATCTGCTTACCATTTTGGGTTGTGGATGTTAAATTGCATGAGGGACTGGGGAGGGGGTTGGGAGTCACGTACTGCGTTTTTAAGTCGTTCGAAATGGGTTTGGAGGGAGGGAGGGGGAGTCGGGAGAGGGAGATTCCCAGACAGGGGTAGAGGGGTCTTCTTCTCTCTGGTAGTGTTGGAGGTGGTGTCTCACGGCAGGAGGCAGGTGTTATTACTAGGGTGCCCCGGGATGGAGGGTAAGTTCTGTTGGAGGGTCGGGTTCTTCAGGGAGAGAAGGATGGGTGGGCAGGGGAGAAGTGCGTGGGAAGGAGAAGTCCAGAGGGATGGGAAGAGTGCATCAAAGATTTCTAGGTTGCCATTGTTGGCTTGTATCAGGACTGTGCCATTGGAGTAGATGGTCCCGGTGGTGTTCCCATTTCACCTACTGTGGTTAGGGGCCCCGGGATGGAGGGTAAGTTCTGTTGTCGGGTCGGGTTCTTCAGGGAGAGAAGGATGGGTGGGCGGCGGAGGAGTGCGTGGGAGGGAGAAGTCCAGAGGGATGAGAAGAGTGCATCAAAGATTTCTAGGTTGCCATTGTTGGCTTGTATCAGGACTGTGCCATTGGAGTAGATGGTCCCGGTGGTGTTCCCATTTCGCCTAGTGTGGTTAGGGGCTGAGAAAGTCAGTTTGCAGCTATGGGATGTGTTAGTCATTTTGGAGATATTGATTTGCGATCTGAGGATGGAGTTCCATGTTTTGGGTCTTTCAGTGTGGAAGATGTGATCCATTCTTACTTGTCAGTTGGAGGCGCAGTGATAGATGTCCATGAATAGTGATTCAGGATGTTGTCTGAGCAGTTTTTTAAAAAGTTTTTTTTTCGCTTTGGGTGAGAGGTTAGGGGGGAAGCTGATTGCAAAGGAGTTCAGGCCTTGCAGTTTTAAGTGGTTCACAGAAGCGGGGTTAGAGTAGGCTGATGTGGCGTATGGCATAGTGACTTAGTGGGGCGGGGGCAGGCACCCTATAAGGAAGGGTGGGCTAGAGTTTCCAGAAACCGTCCGTAGAGGGGAAAGTGCGAGTAGTATAGAGATTTCGTGCTGTTGCCCTAGGGCTGGTTGTTGACTCTCTAGAGCATAAGGGTGAGGATCACTTCTGGGAAGTCGTAGAAAGGCGAGGTACCTACAGACAAGGCAGCCACAGACTTTGCAACTACAAAGTTTCCACTCGCTATGCCAACACAGCTTTGGCCTGCTTGGTTAACAGTTGTTTAACAGCTGTGGCAGTATCAGAGGGCTCCCGACCCAAATCTCCATATGGCTGTGACAGTGAGCGCGTCGAGATATCGATAAAAGGGATCTGATCTCCGCCATTTGAAGGTCAGGCAGCCTTGCAGGAGGAGGGAAACATCCTCCTCTTTCTTGCAGTTTTGATGTGGGTGTGAAAAAGGGAGCAATTTGTACAGTTCCAAGAAGGCAGACTTTTAGTTTAGTAAGCTTCTGCTTATGTGCTGGAAGTCCTATTTCCCTTTTTAGTTTCCAGCAAGAGTCCTTCTTCTTCTCTGGGGAGTGCTGGGTCAGTCCTTTTTCTATATTTTACCCTATGGTACTGAAAGCTAATGTCTGTTTGTAAATATTGTACGGAACAAGTGTCTGCGCTCCAGGTCCTCTGGGTTGAGTAAGGGTACTACTGCCATAAAGATAGTTAGGGGATGGTGCAGGTGGGAGTGTCACAGTAAGTCTTTCCCAGGAAGTAACTTGTCAGCTACTGCCCTCCAGGTTACATCATCTCCTAGAACCCAGTTGCTGAGAGGGTTTCACGTTTCAGACATTTTAGCGGGGTTAAATTGGAAGGATATGTACCTTCTCACCGCAGGTCTTCTTCACAAAAGAAAATACAGGTAAAAGGCTGATGGGAATGGAGCCCTATATAACTGATTGATGCCCCCAATATAAGACTGTCTCTGAACTTAAGTAAATCCACTCATCAGTATATCACTGAAACGCACAATTAGTGAGAGGTGAGTGAACTGACTCCGTCTGTTTCACTTATAGGGCAAGGACCAACAAGAGCTACAATGGTAAATGTTTTCCATATTAAATCAAGCATAAGGATGAGGGTGGCACATCCACTTGCATATCAGAAGCATGACTTTGGTTTTTAAGATAGATCCCCCCCTCTTATCAAAATGCTGGCCTAGGAGAAGGTCAAACAGAAACTTGTCATACCATAGTCTTGCTCTTCATTTAAAATACATGGTATTTAGGAGCTTAACATTGTCAGGATTAGCTCAGTTTGACTTAAATCAAAGATATGTACCTGTTACTTCCCCTTTGGTAATAACACAAGCAAGGGTCTTCCAGAAATCATCACACGCATCCAGCGAATCGTACAAAACAGTCTAGATTGATTTAAACATTGATCAGTTCTGTCTTAAAGGCGCCATGACAGGGTCCGGCAATAAGCATCACTATTGGAGCAAAATTTGCAGGGCGGCCCCACGTTGCAAAGAACCAGGTCTATACATCCAAATATTATATCTAGCAGTGTATGAGCTTCCTTTTCATTTTGAGTCACGCTGCATAGCAATAAACCTTTTTTTTTATCGGGTGCGTAAATCTGCCATTTTAGGGTCATGCAAAATGTCCTTAAGATCACTTTTCCGCAACGCTGATCTGGAATATGCACCAAAAGCCGCACCAGCCAATATAAATAATTACTCACCAAGCCCCAGGGCCTCAACACCTAGCAGGTCCAGCAGGGCCTGCTCCTGGTCCAGAATATCGGACCACCAGTGCATCAATTGGTTAGGGGTGTGCCAGACCCCAGAGCAGTGAAACACTGCCCGGCGCACCCTTACCCACCGCCGGTGTTGCTCTCTGAGCCTTACCCGGACCCAGGCTTGATGCCTGCCTCCAGGGTTAAGGGGAGGTGGCGCTGGATAAAAAAAAAGTGCGGCCACCTCCACCTCACTAAATGAGGCCCGTGCCTGCACCCTATGTGGGCGCCGCCTACTACAAGGAAGGCAGTTGCGGCTCTCAATCTGACTCCGAGCCTGCCCCTAGCCTTCTTCCCCAGGCCCTTTGCCATGGTTCTGGGTAGGCTGGGGCGGAAAAGAAATGGTAGGAATTAAGAAAGTAAGAAAAAGAAATGAAAACAGAAAGTAATAGAAAAAGAGTGAAAAACTCAGTTAAAAACACACACAAAGTAGGAAAATGTAAAATATAGAATCCGGAATATGGAGTGTTGGAAAACGAGGCAGCATCTGTGAGGCCTGCATAAATAACATGACTACATTTGTCCTTCACTGGGAACCAAAACACCCAATTGTAGCGCCTGACTCTCAGAGGGTAGCGTTGCAGAGCAATCTGAGGCTTACTCAAGGGAGGTGGTGTGGGCTAGTAATCGCCATTTGCAGGTGCACAAAAATAACACTCAATAATTGATTGTCCAGTCTGTACTTTGCTTTATAAAAGTAATAGTACATTTATTAAACACACACACTACTCAATACTATGAACCAATTTACAAATATACATAAGCTGTTGGAATTACTTTGTGACATTGCATGACATCTCCACCAGTCCCTCAGGGGGGTGGGGTCTAGTACCACTACTCCCATGTATGCACATGATCTTGCCCCCAATGCAGTTAGTGGATCATAAACTGGGGCATGGGGCCTGCGCACTGGCACCATCCCAGTGGCGACCCACCCCATTACGTCGACCAGCATTAAAAATGGGTACACTTGCCTTGGTGAAACATAACCCTAACTGATCATCTCCTACTGACCATAAAGTATGCACCTCTACATCTTAAGGGCTAACAGTTTGGGTTGTTCCTCACCTAACAGCAGCAGCAAGAATACATGTTTAAGCACCACTGTAGAATGTAGTACTCATAATATTTGGATACCATTAAAAATGCATTGAAATTACAGCCCCTAAAGGCATCACAGATGATCACAGGATTACACATATACAGCCAGACACCCTGTCTGACAACACAACCCCACTTTGCTTATGACATCACTTTATAAACGTGAAATTCAGTCCCTCTGAAATAAATAACCATTAGTAAATGCATTTCAATGTAATTACACTGTTTCACCTCCAGGGGTTGCCCTTCTTCAAGACATCTCCAAATCAGCCCTGCACTCTTTGATACACTTCTTAATGCACGCCCAGCTGTAGAACAAAAGTTCCAGCCTAGGATGTGATGCAATCTTCGCCTAACTGTTGAGGGGTTATTCTTTTTAAATCCTCAAGAAACTTAGGGGCCGATTAGGATGGCAGTGAATTTGCATCCTCCTGGCCGGCGGAAGCCACCGCCGGCCTGGAGGATGCGGATTCACTGCCGCGGCCACAGAAAACACCCACCACTATATTAGGATGGCGGTGGGATTGCGGTGGGACCAGCGGCGGAGGGCAGGTCCGTCCGCCGCTGATTCACGGGGTGTGGAGGGCTATTTGGTGGCAGTGTCTGCAAGACATCGCCAGCCAAATTAGGATGTGCGGTGTAACATGCTTTTCCACGGCGGCTTTTCCGCCGTGGAAAAGCATGTGGTCTTTGGTGTTTGGTGGCCTGTTGTGGGCCCCCAGGGTGTCGGGGGTGGGGGGTGCACATGGGGGTACCTATGGTACCTCCCAGCAATTACATGCACAAAGCGGCAGGCACCGCGCGGTGGCTGACGCTTTGTGCATGTAAATGTAAAATATGCTTTTTTAACCTTGTGGCGGGTGCTGCTTTAAGCCGCAATGTTAAAGATACAGGATGTGACCGCCAGGGTGGCGGTCACATCCTAATTGCACCGGAGGGACCGCCGCTTCCCCTGCGGACGGTCCTTCCACCTCGGGGGTGGCGGACGGACGCAGGTCCGTCCGCCATCCTAATAGGCCCCTTAGGGTGGGATTTATCTTTGTGCTGGGGGTGAGACTGCACTTCTCCAGCAGCTCCCCAGCACCTTTTCACACTTAAGGGTGACCACTCTCCTCTGGGATTACCAAAACGCCCAAAACAATCCATTCCCCATGCCGTACGAGGCATTATGGGGCGCTTCAAGCTCCTGCTGCTGGGATTTGCGGCTCTCCCGTGTTGCCGGGGACAGCCACACCTATCTGGTGGCGGCTTTGCCGTATTCTCCAGCCTCGGTGGGGGGCCCGGGCTTACCCGGACACACAGGTGAGCACGGCCAGCACTCTTCTGTGCTGCCGTGGGAGCCAGCCGAGCACTTCTGGTCTGCCCGCTCCGTCGGACACAGACTCCAACAGTCCCGTGAGGACCTCGGGGAAGTGTGGCGGCACTCCCCCAGCCTCTTCCTCGTTGTCGGGGTCCGGGGATGGGGTCCAAGGCCCCTGGATATCTTTGGGGGCGTGACGCTGCTCCCCCTCCTCTACCTTCGGCGGGGGCCAGCGTGGGCTCCTGGCCCTCTGTCAGGCATTTCCACATGCAGCGTTGCGGCGCTTCCCGGCTTGACTTCCGGGCCTGGGGATGGGGTCTCGGGCCCCCTCCAGTCTCTTCGCTGGGGGGCGCGACGGCACCTCCCGCCCCTGACTCCCCACATGGGGCCCAGAGTTGGGCTCCCCGGCCCCTCCCCCTGCAACTCTTCAAGGGGAGCGTGACGGCGCTCCCCGGCTTAGTGTTCAGCAGGGGCCAGGGTGGGCTCCTGGCACCAGTGGGGGCAGCTTCATGGGGTGCGCGATGGCACACCCCGGCTTTACTTCTTTGGGGGGCAGCCCCGGGACTTGACCCACCCCGGGGTCCCATTACAGACCAGCGGCGGAGCCCCACGTGCTTCGTCGCTGGTCTCATGAAAGGTCATAGGTCGCCTACCTTCCAGGGGCCATATCTCAGCCCCTGGGGGTCCGATCTTCTCCATTTTTGGGTCTTCCTGCTCCTGGTGGCACCCCCAGCCACTCCCCTTTGCCCTTGGGGTCTCCAAGATGGTACCATTCTGCAGGGAGCTGTCTTCACTAGCTCCCTGCGCCAGCCTTTTGCCTGTCTCCTCTCCTGCGCCACTCTTCTCCTTGCGCAGTGGACCAGGCGGCTGCTCACTGGTCCTGGAGTCTTCTCCTGGTGCTGTTCAGATTCCTGGGACAGTCAGGGGGTGCCCCTTCCAACTGCCCATTGTGCCAGGCTCCAGCACCTTCGACCTCTGCAGACCACACCCCAGAGAGCTTCTCTTCCTGTGCAAGTACTGGCAGGAAGTCTCTGTGTGTCCTATCAAATAGCAACACATCACTTCCCTGCCCCTGCTCCCTCCTTCTTGTCTAACCTCTGGGTTGTTCAAAATGAAGTTGTCCAGTCTCTCTGGCCACATGGCCCCCCTTCCCCCAGTGCTGCCTTCACCTTGGTTCAGCTTGGTGCCTGGCACCCAGCAACAGCAGTTGATGGATTGGCTTGTAGCTCCACCTATCTTTTCTCCTTGGAGGGAAGATCTTCACTCTGGGAAGAAAGGTCATTAATCTAACCTGCCAGGGCCAGACCCCAGCCAGGGACTCAGAGTAATATAACATTTGTGGACGACCCAAAAGCAGTACAAATATGACTTTGGACTCTGCAGAATACTTCTTTTCACATTTGCTACAATGAACTTTAGTGCATGTCTGGAATCTCTACCCATGGGCTCCAAATCCCCACAGGGGAATTGAAGGAATATAAAATCGATATTATATAATATTGTCTTAATGTATCCAATATATATTAATGCTACTTTGATAGAAACCCCTTGTAAATACACTCGACCCATGTATATCTTAAGAATTGGGCCCGAGCTGGACAAACACCATCTTGGTTTAATTTCCCGGGGCCTATTTCATTAGTGACTTTCGTTAGTGAGGAAAACACGTGACATCTGAAGAGAGGAGAGCCTGAAAGGTCGGCCTGGGTTATGAACCGAGCATTGATTCTAACTTAGGAAACTCAAGGTCAAATCTGTCTTTCTTGTAGGATGAGCACATTCTTGCAGGCGCCATGCCTGTACTCCCGTGCACCAGAACGAAAGGGAGGCTCCTTTACTGACCTATCCCCGGAATAACTTGAGCTGAGTTTCAAATCAATCTATTGTGCCTTATATGGGTTTTCCTGTTGGTTTCTCTAGAACTGGTACTTTTCCATGTATAGCTCTATGGTATATTTGTTTTAGTACTTCAGTTGGCGACTCTGCCGGGACTCCGCAATAGGGTTGTCACTTCCTGTAAGCAGGAGAAGAGGGTCGGGGAGGCGTTCTGGTCGAGGTGGTGGCCTGAAAAAGGATCCTAATTGAGAAACCAGTTTGTGGTAGAAAAGGAAAATTCCACCCTTCGGCCCAGTGACCTTCCCAGCTGCTAAATAACCCTTCGCTAGAGTCCTTCGGGCTTAACCCGGGAACAGCTGACCGCGTTGGTCTATATAAGAAGTTGGCAGTGGAGAACGCGCAATCAGACCTGAGTGCACCAGGTGAGTGAATTGTATTGTAAAATCCTTTGTTGATTTTGGAACGAGCACTTTTGAGAAGTGGCTCAGAAGAACAGTTAACTGAGTATGGAATGTAGTGGTTAGTGAACCACAGGGAATCTGGGGGTCTGACGTGGCAGAGGTGTGACTGCACGGGCAGATGCCCCACAGACTTGTTCGGTAATTAGTTGGGACAACGTCCGACGCCTTAGTGTTGCACGGTGGGTGCTCACTCGGCCGAATCCTCTTCGGAAAAGCCCCTAGGAGCAACTGGGTAAGCGTGGGGTCTGGGGTTGCGCCCATAACGCCCGGCCCAACCAGCACAGGACTGGGGGATAGTCTGTAAGAGGGTTCGTGGTGCGCCCGTCTGATGATCCCAGGGCAGTCTCTGGACTATCTCTTTTGTGAATTCTTTCAGTGGTCTGGAATCCAGGGTGATCGATTCCCCGAACAGGAGTCGACGAGCTCTGTTCGAGTATAAGACATGTCGTATGGATTTGTGAAGTCATGACCGGAGTACTTTTATCGATCAAAACTTATGCACTTTAAGTATGTTATGTGAATTGAATTGTTGTGGTTTAAAAAGTGAAAGAGTATGTAGTGAGTGGACGCGTCCATGAGTGTAACTGCAGTTGGAATGGTATGATTTGTTGAATTCATAAAAATGTCTTGTTTTAGTAAATTATGTTTTGGATGCTGCCGTCAGAGAAGTGGACGGCTGGAAGAAAGACAGCCCGCTCCTCCGGAAGGCAGTCCTTGTTTTGACATGTACGTTGAACATGGTATTTCTCCCATTTTGTTTAATACACTGTGGAATAAATATACTAAAGATAATGCAGAATTACAATGGCCTTTAACAGGGTCTTTTGATGAAAGGAAAATTAACTACTTACAGAATAAACTATTTTTAAGAAGGAGCCGTCAGACTATGTTTGACTCCTTGATCTTATGGTTAAAGGAGGCGAAGCGACGGCGAATACGAGAAGAGAAACTGGGAAAGATCAAAGGAGGACAGACTGTAACCCAAAAGGCAGTAGCGTATGAAAAGGAAAAGGTAGAGAAGAATATTGAGCAATTAGATAGACCGTTTCGATTACAGACAGATAAAAGTTATGTGACCCGAACCGAGGCAGAAGACGAAATAGAGGAACTATTAGAGGTTCGCCCTCCACCTCCATATGCCCCCCAAGGTTTGTACCCAGCGGTCCCAGTGGACCGGACAGGAAGGACGGGAGCAGCGGTCGCTACCATACGGGTAGCTGTACACCCTCCTGCTCCGTTGCCTGCCCCTTCTACCCTCTGTTCAACTACCTCAGATTTGATTACTTTGTTACCTGGGGCGGTGGCTGCCTCTCCCTTGTCCCCAGTATTCTTAACACCCCCAGCTAGAGGAATGACGGTTACCCCTAAGGGGATGACAGCTGCCTCTTCAGATGTCGACGAGTTTTTACTCGATCATCCTTAGGAGATGAAGAAAGGCGAGCTGTAGTGATTCAGGCGTCCCAATGGATGCGAAATCCGATTTATACTCTGGAGGCCATCTAGAGTACTATGAAAGATTTTGAACCGGTTACACAACAACTATCATTGGAACATATGGCAATAAGACTGATTTCCTTATGGGAACAATGTTTTCAGGAAGGACTGGCCCCCCAGATATTGTGCAACATCAAAGACCACGCTTTTCAATTTGATTTGCAGGTCGAAGAAGTGTTTCAGAATGTCGAAACTTTGATACACTATTGGGACCGAATGAATAGAAAATGTCCAGATGTAGGGACACAGTATCCTATGAGAGAAGTGCACCCTCTTTTCCATCCAGAGATTCCCGAAGTATTAGACGGAGGGGGCCAAGTCACTAGAGCACGTGTAGAGGCACGCATCCAAGAACAATGGGTTTACACCCCTTGGAAGCGGAGTGAAGTTCTTACCTTAAAAGCTCAGCTTCCTGACCCTCGAAAGAATCCCACGGCTTATTATAAAGAATTGACAGAAGCCGCGAATTCGGCCTTTTTGACTTTAACTGACATCGAGTTATTTTTTGGTCTTCTGATCCCAGTAGATATATGGATACAGGTAAATGATTCATATCATGATGCCAAACTTGGAGGGACCTGGGATCAAATTAAGGCATGGGACAAAGACCGGAAACCAGGCGACAAGCCTAAAGATGAGATTTTAGCTATTCCCGCTCGAACATTACATACATGCAAACCCTTATTCCCCCTCGAAAAGTGGATTGGGATAAGCTAACAGCCTGCAACCAAAAGAAGGATGAAAATGTATCTGACTTCTTTACCCGGTTTGAAAAAGTATTTATTGACTTCAGTGGACAGGATTTGTCCACAGAAGGAGGCATACGGCTATTTGTAAATAGATTTGTCACTAATTTGTTACCAGAAATAAAAACACGTTTACAGGCTGAGGAAAGTACTTGGACCACTTCAACCCCCTCCGTTATTCTTAGCATGGCCCAGTATTATGAACATTGAGAAAATGAGAGTAAGGATACGTGGGTTAAAAAGGTTAAGAAGTTGAAAACCAGAGTACTGCTGCAGCAAGTCAGCAGAGGGCAAAACGGTAGAAGGGGAGGAAGGGGCTCCTTCCCAAGGGGAGCAATGATGAGGGGAGGAGGAGGTCAGGGTCCTAATATAGGGATTAACCAGTGTTCCAATTGCAGACAAGAAGGACACTGGCGAGCCCAGTGTCCATTATTGTACGGACGGGGTGGTTTTAATAGAGGACGAGGCAGAGGAGGTACTGATCGGAATAGTATGAGACGTGGTGACAGGTCCGGCGATAAGTCAGGAAAGAACTATTTTGATGATTTTCAAGGAAGACAGTACTTTAATGAGGATTATCGAGAAGACGGCTATGATGGAAACAATTATGCTTGAGACAGCCACGGACAGAGCAGGGGCCATATATCAGTACCAGTTGACCAACAGGGGCCTTACGTACAGGGGCAATTGATGGGGACATCTGAAAAGTTTTTGGTGGATACTGGAGCAATGAATAGTTCTGTTGCTCATACATTGGTCCCAGGGGCTGCTCTGTCTGGGCAAAATAACGTATCAGTGGGATTTTCAGGAATCCCCGTGGTAAGCCCCGTTTCAAAACCACTTCCCTTTACTATTGACCCTGTTACTGTGGACTCACCATTCTTGCTTACTTCCAGTTGTGGCGAAAATTTGCTAGGATTGGATATATTAAAAAAGCTACATGCTCGTATTTATTTGTTAGAATTGGGGGTCTCTGGTTGGCGCAAGTATTCACTTGTGACAAGCAGGGACCCTCTCCTCTAAGTCAGGGCGAAGGATGACCCCTTAGAATTACCCTTGCTCACCCTCTAGGTGCGTGGCGTGAGCAGCCAAGGCTATTCTCCAGGCGTTTCTGAGTTAAGCATTTGTAATAACACACACAGTAAATATACCAATCCCCCAACAAATGGACACCAGGCTGTAGTTATATAAAAATATGTTCTCTTTATGTAAAAATATATATGCAGGCAAGTATTTATCACAAGACCATTAATAACGTTTTTCTAAGCCACAAGGTTGTAAATAGGCAAGTGTTGTCTTTGCTCATAGTTCAAATATTGCTTCTTAGTCTCTGTTACTTCAAAAACGGTTCTCTTAGTTCTTTTAGACTGTTCTTAGTCCCTGAGGCCTCTTTAGGACTCCCTGGCCGCTTCTTAGCGCTTCTGTGCGCTTTCCCCGGTGAAAATGAGCGAGACCCTACCGCGACTCATGCATCTCGCGGTGCGGGTTGAATGGAGACCAGAGAGGAGCGTCGAAAAACCCTGGGCCTTTTCCGGAGGTGGGGGCTCTCAGCTTTGAGAAACCCAGGGCCTAACCCAGGGCCTTCTCAGAGGTAGGCACGTACCTTTGTGATCAGCGTATGGGGAAATAAAACGTTGTGGGCCCCCAGCCCGGTGAAGATCCTTGGGAGGAGGCGTCCGGACTTCGGGGATCTGTTCTCTGGGTCTTTGGGGTCCGGTGGGGGCTTCAGGCGGGAGCGTGGGGGGCACAGCAGCGGGCCTCCAAAGGCAAGGTGATACAGTGATTTCCCTCAGCAGGGGGAGCGGCTCGGCGGAGCGGGGCTCTCCTTCGGCGGGGGAGACACAGTCGATCACGGCCTCGAGGAGGGGCTGGGGGGCACCAAGGTCACGGCAGCGAGCCTCCAAAGGCGAGGTGACACAGCGATTTCCCACAGCGGGGGAAGGGCGGCTCAGCGGAGCGGGGCTCTTCCTGGGCGGGGACAGGGAAACACAGTTGGTCACGGCCTCGAGGAGGGGCTGGGGGCACCAGGATCACGGCTCCGGCGGGGGCAGAAATCCTCACAGATACCGGCAGACGGGCAGAGAGCAGGTTGAGCCAGATGATCCTGTGGCTCAGGTCAGGGGGCAAGCTCAGTCAAGCCCTTGGAGAAAGTTTCTAGCACAAGTCAGCAAAGTCTTTTCAGCAAGTCTTTTCCTCTCCTTCCTCAGCAAGGCAAGCAGCAGGCCAGTCCTTCCAGCGTCTTCTTCTCCTTCTAGTTGGGCAGAGGTTCTTTGTGGGAAACAGGATTCTGATTTACAAGGAGCAGGGCTCCTACTTTTATACAGCATTTTCTTTGTTCTCACAGGCCAGGGGGGCCTCTGCATAACTTCATTCAGTCTCTGAGGACTTTGTTGGGTGTACTCTGGTGTCTTCTTTCAGTGTCAGGGGCAGGTACATCAGACGCTCCACAGGAGGTGGAGCCAGCATTGTGTGGACGGGGCAGCCAGGAGTACCTTGTTGCCAGTGCTTCGCCTCTCCTTGGCCAGGTGTCGGCTGAGTCATCAGTCGCTCCCCAGGGGGCGGAGCCAGCATTGTGGTGGCAGAGCACAGCCCTATTCAGAGTCCAGGGGCACTCCCACCTCCCACCAAGGTGTAATCCTGGCAATCACCACCTGTCATCCCCCAGCCCTGTCACTCACATAACCCAGAAAGTCAGATACACATCCAAGCAGAGGCGGGCTGAAATGGTTAGGCAAGCAAATGCTAACTTTCTAAAAGTAGCATTTGCAAACACAGGATATTAAAATAAACTTTACTAAAAGAAGTATTTTATTATTCTGAGTTCAGGTATACTAAACTTTATTTTCTACCATGTTCCCTGAGCCTGCTGGGATTATGGAGTGTAATAATTCCAGCAGCCCATCTTGGCCTAAGAGAACAGTTAGCCTTACAATAGTGAAAAACGAATTTGGTTGTAATTCACTATTAGGACATGCCACACTCATCAGAGCATGTCCTACCTTACACTTACAATGCACCCTGCCCTTGGGCCTACCATAGGGGTGACTAATATGAAGTTAAGGGAAGGTTTAGAGGCTGGCAAGTGTGTGCACCTGCCCAGCCAGCATGACTGTCCCAGACTGCACGCATGTTCTGCAATGGCAGACCCTAGACACATTTTAAAAGGCTGCTTCTGTGGGTGGCAAACCAGGCCTGCAGGCCCACTAGCAGCATTAGCATTTACAAGCCCCGGCACTCCTGGTGCCCTTTACTAGGGACTGACAGTAAATCCAATGAACCAATCAGGAACATCAATCACAGTTACATTTTACATTGGGAGAGCATATGCACTTTAGCACTGGTCAGCAGTGGTAAAGTGCCCAGAGTCATTAAACCAACAAAAACAGGTCAGAGAGAATATTGGAGGAAGGCAAAAAGTTCAGGGATGACCCTGCCAAGAGGGCCAGGTCCAAAATTATTGTATTCCTAATGGTGTGTATCTAACATTGCAGCCTCCTATTGAATGTATGTGTCAATGTTTAGTCAAAGATGCACCTCTCCCTCCTCAGTTTTCAGATATACCCCACACTCTTTGGGCAAAGGGGGACACGGATGTCGGATTGTTGAAAATACCCCTTGTATCTCCAACTTTAAAAGCAAACGCGCATCTACCACGTATTCCCCAATATCGAATTTCACCTGAAGGTGAACAGGCTTTATTGCATGTCATTCGTGATTTAATTAAGAAAGGAGTGGTAGAAGAAACGGCAGCAAACATTTGTAGTAGCCCCATTTTACCGATTTTGAAAAAGGCCCCTCTAGATGGTGACCCTGATAATAAAGATACTTATCGTTTTGTGATTGACCTGAGAGAGGTTAATAAAATAGTGATTCCTTAATACCCTGTGGTTTCGGACATCACTGCTATCTTGACTATGATTCCCCCTACTGCACAGTATTTTTCAGTGATTGATTTAAAGAACGCTTTCTTTAGTATCCCCATACATCCTGACAGCCGTCATATTTTTGGATTCTCATTATTTGGCCACAGTTTCAGGTTTTGTTGCGCACCTCAAGGCTATACTGAAAGCCCTAGTATTTATAGCCAAGCTCTAAAAGCAGTATTAGATGAGTTAGTCCTCCCTCCTGGTAATGTTCTCGTCCAATATGTGGATGACATTCTGGTGGCATCGGGTACGGCAGCTGGTTGCAAAGAGGCCACTGTTTAAGTGTTGCACCATTTGGCTGCTAATGGTAATAAAGTGTCCCTGTCCACATTTCAGTATTGTCGACAGGAAGTGACCTACCTTGGTCATTTACTGTCAAAAGCTGGGAGACAATTAACTCCTGAACGGATAACTGTTATTACTAACATGTCTGTGCCTTGTACTCAGCGTGATGTTCGTGCTTTTCTAGGCATAACCTCTTACTGTCGCCAATGGATTCCTAATTTTTCCCTTCTGGCTAAACCTTTGTTGCATTTGGTTACCAAAGATGTGCATGAACCCTTGCCCTGGATGGATGAATGTAGAGATGCTTTTAATTCTTTAAAATCTGCTCTTTGCTCTGCGCCCGTTCTGGGTACTCCGGACTACCGAAAACCTTTTGTACTTTATGTGCATGAAGTGGACGGTTGTTCTCTTTCAATGTTAACCCAGGGTGTTTGGCGGGAAGCAACGACCCTGTGCATATTTTTTGGCCGTATTGGATAATGCCAGAGCCCTTCCCAGCTGTTTAAGGGCTACTGCTGCTGTGGCTTTGGCCATTCGACAGTCGGAGGAGATTGTCTTGAATACTGATCTCACAGTGATGGTACCTCACGCTGTGGACATATTATTGAATCGAACAAATACTCAGCACCTCACAAGTGTACGATTGACTGGTTATGAATTAACTCTATTTGCACCCCATATTAAAATTAAACGATGTGCCACTCTGAATCCAGCCACGTTACTACCCCTCCCTTCGAGTGACCAAAAGGACAATACCCATCATTGTATATTTCGGACTGAAGAAGAAATGAAGGGACATGTAGACCTCACTGACTCCCCTTTATCTGACCCACAAGGGGAGTTGTATGTGGATGGCTCTTGTTTCAAGTTACCAGATGGCACGACAACAGCTGCTTATGCTATAACTACCTTAGAACAGTAGTAGAGACCGCTCGGGTTTCTCAGCATTCAGCGCAAGCAGATGAACTAATAGCATTATTAAGAGCATGTGAACTGAGAGAAGGTTTAAGAGTAAATATTTTTACAGACAGCCAATATGCCTTTGGCGTGGCCCATAGTTTCGGGCGGCTGTGGAGGGAACGAGGATTTCTTACCTCCCATGGTCAAAGAATACAACATGGCCCTTTGATTGAAAGATTGTTAAATGCCTTAACTTTACCAGAGAAGGTGGCTATCATTAAGTGTAGTGCCCACAAGAGAATCATTGATACTACAGGAGAGGGAAATGCCTTTGCCGATCAAGTAGTGAAGGAAACAGCACAAACTAAAACGTCCACAATGTTCCCCAGTGTAGCAGATCGATGGGTGGCGGAGACTACAGTATTCGATAATACTATTGAAAGTGTTAAAGAATTGCAGAAAGAAGCCACTCCTGATGAATTATTGGAATGGGAAAAGGAAATAGAGCGGTTAGACAAGAATGATTGCTGGATTGATTTGACTGACAGACAGAGATGGCTATTGCCTAATGCCCTGGTGTACGCAGTAGTAGTGATGGCCCATGGCACTGCCCACATTGGAGCAAAAGGTATTTGTGCATTATTGGACCCAGTGTGGAATAATTCGAATATCCCCAAGACTGCTGCCCATGTGGTTAAAGACTGCATGGTCTGTTTACAGCATAATCCCGGAGGAAGAGAGACAGTCCTTAGTGGAAATTTTGCGCCCCCTCTTTGCCGTTTGAAGTATTACAGATGGATTATATCAAATTTGACAGAGTAAACAATCTCAAGTATGTGTTGGTGGTGGTTTGTGCGTTTAGCAAATGGGTTGAAGCATACCCCACCAAAGAGAATACTGCCCTAGACACTGCAAAAGCCCTAATTAAAGAGTTTCTGCCTCGATTTGGTTTGCCCCGAATTATATGGACAGACAATGGGGTACATTTTTTCAATGACGAACTCGTTAAATATATCTGTAAGGGATTGCAAATAAAACAGAAATTTCATGCAGCACGACACCTGCAATCTGCAGGACTGGTTGAGAAATATAATGGCATATTGAAATTGAAGATGGCAAAGATACAGGAGAGTACGGGTTTGAGTTGGCCTGATGCGCTGCCCCTAGCATTAATGTCAATACAAGTAACCCCCCATTCTCGGGCTGCGCTGTCACATTATGAGGTTGTTTTTGGTCAGCCAGCCAATGTGCGGGGTGTCCCAAGGCCTAGATCCTTCCGTGATCTTGATTACCCTATGATGACAGATTATCTGTACGCTTTAAATAAAGATCTGTGTTCCATTTATCAACAGGTGTCAGCAGTACTGCAGCTGCTGCCGGAGGGTCCCGGACATCGCTTGGAACAAGGACAGTGGGTCCTCGTGCGAAATTATCAACGGAAATCGAGTCTGGGAAGCAGGTGGAGCCGGCCCTACCAAATCCTTTTGACCACCCGAACAGCAGTGAAAGTGGATGGGAAAAAGCACTGGATAAATGTTTCGCATGTAAAGAAGCTACCCTTACCGCTTCCTTCTGATCAGCAGTACCAAGACGGAGTTCTGACACAAGAGGGAGAATGGAGGTTGAGTTTCGTGCTTTCTCGGATGCCATTGAAATTGGGCAAGAGGAAGGATTGTTAATGCCGCAAGGAGACAAATCGGCCTCAGTTTCTGAAACTTGTGATAAGGCTGATCCCCCTGAGGCTTCTGAAAAACGTGTTGCACCAAATGTCCCTGCTGCTGTGTTGTTCCATGACCAGGAGCAACCTGGCCATCTTCGATTTAATTTACGGCCCCAAAAACCACACGATACCCCAGTTTCGGATTGTTGGAGACAGGGAAAGACTTGAGTTGTAGGGTTGAGGATAGTTTTTCTGGGGTATTGAGCAAGACACAGGACTGAACCCGTTGAAAGCTTGGAACTGACGCATTGCTCTGTTCAGAAAGAAAGACTGTGTTATATAAGGGGCCTAAATTGCAACTGTGAAATTACAGTGAAGATCGTTTCTGTGGATGAATAACAAGAGCCTGCCTGTGAGGCTCTTGACGGACACAGGGAGAAGAAACCCTCTGGCAGTTGGCTTGCACCTTTTCCCCGAGTTTAGTTTGGACTTTTAGTTAGAATGTATCCCTTCGCCCGATTTGCTCTTGAAGATGAGAGACCTCTTGCTCCCAGACCTTTTCTCTAGAATGTCCCCATTTTTTCCGGTTGGGCTACCAGAGTGAAGATAGCCTTTGTAATAACTATTGCAGTAATTATGATAATATTATTGAGCGTGTTTATGTATTTGGAATTTCAATACCCTATGCACAATGTTTTAGGTACCACCACAGCCCCACCTGAGCATTTCTTTTATACTTTACCTCCCCACAAAGAGCGACATTGAGAACCTCATGCTAAAAATGTATTCATAGAAATGTTGCATGAAGCTCATAGCACTACAAACAAGACAAACTGCTGGGTATGTGGCCTTTTGCCATCTGTAATGCATCGCCATGATTTGTTCATTTCTTTGCCATTATCACACTTAGCGAGCTGTGAAGCCTGGTTTCAGTTGTTATCGCTTATGTATTTGCATTATGTAGCTGATCCCAAACGATACACTGAAAAGGACTATGAAGCTGTTCTAAAGTATATAGAACAACACCAGGGATTTGATGCTCAGGGGAACCAAGGGGAGGGATCTTTAGATCCGGATGCCTCTATGAATATGTATACCACTTACGAAAATGCTACTTGTCTGAAGGAAGAAATGTTAGATTTTGAACAATTTAACTCCACGCAATATTTTCAGCATTTCCAGGATCGTAATGTCACTGATGATAAGGCAATGCCAGTTCCTATTTTCATTAGTACTGCTTCCTTTTGTATACAAGGAAAAGGTCATGTTAAGGGAGGGAACAGTAGATGTAACTATACTTACACTTTGCAAACTGACAGTACCCCACCTTTGATAACTCCGCCAAATGTGTACTTTGTTTGTGGTGAGAACGCCTACACTTGGCTTCCTAGAGGATGGGCAGGGAAATGTTACCTGTCCTTCTTGTATCCTCCAGTGTATATAGCTCCTTCCAATTATCACAAGACACACCAGTTGACTAAACAAAGCTCAGATCTTTACTGAGTTAGCAGAAGTATTGATACTGAAGGCACTGACCAGACTGACACTGCTTCTCAACAGTTTGTAGATATAGCAAAGGGTCTCTTTCCCATCTGGAGTCCTATTTTTACTAGTAGAGCTGTTAGACGTCTCTCTAGAGTAGTGGAAAATGTAGTTCAAACCACTACTGGAATTTTAACTAACCTCACTGTAAAGCTTTAGGCCACGAGGCTTGTATCGCTTCAAAATCGGATGGTGCTTGACGTCATCCTAGCTGATCGAGGAGGAGCATGTCTCGTGATTGGCAGCTCCTGCTGTGTATATATTCCAGATTCTGCTCCAACCATACACTTGGCCATTCAGAAATTACATCGCTTAGCTGCGGAAGTCCATGCTGACACTGGTACTTGGTCTTTAACCGGGTGGTTCTGGAATCTCCTCTCCACTTGGGGCTGGAAAATTTTCATGATTCTGGCTGGAGCACTGGGAGTGGTATTTGTTTGTTGCATGTGCCTTCATTGTGGGCCGGCATGCTGCTCCTATTGTGCTACCAAGCTCACTTCCTCATTGACTGATTCACGACAGGCGAAAATTGAAAAGCAGTTAGTGCAAAAAGAGGTTGCTGACCTCATGCAGATAGATGAGGGTGTGTTCTTAGATTAGACCAGTTAAATTATATATTGGCTACATCACGCCAAAATGGAGGTCTGAAGGAATATAAAATCGATATTATATAATATTGTCTTAATGTATCCAATATATATTAATGCTACTTTGATAGAAACCCCTTGTAAATACACTCGACCCATGTATATCTTATGAATTGGGCCCAAGCTGGACAAACACTATCTTGGTTTCATTTTCCGGGGCCTCTTTCATTAGTGACTTTCGTTAGTGAGGAAAACATGTGACATCTGAAGAGAGGAGAGCCTGAAAGGTCGGTCTGGGCTATGAACAGAGCATTGAATCTAACTTAGGAAACTCAAGGTCACATCTGTCTTTCTTGTAGGATGAGCACATTCTTGCAGGCGCCATGCCTGTACTCCCGTGCACCAGAACGAAAGGGAGGCACCTTTACTGACCTACCCCCGGAATAACTTGAGCTGAGTTTTGAATCAATCTATTGTGCCTTATATGGGTTTTCCTGTTTGTTTCTCTAGAACTGGTACTTTTCCATGTATGGGGTTTCTATGAGGTATGCCAAAAGTATATATGCACTGTTTTGAATGTGATCCAGCAGTCTCCTCTGCACACCTTTGTGAGCTGTGGCAAGAGGGAGGCTCCCCTATATAGGGCGCTTTTGCAAAATAAACGATTGAACCTTCTCCATTGCCGGCTGACTTATTCTTGGTAAATAAGGAATATGGGCTCTTGGTAGGTATAGCTCTATGGTATACATTTTTTTTAGTACTTCAGAATAATGCAGTGTAAACACAGTAAAACACACTGACTTTCCCTGGCATGTTTCTTTCCAGTGTATAAAGCCTATTCCATGTCACCATCTAATTCTGCATAAGTCCTGCCACACCATTCAATTTGTAGCTGCTGGACTGCGCACGCTTGGAATCTCCCCTGCACATCCCCTACACGTGTGCACATGCATGTACACATGTGTCTGCATGTAACCTGCATGGCGCCCCATACTCCAGCTGCTGAGCAGCGGCCTAGTCAAGCCAGGGGGGACACCAGTAAAATCTCCATGCAGTCTCCTTCATTATGAGTTCACTGTGGGTGAATCCCAGATTATGAGGCTTCCCCACAGTAAAAGCTCAACAATTAGGTGCTCAAAAAGCGAAAAATCCGGGTGGCCACTAGTGTCAGGACCACCTTCTAACAGGGAGGGATAGATAATAAATAAAAAAGTTTATAGAAACAAAGGATTGAAAAGATATAAGGAGGATAGTAAAACAGATCCAGAACCATAGGAAAGAGTGAAAAACAAGATGGCCGCGCCCATTGGCGACCGTGTGGTGAAGTTCGCGTGATATTTCCCCCGAGCACACAAAAAGCATCCTCAAACATGTAATATGGTTCCCGAAAAGGAAAAACGCATCGCGAACGGGCAGTATAAGCAACTCTGCACGATCGCTTAACTTCGTGTAGCTCGCAGAGTTTTTCTGCAGCTTCGCAGAATTACATGTAGAGCAACTACTCGAACTTAGCCCAGGGTTACTCCTTACACTGTGGCAAGCAAAGACACCCCCGGACATCAGCAAGCTACAGAAGACTCCTCCAGACACCATCCCAAGACCTGCAATATTCCAAAAGGTATGTATTAGTGTACCTTTGCACACACTATAGCAGGGGTGTGAATGCATCTATCCATAGCGAGAAATCTGCCTAGTCATATGGAGCCTACCACAACATTTCTACAGTGCTTGGTGGGACCTTTCCTATCTCACTTACACTGAACAAAACACTAGTTTTCCACATACACTACACAGCGCCCTCTTGCACAACACATGATTCCAGCACATATCCACTGAGGGTGCCCAGATGTCGGCTAGGTCGTGCTATGCTTGCTTGCTAATACCTCATGCCGTGGATGCAGACCGATTATATTTAGTCTGAAAATTGGCCCCTAAAAAGCAAACTGTCCCTATCACTATGTAGGATTGGGGCCAAGATACAACCTAGTAGAATAGAACCCCATAGAGTAGTAGTAAACATTATGTGGTATGAGACCTACCCGAGAGCACTCAGGCTCAAGAAAAAAGAACTGCTGATTATTTTAGCCAGGCTCAGTACAAGGACATTCAGGTAGAATTTAAACTGATTTCTGATACTCAAGTAGGCACAGAAGAGTCCAAACCCTTCTTCACCATGCAAACAACAGCAAATGCCTGCTGGTTGCGGATAACCAGGTGGGCATTTCTGAAGATGATCAACAATACTGAGCTCAGCCTAAATGCTATCAAGGAAGAACTAAGAGCCAATTGCTTCATGGTGATGCAACATCAGTATATGTTGGACTTGAATACTATGATGGAGGATGGGGTATGTGCCAAGTTCTGTGTGTCCTTCTGTACATTTATCCCTGGAAATGACATGATCTACATGCATCATCTACAAGCTGACATGAAGGAAGGAGGTGCCCCTGAGTAGGACTGGTATGTCACTTTGTTTTCCTGGCTACCCCGGGGGGTGACCAGAATGTGCACATGGTTATCATTGGATTATCATTTTTCTGCTGTTTTGTGTGGATTCCTGAAATTCTGGGTTTACTGCTGTAAAAAAGCAGTCCTCAAATTAGGTAGAATGAAACCGAATAGGGAGGTAGTAACAGACAAAACAGAAACCACAAATAATGTGACTGTCATGAAGTGTGAGGCAAATGATGTAGTTGAAAATTCAACTGGGGGAATGTTAATATTGAAAAATACAATGTTCAGGAATGCCATGATAGATGTACATATAAAATTGAACTCGCATCACTATTGTTGAATCCATACGATATGACCTCTCCATCAACCTTGAGTCAAAAATTCATGGTCAGAAAGGTCCTGGGACGTAGGCCTGAAGCAACTGATTGACAGATCACAGGTGGGGTGACACGTAACCCTTAGACAAACGTGTAAACGGTAAATGCACATCGATCCCTCAGATAGGCAATGGCGCCACAATGGTCTTAGGAGATTGGTTCCAATAAAACACTTTTGTCTGGAGGAGACCCGCTTTACCAAAACACAAAAAAGTCAGATGTTACACTAATGGCCTCTTTACGATGGCAGTGGGACAGCCACCGTCAGGCCATCGGTGGCGGCACTAAAACCATCAAACCATGCAAGACCAGCCAACGGATGGACTGTAATCCCTACAATGTTGGCAGTGCCTGCTCAGGGATCGCAATGTCAGTTTCCACTGACTGTTTGATGACGGGTAACCTGCCATGAAAAAGCAGCCAGAAATTGACGTTGGGGCCCATAGCGGGCCCCCCTTTGCCCTGGACCTCCAATATGGGCCCTTGGGGTCACCTATAATGGCCCCATAAACATCTGCATGGTGCCTGCCACATAGTGCAGGGATGTTTGACATTTTTTTGTATTGCAGTGTGTGCTGCAGCCCGCAGAATATGCCACTATATAAAAAATACAGATTGCGACTGCTTTGAAGGCAGTCGCATCCTAATAATGAAGGCAGGACCACTGACAGCAAAACAGGCAGTCCAGTTCCTGACAGGATGGCAGTCGGATGAAAGTCCGACCGCCATCATAATGAGGCCCTAAGTTAGGAACAGTCAACCACTCAGAATACAGCATGCACGCTACATGCAGTGATAACACGTTCCCCATGCCACACATCTGGAGACGTACTCACTGGCCCCAAATTGTGTCCATGCAAAATGGAGACCAACCTGCACTGCTTATCAGATGACCAGATTTATGGCCCTGTGACTAGCTCCAGATTTCTATCTTTAAAGGAATGTACAAAGAAATCACTTTATGACTATTCATCTATTGTATAGAATGATGGCTGAAACCCAGCTAATCCAGACAGCGCCAGATGAGGTATGTTGAAAGGATGTCATGCCTCCTCTTTCTGTGAGTGGCGTTTACCCGTAAAAGCACCAACATGACTGCCATTAACATATGCTGAGCTGTTATGTTGCCCTCAGATGATATGTTCAGCTTTAATAAGTCATTGTGTTTTATCTTCCCTATGTCAAGTATGATGAGCATTGTTCTGTAAAAATAGTTTAAAAAAAAATGATTGCCAAACTCAATGTGCTTTGAGAAATCCTTCAGACGCCGACTCTGTGGCCTTCTCCCCTGACTGCTGCGTTTCAGTAAACCAGCTGTTACTGTTTTTCCAAACACCTCTTGCCTTTTATTTTTTTCAAGGTAAATTCACATTCAAGCAACAGATTGAGATAGGATCACTGTTTGATTAAAGAATACTATGCAGAATGTATAGCTTGCTGGAATATAGTAGCACAGGGCCTAATTATTATGTCAATGATTCTTCACAGACTGTGTATTCTGCTCAGAGAAATTATAACAGAGGGTGGTCTAACTGCAGTGCACTGAAGACAACACCATGTTTACAGAGGGATGCCTTTCTCAGTAAAACCTTTCACACCCACCCTTCGCTGTGAATAGATGTCTCAACAGAGAGGCTATGTTACTTTAAAATATGAAGAATTTAGCCTATGTACACTAATAGGAAAAGTAACATCTATTTCTCTAAACGGAACCATAGAGACTACATTCTGTGTTAAACTGTGATAATAGACGGTCTAGTGTTTGCCAGGATCCCTCTACATGCATCCTTTATCTTCTCTAGAAGTGTATGCAGACAGATAGATTTTTCTTGCCTCAACCAAACAACCAGGCCGAAATGCCGAAATGCATGAACATCGCTGAAAAGTCAGCGATATTCATGCATTACCGAGCTAATGCTCTTAGCCATGTTATCCACCTCCCATTGGATAACATGGCTAAGAACTGCTCTGGGGCAGGTGTTAGCTTTTGGAGATATTCACGCTTAGTGCGAATATCTCCAAAAGTTGGTAATAGGAGATAGCGATGTTAGCCACTGTTTCCAGTCGCTAACATCTTGGCACACCCACTTTGCATGTCATTAGTGATAAATATCAATGACATGCAAAGCGGGGCCCAAGATGGTCGCTATCTCCTACTAGCTGTCGCTAACTGGTGTTAGCGACAGCTAGGTAAAAGGGAGATAATTTTATCTCCGCTTTCTTGGCTTTTAAAGCCAAAAAAGCGGAGATAAACCCCCTTGATAATATGCCCCAACGTCTACAAGTGGTCACCATAAAAGACATATTTAACTATTTCTGTGTATTCCACTCTCATTGTTATTACATTTTATCCACGCTTCACATTGTCTTTTGTGAGCTTCCCCCTGAAGGGCGCTCTGCTGCTTGCTGACACTACGGTGCTGATTTAGGTGTGTGTGTTAATGTGCAGTAAAATCTGTTTTTGAAAGCTGGAATATTTCTCCAGAGTAGATATTTGCATTCTATTTTGCTCCTTAAGAATGTCTTTAGGCTGCCTATTACTGCAAACCTTGTGGAGATAACAGCCTTTCATCCACCAAATGTTTTCTTCCCAAAATGTGTAGACCCTTCTGTGGTCTCCGGATCTATGACAGAATTTCGACAGACAGAATTTCGACCTACACAAATATCGGCGTAATTATATCGATAGCAAAAATATCGACGCCCTATGTACAACATGGTAAGTACCAAAATATCGAAAAAATAATATCGATGTTAAAAATATCGTTGTAAAATATATCGATTTTTTAAAAATTTAAAATAACATAAAAAATACTGTAAATAATACTTATTAATTACTTAAACATATTTAAATATATGTAATAATGGTAAAAAAATAATAATACATATTTAATTTAAAAATAATAATTAAAAATCATATATAATATATAATTACTTAACAATAATTACTATTCCCACTCCAGTAGGTGCAACAGTAGGGAAAACTGACCCTGAACCCTAAAAATACCCCTTTACCCAAAAACCTAAAACTGACCCTGAACCCTAAAAATACCCCTTTACCCAAAAACTGAAAACTGACCCTGAACCCTAAAAATACCCCTTTACCCAAGAACTGAAAACTGACCCTGAACCCAAAAAATACCCCTTTACCCAAAAACTGAAAACTGACCCTGAACCCTAAAAATACCCCTTTACCCAAAAACTGAAAACTGACCCTGAACCCTAAAAATACCCCTTTACCAAAAAACTGAAAACTGACCCTGAACCCTAAAAATACCCCTTTACCCAAAAACTGAAAACTGACCCTGAACCCTAAAAATACCCCTTTACCCAAAAACTGAAAACTGACCCTGAACCCTAAAAATACCCCTTTACCCAAAAACTAAAAACTGACCCTGAACCCTAAAAATGCCCCTTTACCCAAAAACTGAAAACTGACCCTGAACCCTAAAAATACCCCTTTACCCAAAAACCAAAATCTGACCCTGAACCCTAAAAATACTCCTTTACCCAAAAACTAAAAACTGACCCTGAACCCTAAAAATACCCCTTTACCCAAAAACTTAAAACTAACCCTGAACCCTAAAAATACCCCTTTACCCAAAAACTAAAAACTGACCCTGAACCCTAAAAATACTCCTTTACCCAAAATGAATAAATATTACAATTAAATTACTTCCCACCCTATTCCCCTATAAACCCACAACCCGCTCCAGTAGTAAAACATATAATTTACTTAAAAAAATACATAAATTAGCAATTAATTAATCAATTAATCAATGAAAATAATTCATTGCCAATTACTATTGAATTGCAAAATAAATTAATCATTAAAAAATAATTATTTAATTACAAATAAATTACTTCCCACCCTATTCCCCTATAAACCCACAACCCGCTCTAGTAGTAGAACATATAATTTACTTAAAAATATACATAAATTATCAATTAATTAATCAATTAATCAATTAAAATAATTCATTGCCAATTAATATTTAATTGCAAAATAAATTAATCATTGAAAAATAATTATTTAATTACAAATAAATTACTTCCCACCCTATTCCCCTATAAACCCACAACCCACTCCAGTAGTAAAACATATAATTTACTTAAAAAAATACATAAATTAGCAATTAATTAATCAATTAATCAATGAAAATAATTCATTGCCAATTACTATTGAATTGCAAAATAAATTAATCATTAAAAAATAATTATTTAATTACAAATAAATTACTTCCCACCCTATTCCCCTATAAACCCACAACCCGATCTAGTAGTAGAACATATAATTTACTTAAAAATATACATAAATTATCAATTAATTAATAAAATTAATCAATTAAAATAATTCATTGCCAATTAATATTTAATTGCAAAATAAATTAATCATTGAAAAATAATTATTTAATTACAAATAAATTACTTCCCACCCTATTCCCCTATAAACCCACAACCCACTCCAGTAGTAAAACATATAATTTACTTAAAAAAATACATAAATTAGCAATTAATTAATCAATTAATCAATTAAAATAATTCATTGCCAATTAATATTTAATTGCAAAATAAATTAATCATTCAAAAATAATTATTTAATTACAAATAAATTACTTCCCACCCTATTCCCCTATAAACCCACAACCCGCTCTGGTAGTAAAACATATTATTTACTTTTATATATTTTTTATTTATAAAAACATATTAAACACATATTATAACAATTAATTTAAATACTTAACTAATATTTCTAACACATATTAGTAAATCGAAATTACTTACATCGATATATATGCTATCGATATAAGTAATGTCGATATTACTTACATCGATATATATGCTATCGATGTAAGTAATTTCGATATTACTTACCTTAGGGTCGATATTCTGGCCATCGATATTCTGGACATCGATATTCTGTCCCATCGATATTAGCTTAAAAGTAAAACAAAAGAGTTTTCCCGATGGGGTATATTGTTTCCTGCTACTAAATCAGGACTCACATTTGACAACCATCACTCACACCATTCATTATGTGGAACTGGAGAACACTTACCAAAGAAGAACATCCCCAAACGTGAACTATTTTATAAAAAAAGTATACAATTTATTAAAAACTTTGTTGCACAAGATAACAATAAAAAACATATACACAAATAAGAACACAAAAATGAAGCACAAATTAAAAGCCACCTGATGTGGACGTGGAGAAAATTAGTTTAGAAAGACACTTCTATCTATCTTTTTCATTTCATTTCGGTGCATAGTTTGGCAACAACAAAAGGAATATTATTCCATTTAAATTGGATTCGTTGTTGGCAACGCCGAATATGACTTGCAGATTTGCGTCGACGCGTTTCGGAAGCAACAACTGATAAAAGCTTCCTTCTTCAGGACAGTTTCTATGTTTATTCTCCACACATGAAGATGTCAGACCCTGAGGGTTCTGTTACTACTGGCGGTCTACTTCGTCTGTATTATCTGTATTGATCCGCTGTTTTATGCTTGTGAAGTCATCAAGCTTGTTTCCTCATTTCTTTATCTCGGATTAAGCGCTTTTGTTTCACAATTTGTTTCTTTAAAAATAAGTCCGATGCTGGTCTGGCACAATCCTGATTATTTATGCAGACGGGCGTATCGGGTATGGCGATTCCCCTCTGTTTTCAGGTCTGTATTTCTTAGAACATAGATCCGATTTCCATAAACGGGGTTCTGTGTTGCAGCCGGGTATTTCAACACTCGTGGCTAATGTTCGCACACGGTGGGAATCCCCGGAACTGCTCAACGTGGCGTCTCCTTGCTCACCGCTTCTTGTTTCGAGATATCTCGAAACAAGAAGCGGTGAGCAAGGAGACGCCACGTTGAGCAGTTCCGGGGATTCCCACCGTGTGCGAACATTAGCCACGAGTGTTGAAATACCCGGCTGCAACAACGAACCCCGTTTATGGAAATCGGATCTATGTTCTAAGAAATACAGACCTGAAAACAGAGGGGAATCGCCATACCCGATACGCCCGTCTGCATAAATAATCAGGATTGTGCCAGACCAGCATCGGACTTATTTTTAAAGAAACAAATTGTGAAACAAAAGCGCTTAATCCGAGATAAAGAAATGAGGAAACAAGCTTGATGACTTCACAAGCATAAAACAGCGGATCAATACAGATAATACAGACGAAGTAGACCGCCAGTAGTAACAGAACCCTCAGGGTCTGACATCTTCATGTGTGGAGAATAAACATAGAAACTGTCCTGAAGAAGGAAGCTTTTATCAGTTGTTGCTTCCGAAACGCGTCGACGCAAATCTGCAAGTCATATTCGGCGTTGCCAACAACGAATCCAATTTAAATGGAATAATATTCCTTTTGTTGTTGCCAAACTATGCACCGAAATGAAATGAAAAAGATAGATAGAAGTGTCTTTCTAAACTAATTTTCTCCACGTCCACATCAGGTGGCTTTTAATTTGTGCTTCATTTTTGTGTTCTTATTTGTGTATATGTTTTTTATTGTTATCTTGTGCAACAAAGTTTTTAATAAATTGTATACTTTTTTTATAAAATAGTTCACGTTTGGGGATGTTCTTTTTTGGTAAGTGTTCTCCAGTTCCACATAATGAATGGTGTGAGTGATGGTTGTCAAATGTGAGTCCTGATTTAGTAGCAGGAAACAATATACCCCATCGGGAAAACTCTTTTGTTTTACTTTTAAGTATATTGGCGATCTATTTCCCGTTGGGTTATCAAGAGCCCCTCTCTTTCTTTTATACCATCGATATTAGCAACTCGATATAAGTGTAAGTCGAAATAAAAAAATCGATATTTTGACAGTTTACTGTGGTCTCCATTGCTGTTGGCTTTCACCCAAATGAGTTGTTATGAAGCTAAATTGATCTCAGTTCTGTACACTTTTCTTGTGCTCCTTCTGTAGGAATTTTCCTCTGGGGAAAAGCTGGAGTTAGCGACTTTAATCTGACAAGGATTGTGTTCATTTCAACTCTAGAAACTTGTTCTATCTTTGTAATTTGTGGGATTCTACCATGTAATATCAAAAAGGAAGCAATAAGAGCAGCTGAACAGAAAACCTTTTCTGTTATCTTCTTTTGTAACCGGGCCTTTCCAGCAAAAGCTAAATTTGAAATTAATTATTCCCAATAAAGTTCATTGGACTGATTATTCCACTAATATGTAAAAAGTTGTGACACAAATCTGACACAACAACTCTTCCAACATGTGTGTGACTGCTTCTAATGGTTGCTGGTCAACACTTCTAAGTTATTGAGAAAACAGAGTTGCATACCATGGATTACATTAGAACCCATAACATTGGTTTATAAATAACATTACACTTCAGATACTAAAATGTTGAATTAGAAATGGAGGTATTAGCGCTACACGTTGAACAAAATCGCCACCAGAAGTGAGCAAGTAGTTGAGCCTTCCTGAGTCTGCCTATCACGCCTCTCTGCCGCAGCTTGTGTTTCCCACCTCTACTTACTGCTGTTACACGCTGCCATTTTACTGTCTAGCCTCTAATTGTAAGCCTTTAACTTTTTCCATTGTTTTTCTCACCAACTATAAACCCATAGCCACTGAATTAAGGGAGATTGATAAGCAGACAAACATGCCTGCCCTGCTCACTAAAATGACTTAAATGATTCTTTCTTTAGAGGAGCCGTCCTCTAAAAAAACAGACAGAAATAGGTGGGGGTTCGTGACGCATCGAAAGAATTTCCGAGCTGCACTCGCTTTTCAGGAAACCATGGGATATATTTACAAAGAAGTGACAGAGCACTGTTACCCTCCTTGGCTTAATGCCACGCTCCGCCACTTCCAAAATGCAGGACTGTACCGTATTTACAACAATATGATGGAGCCCTGCGTTTCCCCTGCCCTGGCACTAATTTCATCTGCCTAGCACCAACTCAGGCCCCCTTGCACTAGGGTGTCTGCATTGCTGGAAATTATTGTTAATGTGCAGGAAGGTGCCATCTGCCAGTCTTTCATATTATTGTATCTTTTGCTAGCTTTATTGTAATTAAGACATGCAACAAGGCATGATAATATCACCTATACCTTTCTAAATGTTCCGCTTTCTTATAAAAATTTCCCTGAAGTGACGCAAATCCTGTTCGATAGATGGTCAAATTCATTATGATTCATGGTCAAACATCAAGTGACCTTTTGGAAAACTTTTTGAAGCGTGGGTGTCACTTCTGTGTTCTTACATATTTCCGAGAAGTGACGAAAATGCGTCATGTTTTATAGGTCATGGCACCTGATAATGTTGTCATTCTGTGGTCAGTCGTTCATCATTGAAAGAGTATAAAGATCTTCTACTCAGTCCATTCTACAGAATTCCTCGCTGAAGTGACCCCTTGTGTGGTTATCACCTTTTTGGTCTCCATCAGCCATCTATCTAGCATCTTTGGCTGAAGCTATAATTGCTTATTTTACTTTGAAATTGTCTCTTTCTCTCTTTCTCTCTTCTCTGCATTTCCATTGATCCAAAATATGTTTGCATTGCATGAGTTTGTTCTGCATTTATAAATGTGTCTTTGAGTTTTTGATCTGCTGCAATGTTTCCCTTCCAACATTTATTTATGGTTTATTAATTTCTTTGAAAGTTATATAAAAAGTGCCTTCTGATATGATGATTCTCTGTAAAAACAAAGTCACTCTATTTTGTCTTTAATCACCTTTTCTTGAAGCTGCACCTTCTAATAAATTGTTTGAACCTTTTGGCTTGATTTCTGTGACTCACACATGTGTTTCCTTAATTTTAGTATGGGCATCCCTGAGCACCCTGGCTCAAGTTAAGCGGCCCATTAAACCTTCCCCCCAACATTTTGGTGACCTCGACGTGATAATTGTAGCTTCCTAGCACCACCTCATGCACTCTTGCACCATAGTGCAAGGGTGGACTGCACTGTAGTGAATGATTGTTAATGTGCAGCAAGGTGTCCCTTCCTGCACATAAACAATCTTAAATGGTGATTTGTAACTTCTATGTGTACTGCATTGTGCAGTACACATAGGAGTTGCAATCCATCATTTTGAAAATGATTGTTTGTGTGCAGGAAGGGACACCTCCCTGTACATAAATAATCATGCATGGAGTTTTGCTGTTTATATGTGTGCAGAACAGATAAAAACAGCAAAAACGAGGACACAGAAAGTATTTCTCCTTGTTGTGCCCTGTTAAGACTAGGTTTCCCCAGTCTTAATTTTGGTGCTGCCCCATATTTACTCCACCCTTGTAAATATGGGGCAAATCCAAAATCAATGGGTGTTTCAGCAGAACGCCCACCACAATGTAATTGTAAATGTATTGCGATTTATATAGCGCACGTATCACCCGAAGGCATCAAGGCGCTTGCCTTGGGAACCCGTCCTGGTATTCCCCTGTGAGATACCCCGGCCGGGTATCCACAAGGTGAAAGCCAGGCATCCCGCCGCGAGGGGCCGTAGTGGAGATTAAGCAAGCTATTGCCCAGAGTCGCAGAGCGCCCAGAGTCGCAGAATGCCCAGAGTCGCAGAGCGTGAACCCGTGAGTCGAGTAGGCACCGGAACGAGAATTATCAAGTCCGTGGAATTATTGAGCCCAAGACCCGCCGAGGCGGGGAATTGAACCCTGGTCCAGGACCGATCTCAGCTTCCGGGTCTGCCGCCTCTAACCCCTGAGCCACACTTAACCATTGCCCACCCCTTTCACCTTAAGTATAGTATGAAAGGATGCCTTATTTACAAGACAGCGTTAAGCCACGTTAGATGGCTTAACTCTGCCTTGTAAATAAGGCAAAGCCTGTATAACCACCACAATGTCAAACAAGAATTGGAAATGCAATCGGTCTCACATTTGTTTGAGTTATAGCTATTGGCATTGGAGTATATTTATGTGGTGTGTAGTTGAAATATGTGGGTTGGATTAAGTTAGTTAGTTATGCAATTGTTTGTCGTGGAATTTTGTGATGTGGAGTGGATTTGTGTAGTGGCATTATGTGGTATGGTGTGCTGTGGAAATATATGGTTAGCAATTATGTGGTATTCAGTTTAGTGGCATTATGTGTAGTGTGATTGTGTGTTGTGGAGTGGTAAGTAGTACAGTTTAATTATGTGTTGTGCTGTGAAAGTTTGCTGCAAAATGAGGAACTGTGTGGTGTGTATTGGGTAGATGTGGTGTGTTGTGTATTTTGTTGTTGAGTTGTAGTATGTGGTTCCTGGCAAATTATGTGGTTTAGATTAGAAATGTGTGGAGCTGAATTGTGTGCCATGGAAGTGTGTGTATAGCTTTGCATTTTTGGTAATGGAAAAGAACAAATAGGTAGAGTTAAGCATCAGATCTGTGTGTTTTAAAAATTGGAAAGAGTTGGTGCTATTGGCATTGTAATTGTAAATGTCTCTTACCTATGTGTTATGGATTGGAGTTGATGTATGTGGTGTGTAGTAGATTTATGTGGGTTAAATTGAACTTTTTAGTTGTGGTATTGTGTGGTGTGACACTGTGGTGTGGATTTGTGTAGTGGAAATATGTGGTATGGTGTGCAATTGTAACATGTGGATTATAATGTTGTGGTTTTGAGTGTATTGGAATTATGTGGAGTCAGACTCTGTGTAATGGAGTGTAAGTATGTGGAATGGTAATTTGTGTTGTGGAGTGTTATGTAGTGTAGTTAAAGGAACACCCTCGAGTCGGAAACCTGGTGATTACAACCAGGCTGCTCCGGCCACTAGCACCTAATTGTTCCTGCACCTGAGGCGGAAGCCGGGTGGTAGTTAGCCTGCATTTAAAAATTCTTTGATTTACTGTGTTTTATTTTGCACCGCATTTCAACACTTTGTCTTTTTAAAATACATTTCTCCACTGCCTAAAATCATTGAATTACACTCCCCCCTAGCTCACAGTCGATTAGACACTGTGGCTGGCAAACGCGGGATCATTTCCCTGAGAACTCCGGTAGGGAACTACATTTCCCAGCGCCCTTGCTGTAGAAGGGACTACAAACGGAGGAGCGCTCCTTGAGACGCGAGATTCCTTTCACCCTCGAGTCGGAAACCTGGTGATTACAACCAGGCTGCTCCGGCCACTAGCACCTAATTGTTCCTGCACCTGAGGCGGAAGCCGTGTGGTAGTTAGCCTGCATTTAAAAATTCATTGATTTACTGTGTTTTATTTTGCGCCGCATTTTGACACTTTGTCTTTTTAAAATTCATTTCTCCACTGCCTAAAATCATTGAATTACACTCCCCCCTAGCTCACAGTCGATTAGACACTGTGGCTGGCAAACGCGGGACAATTCCCCTGAGAACTCCGGTAGGGAACTACATTTCACAGCGCCCTTGCTGTAGAAGGGACTACAAATACAGATGGCCACTGCTTCGCGCAGCGAACGCGAGCAGCGGGCGCGCCATTGTCGCGCTGGAGTCGAGCCTGAGTCAAACCGGTCTGCGCTCGTCCGCGTCGAGGACGGGCCCAGGGCCATCAACTCTTTTCAGGTGATCCCTTTTTCTAAAAATTCTCTTCTTGCTTTGAATAATTCCAGTTTACACTGTCTCCATGCCCTCGATGTGGATAAATGGGCCGGCCCGATCAGCTGTGTCAGCTGCAAACATACCTTAACTCCTTATCACCCCAATGTCACTCATCCGATCCCAAGCTGCCTTAAAAGTGGCCTAATAAACGCCCGCTCAATGTGCAAAAACTCCCTTCACATCTTTGACCTGGTTCATGAAAACGACTTAGACTGTCTTTTCATTACTGAAACTTGGCTTTGTGAGTGGTCCAACCCCGATATAGTCCATGCCACCCCCCAGGCTATTCCATCTGCAGACAAGATCGCCTAGAACAACGTGGTGGTGGTATGGCCATCATATATAGAGACGTGTATAAATGCTCTATCAGAGAACTCCCTGACATTGAAGAAGCGGAGAGTTTATATTTTTGTATTCAAGTCCATGACACCTTTTCCTTTTCAGGAACTTTAATCTATCGTCCCCCTCGCAATCCTTCGCAGTTCCTTGCCAGTGTAGGAGAGGTACTGAGTGGCCTGACCCTTAAGTACTCTAACTTCACAGTCATAGGTGATCTGAATCTCCACGCCTCTAATTTTAAAGAAATCCTACAGATTCTAGGATTACCACTCAGGACCCTCGAAGCCACCCATAAAGCTGGACACTCTCTTGACTGCATCAGCTCTAATTTAGATAAAATGACAGTTAATGATCCCATACCCCTGACCTGGACTGATCATTTTTATATAGAATTCAACATTGAACTCACTAATAGTAAACTGAATTCCAAAAAGGTAGCTAAAAAGGGAAACACTTTACCTAATTGGGGCAAAATCATGAAACATCCAGATCTTACCAGCTGGGCCAAGGAAAGTAAACCTATTCTCTCGGGACACACCACGACAGATTATCAAAAATTCGAAAGATGGATGACCGACATAGGAAATAACATCAGAAATCCAGAAAGTAATAGAGAGACCTTAGGAAAAAGGAAATCCTCCGCCCCTTGGTTCTCTGACAACCTAAAAGAACAACTGGTAGAAATCAAACTTCTTGAGCGCAAATGGCGACGGAATTATGACAATGACGCCAAAACCATATACAAGAAAGCTAGGAGACTATATCACTCTTCTATCAAAGTGTCAAAGACAAACTATTTCACCTCCCGTATTGAAGCGGCAGACAACAAGCAAAAAGAAATTTTTAAAATCGTCAATAGCTTCACCAAACCTAAAATTGCCACTCAAGAGATTCCCCCTTCGCAGAGCCTATGCAATGACATAGCCTCTTACTTTACCCAAAAAATAGAAACGCTCACCAAAGGCTTCCCCCAATTTGTAATAACAGAATCCATTAATGAAGTTGTTCTTAAGCCCCATTTGCCTAAATGGGAAAAATTCAGCCACATCAGCCTGGACGCCTCCTTACGGGGAATATCTACCCTGAAATCAGGATCTCCATCCGATCCCTGTCCCCCTTCTCTCCTCAATTCCATAATACAGGAGGTAAATTCGCATATAAATGCGATCATCAACTTATCCTTCCAATCGGGAGAAATTCCTCCTCAGTGGAAGCTAGCAATAGTGAAACCACTGCAGAAAAAACCATTACCAGACCCTACCATCCTCTCTAATCTACGTCCCATTTCGCTTCTTCCCGCCATTTGCAAGATCGCAGAATCCCTCGCCAATAAACAACTAATGGCATTCCTGGAAGAAAATGACATCTTACATCCTTGTCAAGCAGGTTTCAGAACCCATCATTCCACTGAATCTGCTCTCTTGTCCTCCACTGAAACCATTTGTGCTGCATTGGATCAGGGCAAACTAGCTGTCCTGATCCTATTAGATCTCTCTGCAGCATTCGACACGGTATCCCATGCTATCCTTTTACATCGCCTTTCCAATGCTGGCATAGCAGGAACCGTGTTCGAATGGTTTGAAAACTATTTAGCACATAGACGCCAGATTGTAAGGTTAGGCGACTTCTCCTCAGAGGAAAAATCCACTAAAACTGGGGTCCCGCAGGGCTCCAGCTTAAGCCCCACCTTATTCAATCTTTACATGGTTCCTCTACTTAATTTGATTTCCTCCCATAACATCAGTACTGTCGCCTACGCTGACGACACTCAGCTTGTTCTGACCCTCGATAAAAACCAACCTAACGCAGAACAAACACTAAAAAAATGTCTGTCAGATACCTTCAAATGGATGTCACACAACCATCTGAAGTGCAATTCATCTAAAACTGAAATCATACCTTTTGGACCCAACAATCTCTTCTCTCCACAACAATGGTGGCCTGAAAATGCGGAAGCTCCCCCCAATACCATTAATGCCGCGCGAAACCTAGGAATAAAATTTGAGAACACTCTGACTTTCGACCAACAAGCCAAGGAAGTGGCAGGGGTATGTTTTGGTATTATCAGAAGCTTGAGGAAATTCTTTGATCTTCTTCCTCTGAGTGCCAGACGTACGGTAGCTGTTGCTCTTATAACGTCAAGGCTGGACTATTGTAACAGCCTTTATGCTGGACTGAACAAATCAGCCCTTCATAAACTCCAAATAGTCCAGCATGCAGCTGCCAGACTGGTCCTCAGACTGCCCAGAAAATCTTCGGCCTTGGCAGCTCTGGACGCCTTGCATTGGCTCCCTATCCACAAGCGCATACTCTTTAAGGTCTTGACCATCACTTACAGAGCCTTTTACCATCAGGGCCCACTGTACTTGCGCAAATACTTTAATCAATACCACCCGTCAAGATCACTCACGTCCTCCACAGCCAATCTACTCCACGTCCCTAGGTTCAAAAGGTCAACGAGAGGAGGAAAATCCATTGCTGTCATCGGCGCCAAAGTATGGAATAAACTTCCCTCTTTCTTACGTCAAGCCTCCACTGAACTTAAATTCAGAAAGCTTTTAAAAACATGGATCTATTCCTTGCCTAATGCCGAATGTATGGGATTCATATAATGTGCTTCTTAAACAGGTAGTCTCTTTCACCTACTACCTGCGGTTTCTGGAATCCAAGCGCCAAGATACTCCTTGGAGTGGTAGCGCGCTATATAAGTCCTTTCTCACTTCACTTCACATTATGTACAATAAATTGAATGACCCTATTAAAAAAAGAATTAAAACATATTTACTTTAGTTTTTTGTCCTTGCAATGCTGGCAACCTCTTCTTGCCTGCTCTAATGCTTGTTATAGTTATAGGAGAGAATCGACAGATGCCAAATTCTGAGACTTTGAACTCCTCAGCCAGCAGCCACGCAGAGTACCAGGTGGTGCTAATGCACAGGTCCTGGAGGGGCAAAAAAAGCACAAGCAGCATGCATGTTAAAGAACTATTTCAAGTGTTGGTTTAATGGAACTGAAACAATGCACTGTTTTTAAGTAGTGGTTTACTGTTTTACATGATTTAGAGCTGCAGCAGCTTGAAGGCAAGGCTGGCTGCTGCAAGCTTTGGAGCTGGTATCAATGCAGGGAAAGGAACACAGGAAGGACAAGAGAAGAGAGCCAGGGCTGTTTCAAGGGACCCGTTAAAGAGGCAATCAATGCCAGTTACAGCCTTGTGGGGCCCAGAGCTGCCATTACAGTATTTTTTGCCTGTTTCTCATTTCTCACAGGATATATTTCTCTAAATAAACTGTGAGATGCATATTTCCGTGTTTTTAAATGCAGGCTTGTGGGATCATGCTGATTCAAACGTTATGCCTGTAGTCACCCAGCAGCAGAGCGGCCCCGTCCAGCAGCTCCGATCGGAGCACAGCTGTTGCTCTTTTCTAGCTAAGGCTATGCAAGGAAAAAATTAAAGGAAGCAGACTTAAAACCTCAATAAGTAATTGCTTGCATTCCAAGCCAGCCTGGGCACTGCCTTCAGGAAGACTACAGCAATCAATCAAGCATTTATAAACTGCGCTACTCACCCGTGAGGGTCTCAAGGAGCTAGATGGGGGGAAACAGCTACTGATCAAAGAGCCAGGTCTTGAGAAGTCTCCTGAAGGTCAGCAGGTCCTGGGTTTGTCGTAGGTGGGTGGGGAGGGTATTCAATGTCTTGGCAGCGAGGTGAGAGAATGATCTGCTGCCGGTGGTCGTTCGGCAGATGCGTGGGAAGGTGGTGAGGGCGAAGGCAGTGGAGGGAAGCTGGCGGTTCGGGGTGTAGAAGGTGAGTCATTCGTTGAGGTATGCTGGTCCATCGCTGTGTAGTGCTTTGTGGGCAAGGGTGAGGAGCTTGAAGGTGATCCTCTTATTGACCGGGAGCCAGTGCAAGTCTCTCAGGTGGGCGGTGATGTGGCTGTGGCGAGGGATCCCAAGGATGAGGCATACAGATGTGTTTTGTATGTATTGCAGCCTTTTCTGTAGTTTGGATGTGGTTCCTGCATAGAGGGCGTTGCCGTAGTCCAGCCTGCTGCTGACGAGGGCTTGGGTGACTGTCCTTCTGGTTTCAGTGGGGATCCATCTGTAGCTCTTGCGGAGCATGCAAAGGATGTTGAAGCAGGAGGAGGAGACCACGTTGACTTGCTGGGTCAAAGAGAGCGTTCAGTCCAGGATGAACCCCAGGCTGCTTTCGTGGTTGGTGGGTGTCGGGGCAGTTCCCAGCATGGCCGGACACCAGGAGTCATCCCATGCGGAGTGTGTGGAGCCAAGAATGAGGACCTCCGTCTTGTCAGAGTTCAGTTTCAGGTGGCTGGTCTTCATCCACTCTGCGACGGCCTTCATTCCCTCGCGGAGGTTAGATTTGGTGGTGGCCAGGTCGTTGGTGGGGGAGAGGATCAGCTGGGTGTCGTCGGCATACGAGATGATGTTGAGATGGTGTGCTCAGACGATGTTGGTGAGAGGTGCCATGTAGATGTTGAAAACAGTCAGGCTGAGCGAAAGGTGATCGTGGTGGCTTTGGTTTGGAATGGGGGAGGCGGACTCTCTGAGTTCTGCCGGTGAGGAAGGAGGTGATCCTGTTCAGGGTTTTGTCACGGATCCCTGTAATGTGGAGGCGTGTGCGCAGGGTGAGGAGGCAGATAGTGTCGAAGGCGGCCAAGAGGTCCAGGAGAATGAGGACTGGGGTTTCGCCATTGTCCAGCAGGCCCTTTATGTTGTCGGTGGCGGCGATGAGGATGGTTTCGGTTCTGTGATTGCTACGGAAGCCAGATAGGGAGGAGTCCAGGATGTTGTTCTCTTCAAGGAAGTGGGCCAGTTGTCTGTTGGTGGTCTTCTCAATAACTTTCACCAGGATCAGGAACAGGGAGCTGGGTCGAATGTTCTTGAGGTCCTTTTGGTCCGACTTGCGTTTCTTGAGTAGGGCATTGATCTTGGTGTGTTTCCTGCTCTCTAGGAAGGTGGCGGTCTCAAAGGAGCTGTTTATGATCATCCGGAGTTGGGGTGCGATGATGGAGCTATCTTTGTTGAAGATGTAGTGGGGGTAGGGGTCGGAAGGTGAGCCGGAGTGGATGGTGTTCAGGATTTGGATGGTGTCTCCGTGGTTTGACGTTGTTCCAAGAGAGCAGGAGGTCGGTGTGTTTGGTGGGCATTGAGTCGAGGGTGTCAGCGTCTGTCGTCGGTGTCTGGGTGTCGAAGCTGTCATGGATGTCTGCGATCTTGCGGTGGAAGAAGATGGCCAGGGAGTCGCAGAATTCTTGCAATGCTGGGATGTCATTGGAGCTGGAGCTGGGGTTGGAGAGTTCGTTCACGATGTCAAAGAGCTCTGTGCTGTTGAGTGCATCATGTTGATGTGCTCCTTGAAGGAGGTCGTCTTAGTGGATCGGATGAGTTGGTGGTGCTTGCATCTGACATTCTTGAGGGCTGCGTGGTTGTCTGGTGTCTGGTTGTGTCGCCACTGCTTCTTGAGTCTTCGACAGGTTTGCTTGGAAATCTGGAGGTCGGCATTGAAGCAAATGGTTTTCATGCCGGTGTGCCTGTTTGAGGGTTTCCTGTTCAGAGCGAAGGTGTTGGCACAGTCGTTGATCCATTGTCTGAAGTTGTGGGCAGCTGCGTTGGTGTCTGAAGGCTTGGATGGAGGGCCTCAGGTGAGGTTGGTGATAAGCTGGTCTTTAGTGACTTTGTTCCAGCTACGGTGAGGGATTCGTTGAGGTTGATTGTGCGTGGTGTGTTTCTCGAAGGAGAAGTGAATGCATTGGTGGTCGGTCCAGTTGAGTTTAGTGGTGTGGCTGAAGGTGACGTGGTTGCTGGCAGACAAGATGGGGTCGAGGGTGTGTCCGGTGGAGTGGGTGGGTGTCGAGATGAGCTGTTTGAGTCCAAGGATGGCGAGGTTTTTGATCAAGGTTGAGGATTTGCTGTTGTTTGCGTTTTCAAGGTAGAAGTTGAGGTCTCCAAGGAGAATGTAGTCTGTGAAGGCGAGGACGTGCGTGCTGATGAGGTCGGTGATGGAGTAGCTGAACTGCGGTCTGGGTCCCAGGGATCTATAGACGAGGGTTCCTGTGAGGGTGGTGTTGTGATCGAAGTGGATCTGGAAGTGTAAGTTTTCGGATGTGCTGTGGGAGTCTTCAGTGTTAGTCGAAATTCTTATGGTGTTCCTGTGGACGATGGCGATTCCTCCTCCTGGTTTGTTGTTTCAGTCCCAGCGGGTGATCTTGTAGCCGTCTGGGATGGCTATGGCTATGTCGGGCTCCTAGGAGGCGTTCGTCCAGGTCTCTGTCAGGAAGGCGATGTCAGGGGAGGATGAATCAAGCTGGTCCCACAGTTCGACGGTGTGCTTGTGGAATGAGTGGGTTTTGAGTAGTATGCATCTGAGATGGTTGTGGTCTGCTTTGGTGGGGTGGGCAGGACATGCAGGTGTGTGCTGGCAGGTGTAGCTGCTGGTTAGGTAAGTTAAGGGTCTGTGGATGAACTTTGGGGTGGCCTGGAAGCAGGTGGAGGATCGGCCGGTGTTGAGTGCATGGAGGGTGTTGGTTTCATAGCGGCATCGGGTGTTGTGGCGAGGGCCAGGGGGTCTGGCGCTGAGGGTGGTCCAGGCATGGACGGGTGCAGACAGGCTTGACTTAGGCGCGCCTTTGGCATGCCAGAGGCATGACAGCGCACCGGCCGGCATATGTAGTGGAGGGGGGGCGGGAGCAGCGGAAGGGAGGCGGTAGCGGGGCTCAGTCAGGGGGCGGGCCACAGGGGCAGCAGCAGCTAGAAAGGAGAGATTAGGTGGCACGGGGTAAGACCCCAATCAAGCAGTCAAAACAGGAGGGCACGAGAAATGAAAGGACAACATCAGAAGGCACAATAACACAGATGAAACAGTAAAAAACAATTAACGGAAAAAGTTACCACAGAACGCAGGAGAACCTGCGGCACAGTCACGGCAGCCGGCTCGAACCCAGCCGGGAGGGAGCACAGAGCCGCAGTGGGCTGATCAGGTGGAGCTGCTAGCCTTGGCCCAAGAGGTCAAGGAGTCACACGCGCTCCCCGCAGCGGTCGGCATATGTAGGGAAGGGGGGCGGGAGCAGTGGAAGGGAGGCAGACAGGAGCGGGACTCGGTCGGGGGGGCAGGGCCACAGGGGCAGCAATGTAAGGAAAGGAGAGAGTAGGTGGCACGGGGGAAGACCCCAATCAAGCGGTCAAAACAGTGGCGCACGAGAAATGAAAAGACAACTCCAGAAGGCACAATAACACAGTTGAAATGTTAAAAAACAATTAAGGGAAAAAGATACCACAGAACGCAGGAGAACCTGCGGCGCAGGCACGGCAGCCGGCTCGAACCATGCCGGGAGTGAGCTGATCAGGCGGAGCTGCTGGGGAGAGTGCTGGCCTTGGCCCAAGAGGTCCAGGAAGGAACTGGGAGGGGTGAATGCTGAAATAAAATGTAAGCAGATACAGGTCTGAGCACCTACAGTGTAACACAAGGTTGAAAACATAATACAATCGCCCACCGCGAGCAGATCAACAGAACAAAGTGTAATGATATTGTTCTTAGTCTTTGCTGCTAGGAGGAAAAAGGAGGGACAAAGGGGTAGGACTGGCCACTAGTAAGCAAGGATGTTTTAAGGAAATTGAAGCCAACAAATGAGAAGCAAGGAATGGCATGTGGCCCACAGAGATGTATACTAAAGTATACAAGAGGTTGTACGCTTACGCTCAACCTAAGAAAGTGATGATGTGGTGGAGGAGATAGGGGCTTGTAAATATGCCCCCATATTCCTTATTTGAGTAATAATGTACTGCGGATTGGCTGTTGACACTTTGGGAGACATATGGCACCGAAGGCAGAGGACACAGATAGCCTCAGACACATGCTCACAGGTTTAATTTGCGTAGGACAGCAGAATGGATTTATAATACTAATCTGGTGAAGGTATTAGTTACGGATGTCAAATACAAATCAGCAATGCCCAGCCACCTTGGGGAATGCAGCAAGAAGACGAGCTGCCACGAGTGCACTATGAGTGTGGGACATTTGCTATTGTGAGTTGGGAGGAGGGGAGGAGGGGAGGGAGCCCTGACATGCTCCAGCCTCGGTCACTTCCTGCGTTGCACCTCTCTAGTGAATGGGTGCCCAAGCCTCGATGAACATGGAAAGGGAGGGAGTGGGCGGCTGAAGCAGCGAGGTGGGAGGGGAATAAGGGATGGGCAAATCCTCTCACTTTGAAGTGAGAGATAAGACCACAATTTACAGCCCTCTTTACAGAAAACCCTGCAGCTACTCAAACCAGCCAAGGCATGCCGTGCTGGTTGAATAAAGAAACAAGAAAGCATTGCCGGAGAGCGATGGAGAGGCTTCACTTCCTGCTTAAAAATAATCATCCCCCAATGCAGGCACCCTTGCACCAGGGTGGCAAGGTGCCTGCGTTAGCGCAAGGCAGCACATTGTGCGCTGGCGCTGGGGAAAAGGACAGGAATGCGTCATATCTAATAAATATGGCGCATCCCTGCCCTTTTCTTTTGCCAAAAGGCAGCGCAGCAGCAAGGCCTGCTGCTCTGCCCTACAGCAAAATACCCGTAAATGAGGTCCATAGTGCCAATATCGGTCCGCACACCAACCCCCCAAATAAACATGTTGCACATAAATACATAAACAGACAAGACAACTTGTTGTTGGGAAAAAGTAGCTGCAGGTTTATTAGCATAACTTATGCCAAAACATGGTGGGTTATCTTACAGACGATACAAAGGCAAGCCGCCCCTCGCAGCTTGTCACCTGATAGGCCAAGTAGCCCGCAGCCTTGGCCAGACGGTGCTTAGCGGTTGTAGTGAGAGGATAGCCTATCCAATATCCGGTGAACCATTGGTCCACCCTCTTGCTCACACCCTCCACTACAAGGGGCGGAGCGTTCAAGCGACCCCCGGTTGTCCAGGTTACCAACCGCCAGTAGGATAACGGGGCGCCGTCGCACCCCCAGGGTCCACCGCACAGATCTCCCGGGGATATTGGGCCTCAGCACCCTTTGTGCTTCTGCATAGGGTACTCCTGAGTACCTTTCGCCTCTTGATCGTCCTGTAACTCCTCCACAGCCCTGGATGTGGCGACCGTCACCGCCAGGGCCCCCCACCTGAGCTCAACCTTCCTAAACGCAGCCTGCTAAAATAAGGACTTCAAGAAATTCCAACAGGAATAAATCCATGCCTACTGAAATTGAAATTGAAATTGAAATTAAAATATTTATAAAGCGCCTGTCTACCAGGCGGTTTCTTGGCGCTAAGGATGCGGACCAGAGGGAAGGAGTGGGGGTAGGTCGCTAGTGTGGGAAAGCTTGAGTAAAGAGAAATGTCTTCAATGCTTTTTGGAACTCCAGATAATGAGAGGAGGACCTGAGGGGAAGGGGGAGGGTGTTCCAAAAAGTGGGGGCTTAAGTGGAGAATTTCACGCCTCCCGACTTCTTCTTCCTAAAGCGAAGGACAGATAGGAGAGATTGTGAGGAGGAGCGCAGCTCTCTGCTAGGGAGGTAGGCCTTAATTTTAAAAGTGATGAAGGCAGGGGCCGTCCCTGCCCGGGCCTGAAAAGTAATGCAGCCCATCTTAAAAAGGGCACGCTCCCAGATGGGCAGCCAATGCAATGCTTTGAGCAGGGGGTAACGTGGTGAGACTTGGGGAGGTTGTAGACAAGTCGGGCAGCCTGGTTTTGAACCAGCTGAAGTCGCCGAAGATTGTATGCGGGAACACCAGTGTACAGAACATTGCCATAGTCGAGGCGGGAGATGACCATGGCTGAAAGAATAAGTTTAAGGGCAGAAAAAGAAAAAAAATGGGAAATCTTTCGAATGGTGCGGAGAGTAAGGAAACAAGATGAAACGACTGAACTAATCTGGGAGTGCAAGGTGAGGGGAGCATTTACTTTTATCCCCAAAGTCTTGACAGAGGAGGAGGGAGAAGGAGGAAGGCCCAAAGAGGGAGGCCAAAACAAAGAGTTCCAGGGACTGGAGCAACCGCCTGTCAAAACCAACTCGGTTTTATCAGGGTTGAGTTTCAAATGGTTGTGGTTCATCCAGTCCCTGATGAAAATCATAACCGATTGAAAATTGTGGATAGACTCTGGGGAAGAGGATAAATTAAAAATAAGCTGGAGATCATCAGCGTAGTTGTAAATCGTGACCTCCATCTGCTGTAGTGCAAAAATGAGAGGGGAAATGTACAGATTAAACAAAAGGGGGACAGAGAAGACCCTTGTGGAACCCCACACTTAACCTTACAAGGAGGAGCAGAGAAATCAGCCAGATGGACGGCCTGAGTGCGGTCCCTCAAGAAGGACGAGAGCCAAACCAAAGCGGCTCCCCTGATGCCAGCCGCCCCGACACGGGAGAGAAGGATGGAATGGTCAACCGCGTCGAAGGCGGCGGATAAATTAAGGAGAACCAAAGCTCGGGGTTGGTTGGTGTCCGTACCCTCTCTGAGGGTGTCCATAACAGAAAGGACTACGGACTCCGTGGAGTGCCCAGGGTGGAAGCCAGCCAGACAGGGTGCTAAGCAGCCATTCTCCTCAACAAAGGCGCTGAGCACTTTAGTGACGTAGCGCTCCAATATTTTTCCTAGGAAAGGTAGGAGGGAGATGGGGCGATAGTTTGAAAGGGAAGAGGGGTCTGCACCGGGCTTCTTAAGAATGGGAATTATAGTCGTGGATTTGTGAGGTTGTGGAACAATGCCTTGGGCGAGGAAGGTATTGAGAAAAGTGAGGGGGGGGATGGACAAGCCAAATAGATTTGTCTCAAGATATATGCAGGACAGATGTCGGATGGGGAGCCTGACTTTACCGTCGTGAGGAGGGACAGAAACGTCTCTCTGGTCAGGGGGGAATGTGGTCAAGGTACGACCGGGGGGGCAAGGGCTGAGGATCCGAAAAAGAGGGAGAGGGGGAGAGATGTTGGACTTAATAGTAATGATTTTCTCCAAGAAGCAGTTGTTGAGGGAGTCGCAGAGGGCCTGAGAAGGGGAGGGTTTGAGGGTGACTCTATCCGAGAAAGCCAGGTCTTGCACGATTGTAAAGATTTCTCTCGATTGGTTTCCAGCTGACAAAATTTTTGAGGAGAAATAACAGTCTTGGCTGAGAGAATAGACTTCTTGTATTGATTGAGAAGTGTAGTGTATTGTAGCTTGAGAGTAGGACAGTAGGTGCGTCGCCAAGCGCGCTCTGCCTGCCGTACTGCCAATTTGGTCTCCTTAAGTTCGGCATTAAACCACCTATTTGCGCCATTGGCACGCCTGGCAGTAACTCGTCTTAGGGGGGGCCAATTGATCGCAACCTCTAGTGAGGCATGTGTTTAAAGTGTCCGCTTGGGAGGAGGAGGAAAGATCTTGAAGGTTGGGACTGGAGGCAGAGAGAGAGGAGCAAAGGGATGTCATGTCAACGTGGTTCCAATTACGTGCCCAGGTATTCCTAGGGAGAGGAGGTTTCTTAGCAAGACTGGGGTGCAGGAAAAAAGAAATTAAAAAGTGATCAGACCAGGCACATGGAGAAACAACAGGAGAAGAAACAGGACAGTTGAGCGACCAAACCTGGTGCAGGGTGTGCCCGTGGATATGGGTAGGGGTGTGGACGTGAGTTAGAAAGTTAAGAGAACAAAGAGATTCCGAGAACTCTTTGGACAAGAGGTCCTCAGCAGGGTCGGAGGGCCAGAAGTTGAAATCACCAAGCACTAGAATAGAGGAATTTTTCACTGCCAGGGTAGCCAGCAGGTCCTGGACCGCGGGGAGAAAGTGCGGAATTTGTTGCGGAGGGCGATACATGAGCAGACACGTGAGAGGTGTTAGGAAGGAGGCAGAGCGAACGACTAAATAGTTGACCGCTGTGATGGGAGGGACTGATAGTAGTTGAAAATTGAGTCCAGAGTGGACAATCAAGGCAACGCCACCGCCAACCTTCCCCGCCGGTCGGTCAGCGCGGAGGGCATAATAAGAAGAGGGAAGGGGGGCTAGTAGGATTGGCAGGGAATCCGGGCAAAACCAAGTCTCTGTAAGAAACAGAAGATCGGGCTTGTGCATGTCGAGCATCACGAATAATTCATGATGATGCTTGACTGCGGATCTAATGTTCAAAAGAAAGACAGAGATTGTGGGGGCCGCACAAAGTGAGGGAGGCAGTTCTGATAATATAGGGGGGAAGGGGCGGGGGTAAAGTACAGGGGGTGAGAAAGGGAGTGGGAGAAATCGGCTCAAGGCCGAGTTTGGAAATATTAACAATGGCGGAACCTGCCAGTGGCCACGATCCTTGTAAGGATCGGAGCTGGGCTGACGAGTAGGTAAGAAAATGGGCATAGTGGGGTGCCCCTAGCCCCGGCCGGCCTATGGCGGGCGCAGACGGGCTTGCCTTTGGCGCGCCGCCAGCGCGCCCGCTGCACCTGCACATGGGGAGGTATTTAAATAGGGGAGGAGCACGAGGACTGCAGTGCTGACCTGGGCAGCCTCTGTGCCCCGATCCAAGATGGTGCCCGCTACCCCGTCAGCCCGCCGGTTCAAGCGGCACTCAGCCGTGCCGGATCTGGACTCGGAGAGCAGGAACCAGCAGAGTGAAGTCAGTGCAAAAATACAAGTATTAAAACAAACAGATTTAAAATGCCGCTTTTGTATTCAAAGAGGCAGAAATAAAAAGGGCCTTCGCGCACAGCAACAGCAGACGCAAACCCTCTGCCAACGGGTCACTAGCATCCCTGGAGAGGTGGACTCCTTCTTCGTCAAAGCATCCTGTGGATTTGGCGTGAAGTTCCCCATGCCTAATGAAGCCAAAGCCCATCAGCTCCGCGAATTTACGCATTGCGCAGTTCACTTTCCTTCGCGCTACTTCTAGCGCTTGCCCAGAGCGAGCCCCGAGCCAAACCCGGCTTGGTGTGATCTCAGACCACCACATCTCGCAAGGTCCTAATAAGTTGCTAATCTTGGAAATGTTCACTTTCATGTCCCTGAGTAGGAACCTTTTACCTAAGATAGGCAAGTCATTCCCTCCCAGGTGCAGGATAAGCACGGCTGGGGGTGGGGGTTTCCCTGTAATTCTTGTTTTAGAATGCCCAGCACCCCGTTCCAACGCAAGCAATTGATTCCGCGCCATACAAATTGAGTTTTGCTAAACCCATGATTTCGCTTCCTGCTTTCGGCCCACAGAGCCAACTTGGATACACCCTCTTGGCCCAGCAACCAGACCGTGGTTCCTGGTAAATAAAGAGAAGTGTTGAACGTAAATACTTTTATTAAAACATGCATTTAAAACACACTGGCATGAAAAACCACACTGCAAAAGATACACAGTAAACCTCAGTTAGTGGGACAGGGCCAAGAGTGCCCAAAATTACAAGCTACTGTCTACAGTTCCAGAACAAAACCCTCACAAAATGTTCTGCAATCTCTGAGAACTACTTGCTGTTATCTGGTCTGATGTACCTCTTATAACAGTCTGAGGTCCATCTCCCTAATTGCTTAATGCCCTCTACTTGTACCCCTTCAGAAAATGCAGTGGTAGCTGCACCTATGCGGAAAGAGTGTGTGCCGAACCGTTTGCCCTGAGTAGAAACACCTGCCGAAAACAAACATGCATGCATGACATGTTCCACTTGATATTTAGTGAGCGGCGTGCCATCTGAATGCATGAGGAGATAACCATCACTAGATGGGCGGATGGCTAGAAAAGCCGCCAGGAGGCTCACTGGGCAAAAATTGGGCAAGCCTAGGCTTTGTAACCAAAACTCTATCCCCCTTCCCTGCTGGTCAGTTTTGGATTGACGCAGGGTGATCTTGAGAGCATCACCTATTACCAATACATCCTGCAGTAACAATGCTACACCTGACGTGTCATTCTTTGATTTGGCCAACAGCTCGGAGATCCTGAAAGCGCCAAAGAAAGCTAAACTGCAAGCGGATGCAAACAAGGTCGTCTCGTAGACAGAGGAAGTAACCTGAGGCAAACACAAGATCATTCTTTGGAGAGTTTTGAAATCAATGGTCGATCTGTTGTCGAGCGCTTTGGGTTCACCTCTAGCCCACCCCTTTAGAGCTGCCCTGATAATAAATGTCCTGGTAGGGTCAGCCTGCCCCTTCAACTTGTCATTGTGGCTAATAGCTGCTAGGTGGCCTGATATCCAAGAATAGCTCTTTTTGTTATCTTTGGCCCACAGGATGAAGGCCTGAACTTTCAACTCTGCGGCTGCCTCAGAGTCCTCCCACGACCCCACAGTAGCACAACATTTTTTCACACATGCTTTGTATCTCTTGTTAGTGTTCGGTGCCAACGACATCTCCCCCAGGGCCCTCATTCTGTTCACCACTTCAAAAGGTACCAGAGGTGTGCTGGAAAGGGGGTGGCTTCCGCTCTCGCTCTTGGCCAAGCCTCTCGGAACCTTTGCCGCTGAAAACGAGAGAGAGCGTCAACTGCAATGTTCTTGGTACCCTGAATATGTTGCGCCCTACATTCGACATTGTTGTAAAGGCAAGTTCGCACCAGTTCGCGCAGCAGACATAAAACTAGGGGGCAGCTAGCAGAGTGGGAGTTGATGGCCTGTACTACTGCTAAGTTGTCTGACCACAGCAGGACCCTTTTGGCTGACAGGATAGCAGGCCATAAGTGAAAGGCCACTACGATGGGGAACAGCTCAAGTACAGTGATCTTTGCTGTCACCTTTTTCTTTATCCAAGTGTTGGGCCATTTCTCAGCGTACCACTCCCTGTCTAAGATGGCACCAAAGCCGTGCCTACCTGACGCATCTGTGTAGAGGGCAAGGTCAGGGCTGCCCGCCCATGGAGCCCTCCAAATTACTGCCCCATTGAAGTAGCGCAGAAACTCAGACCACATGGCTAAATCGTGTTGAATGCCCTTATTCAGCTTCACCATGTAGTGCTTTTTGGATATATTTGCAGTAGCCCTAGCGAGTCTTCTGGCAAAGACCCTACCTGCTGGGATGATTCTGGCAGCAAAGTTGAGGAGACCTAAGATGCCCTGGATGCACACCAGGGAAGCCTTGTCCAGTCCTACCAGCACCTGAATCTTGTTTGTCAGGTCGCGCACCTTAACCGCTGGTAATCTGGACTCCCCTGCAATCGTCTCGATCTCTATTCCCAGGAAAGTCAAAATTTGCGCTGGCCCCACTGTGTTACCAGGAGCAAGGGGTACCCCCAGGTGGTCTGTGAGAAGAACAAAGTCTGCCAGTGCCTGAGAGCAAAGCTGTGTCCCGTCGCTTCCGATGAACAAAAAGTAATCCAAGTAATGAGTTACCCCTTCTACACCGTACGTGTCTTGGAGTGCCCATTGCAGGAAACAACTGAAAGCTTCGAAGTACGCACAGGCCACAGCGCAACCCATGGGCATGCATTTGTCCTAGTAGAACTTACCGTCTAGCTTGAAACCTAGCAGGTGATAGCTGCTCGGGTGGACTGGTAATAACCTGAAAGCTGATTCAATATCTGCTTTGGCTAACCAGGCCCCTCTGCCCGCCCTCCTAACCAGGTCCAATGCTACGTCCAGCGTGCAATGTGACACAGAGCATGCTCCCTCCTTTAAACCATCATTGACCGAAGTCCCTTTAGGGTAGGAGAGGTGATGAATAAGTCTAAAGGCACCTGGTTCCATCTTGGGTACTACCCCCAGGGGAGATAAAACAAAATTCTCGAGTGGTGGGTGCAGGAAAGGACCGCCTATTCTGCCCAATGCTCTCTCTTTTTCCACCTTTGCCCTAACCACTTCTGGTTGATCTTTAGCAGATCTTAGATTGTCAGCATCCTTGCTCCTCAGAGCTCCTGTAAAAGGGATCTTAAAGCCTTCATGAAAACCAAACAACAGCAAGCAATTGTCTGCTTCTAAAGGATAACGCCTGAGCAAGGGTGTGATGTCGTCTAGAACTATAGGGGACACACCTACTGGCGCTTGAAGATGACAAATTGGGAGGGGAGTGGGTGAAACTGGAGAAAGAGAGCGCACAGAAAACTCGCTTAGCTGCAAAGGGGCTGGGTGTGAAAACGTGGAAAGGATAGCCAGAACGGGAGGCGTGCTGCCCATTTCAAAATTACTGTCCCCCTTTACTTGCTGGCTGTGTGCTCTGCTTAGCGTGGCATGAGGATGAGGTTGCGGGGTTGGGTCCCCCACAAGTGTTACAGGCATGTAAGAATTTGCATGTCTTACCCCAGGAGCAAGACCCATTGTTGAAGAGACGGCAAGTGCCCGGGGGGATCGCTTGAAGCCACCTCTGTAACTGCCCCCTCTGCGGCCTCCTCGAAAGACGTGTTTATCCTTACCCCAAAACTGAAAGGACCCCCCTGTCGAAGACTGCCCACTGGAAGACTACCTGGTGCAATGACCGAGAGCTGGCCCCGTGCTCCCATGTGCTCCATCCAGAGCTGCACCTCCTTTTGATCCCAGTTCATCTCTGGGCGTTGAGACATTTTCCTTCTGAATTCCCTATCGTAATTGATCCATCCATTACCACCCCATTTCAAGGCCTCATTATGAATGATCCTAGAATATTGTACCAGGCCTGGGCCCTGTTCAGGAAATCTTTCCGTGGTGACTGACGCTAAAATGGAAAAGGCATCTAACCAATTAGAAATGTTCTTTTCAGGCCATGGCTGATACTTTACCTTTTTGTCATCTTCCTTTGCCCCAAACCTCCTAGCGTCCATGCCTTCCTGACCCAACATAAGGAGTGTAAATATATCTATAAACTCCCTTTTCCAAATACCCTCTTTGGTAGCTTGTGGTACCTGCCAAGCCAAGGAGCATCGCCCGGAAAGGAGCTGTGCGATGGAGATTGCAGGGGCAGGGGAAGGTAAGGGCACAGGCAATGGGCTGGCAGCAGGAGGCATCCCTGTGGAAGCGTTTGTAGAGGTCGAGGGCGTGTTGGGAGCCAAGGGAGTGACCGGGGGAGGAGCGGCGGGGTTACTCCCCAAAGGCGCAGCACTCTGCGCCCCAGTCGAATTAGCCACTGTTGTGATCGCAGCCTGCACTGAATCCCCTTGCTTAGTAGTTTGCACAGATGACCACACAGTGGAATCTGCCGGAGCAGAACTCACCCTAACAACGCTACTTCCCCCACACTGTTAAAATCTAGTTTTCGACATCAACATTATCGGCGCCATCTTGTCCCTTTTTAGGCCCATTCGTGCGCTTAAGTGGCAGCCATTTTGAATGCCATGGCCTCTCTGCCCACTGCCGGTAGCCAGCGCGTCTCTCTCTCTCTCTCCTAACCTCGCAGGCATCCCCCGCGCGCTGACAGCCCCCGCTCTCACATGCTTGGGCCATAAACCCCTCTCCAGCGCAACCCTGCCTCGGAACCCCATCCTGTTCCCAGCTCGACACCTCCCTCCATTCCTTTCATGATCCTGTATCCTTTGATAAAACCCCCTTTCCTCTGTGCCCGATTGTCCTGCTTGTTCCCAGGCCGCCACCTGGCCCTGCGGATGCTGTTTATTGCCCCCATACAGTAGGAAATTCCCCCATCAAAGGATCCACAACTGATCAAAGCCCCTCCCCATGAGATCCGATCAACCACATGCAATCCGAGAATCGGCGGAATGCCCAGCTGTGTAACCACTACTGTAAATGTGTGTGGGAACGGGCTTGAAGAGGGGATTCCGAGGATGCCTTTCCGTACATCAAAGTATTAACAAAGATGTGTTTCATGCAATAAAGCCATAAACCTGTGTATAAGAGGCCAGGCCTCAGAGATGCGGGTAGAGCACCTCGAGAAGATACCCTGTTGTCTGAGTTGACGTGTTCTGCTCCGTCGGAATAAAACTTCTGTTTCCTGCGTTCTAGTCTCCAGCGCCTGCCTCTTTGTTTGAAAGATTCGAGTGGTATGAGAGGCGGTTAGCGCCGGGCAATACTTAAAAAGGTTATCAATCAACATCGGCCCTACCTTTTTCTATAATTGGCATCCCAAACGTGGGGCCCATCAGTGACACGTGGATCCAGTGGGAGAGGTCCTGACGACAGAGTGAACGACTGCAACGATCGGGAGAGCTCCTGTCCGATAGACCCTCGTCTGACAGCTGATCATCCGAACTTCACTGGTTCCGAACAGACCTCTCTCGAGTGATCTACGGTCCTGACTGGGAACCATCGGGAGTGCCGCGACAGTCACGGAGAATAGAGGACGATCGGGCGCTGGATTCGGAAGACAAGAAACTGTCCATGCGGTCCGGGTAAGGTCGTGTAACACGGCAAATTGCGAAATGATTGTTTGATTGTTTGGAAAATACTAGTATTACTCTTCAAATTGTTGGTTCTTTTTGGAGATTCTCTGTCTGCAAACAGAGAAGAATAGAAAGATTCTCTCTTCCTTTGCAGGTAGTGAAGGGTAGGTAACGCGGACTTTTGTCCCCCGTTGTAACCCGTCGTGCCTATTTTTCTCCCCCACTGATTGATTGTTTGCCCGAACATTGTTTGTTCGCGGATTGTTCTCTGGAGATTCTCTGTCTGCAAACGAAGAAGAATACATTCTCTCTTCCTTTGCAGGTAGTGAGGGGTAGGTAACGCAGACTTTTGTCCCCGTTGTAACCCGTCGTGCCTATTCATTCTCCCCACTGATTGTTTGATTGTCCGAACATTGACTGTTCGATATTGGTTCTTTTGAGGTATTCTCTGCTTGCAAATACCGAAGAATAGAAATATTCTGTCTAGTCTTTGCAAGTAGTGAAAGGATAGGTAGTGCGGACCTTTGGCCCCCGTTGTAATCTGTCATGCCTATCTTCTCCCCACTGATTGGTAGTTGGTTCAGCCCGGACTGCTTATTAGAGATGAACCATCCAGCTCCACTGGAAGGCACCCCTAATAAGGACATGTTCATAAAGCATGGATTAATCGCCTTAGCCTATAGCAAACTATGGCATAAATATACGAAAAAGGATCAGAAAAGTCAGTGGCCACTGATAGGATCCTTCGATGAAGATAAGATAAGTGCACTAGAAACAGCCCTTTGTAACAACAAGACAACGCCCACTATTCTTGATAGTCTCGGCATGTGGCGCAAAGAAACGGAACAACGTAAAAAGAGAAACGAAATTAGATTAGAGAAAGAGCTACGAAAAGCAGCTCACCTAGCTGCTAGAAAATTAGAAGAAGAGATAAAGGAGAGAGAGGAAGCCAAACGGAAGCAAGAGTCCGAAACATCGAGTCAGTTTCCTGTTATAACACCCTCTACGCTCTACCCTGAATTACCCTCGAAACAGCGAGCCAACGATGATCTTTTATTAGGTCCTCCGATCATCTACATGCCCCCTCCATATGCCCCTTCCCAATCTTTAGCACAGCACCCGCTGCCCCCAAGCACAGGAGAGAGTAGTACCAGGGCCTCGGTCCCCATGGCCTCTGCGCCGGCCGAACCCCTTGTACTAGATACAGCACAAGCAACGATGTTAGATGACCCTGAGGCCCGAAAGACAGATACCACAAGAACGAACAGGTTAAGCAAAGATGAGCGAGCAGGGATTGACAAGGTAGTAAGGACACTAGTAGAACGAAAGGAGAGTGAGGAACACATCATGGATATGTTCAACTCATATGCTGGGAGCCACAGACGGCATTTTGTTATACGATTATGTTATCATGCCCTAAATGCGTATGAGGACCGATATCGAGACAAAGGTCCTGAGAGCCTAACGACTTTGTATAGAAAGGTCGATATCGGGGATGAGGGCGAGTGTGACGTGACGGACCTCCTTGTGCGTACGCTTGAGGTTTTCCGCCACCTCACTGAACAAGGGTTGGAAGCTAAACCTACGACACCTGTAGCGACCGAACCACGAATAGAACAAGCTAGCACCATGATGCCAATAAGGGAAGCTGCCCCCTACTGGGTTCCCCAGCGAGGTCAGGGAACACACGATGACGTCAACCACCAAGATGCAAGAGGGAGGGTAGTGTATAACTGGGTCTACCAACCATGGGATCGGCAAGATATTCTGACGTTCTGGAAATCTCTGCCCGATTTACGTAAAAACCCCACTGCCTTCTATACTGAACTAGGCACAGCCCTAGGTTCAACGATTATGACCCTAGATGACATTGATTTGTTTTTTGGGTTATGTCTGCCAGCTGATGTGTGGAAGCAAATCCGGAAAGTCGACCACCTTGAGCTGTTTGGACATACCTGGTCACAACTCGATGGCATAGATAGACAGCGAGAGCCTGGACAGAAGCCTTTGAAATCCATTTTAGAACTCCCAGACAAAATTGTGCAGAAACTGAAAACCCTGATCCCAGAAAAGAAAGTGGACTGGTCGATAGTAACGGCCTGTCGCCAGAAACCCCAGGAAGACGTATCAGAATACTTCTCCCGGTTTGAAACGGTGTTCTCCGATTACAGTGGCCAGGACATGACCACTGCAACCGGACACCATCTGTTTGTCCAGAATTATGTCAAAGGTCTGTTACAGGAGGTCTCCCAGAAACTGCAGCTAGCGAAAGTAGTTGGGCAGCCTCCAAACCCTCGGCTATCCTCCAGATGGCCCAATATTATGAGCATCAGAAAAACGAAAAACGATAGGGCGACTTAGAAAAAGAAAAAGGACTTGAAGGAGAGGGTGATGATTGCACAGTTGCAAGGGGTGACTGTAGGACGAGAGCAGTACAAGGGGAATTACCAGACGAATGCCCCTAGGAACCCACCCCCTAAAGACCGTACTCCCGCACCCTATGTTGGACGTAAAGATATTAGCGAAGACCAGTGTGCATTCTGCAAGGGATTCGGCCATTGGAAATCCCAGTGTCCGGTTCTGTTGGAGTTGAACAAGAATAGGGACCCCAAAGACGTAGCGGGTGGACCAAGAAATAGAGGACAGGGACGAGGGTCCTCAAATGACACGACTAACGACAGATCAGGCAGACCAAACACATTTGACCGTCCCCGACAGAACCAGTACCAACAGTCTGACTGAGACGACGCCCACGACATCGCATAGGACTGCCTAGGGCAAGGGAGGGATCCAGTCGAGCTCTATGTTGACCAGCAAGGTCCTTATGTCACCGCTAAGGTCCTGGGTACAAAGTCTCCATTTCTGGTAGACACTGGCGCGACACGTAGTGCGTTATCTAAACGACTGATTTCAAGGGCACCCTTGTCTGGCTCGCTTGTAACATCGATAGGTTTCGATGGAACGCCCTCCACTAACCCTTTGTCCACACCGATCTCCTTTGACCTAGAAAATAACATCACTAACACGACGTTTTTGCTTTCCTCCAATACCCCTGACGCCTTTATGGGACTTGACTTGCTGAAACATTTCCGAGCCACTATTAGGTGTTCGCAGGATGGAGTTCGGGTCTTTCTGTACGACAACCCGGCTCTGTCAGACTTTGTCCTTCCCGACGCATGTTTTCCATTTCTGATGCTGACTCGTCCCTACTTGACACTCTGCCTCTGTATCTGTGGGCCAAAACTGACTCGGATGTAGGACGCATGATGATCGACCCAGTGCACATAACTGTTCGACAGGACGCAATACTCCCAAAACTTCCACAATATCGGATATCGCCCGAGGGCGAGAAGGCATTGGTAAAGATTATTCAGTCCCTGATAGACACAGGAGTGGTAGAGGAAGTAGTTAGCAATGTTTGCAACAGCCCTATCCTACCCATCATAAAGAAGCAAGGAGAGGGAGATGAGAAAGCGTACCGCTTCATCATCGACCTACGAGAGGTCAACAAAGTAGTTGCACCTCAGTACCCCGTGGTCTCAGACATCACCACTGTTCTGAACCTGATTCCTTCCACTGCCACCACCCTCATGGTCATTGACCTAAAGAACGCTTTCTTCTCTATCCCCATCCACCCAGACAGCCGATACCTCTTTGGCTTCACCCTAAAAGCCCGCTCGTATAGATTCTGTCAAGCATCCCAAGGCTACACTGAAAGTCCCAGCATCTACAGTCAAGCCCTCAAGAGACAACTGGACGCAGTCCAGTTACCAGATGGAGTGGTATTGATACAATACGTCGATGATATCCTTTTGGCGGCCGACACCACTCCACTTGTAGTCACAGCCACCATCCAACTCCTGCACTTCCTTGCAGAAAATGGCCACAAGGTCTCCAAAAAGAAGCTGCAATTCTGCCAACCCAGGTCACTTACCTAGGCCATCTTTTGTCCAAAGACGGAAAGAAACTTACTCCTGACCGAATCCAGACCATTCTAGAGACCCCTGTCCCTAAGACTCAGAAACAAGTCCGCTCCCTACTAGGCCTCACTTCCTTCTGCCGACAGTGGTTACCGAATTTCAGCCTCATCGTGAAACCACTGCTTTCTCTGCTAGCTAAAGATGTTCCCTTCCCACTCCCTTGGACCCCTGAATGCCAATCCTCCTTCATTGAACTAAGAGATGCCCTCTGCTTGGCCCCTGTCCTAGGAACCCCCGATTACACGAAACCCTTCTCCCTCTACACTCACGAAAGGGAGGGATGTGCTTTGTCTGTCTTGACCCAGTCCATTGGCCCAAAGCAACGCCCATGCGCTTACTTCTCTGCCACTCTTGACCCCGTAGCCAGAGCTTTCCCTGCCTGCCTTCGAGCTGTAGCTGCCGCTGCTATCTCTATCCGACAGAGTGAGGGGATCGTACTCTCGAACTCCCTCACGGTGTTAGTACCCCATGCGGTTGACACCCTCCTGAACCAGACTAAGATGCAACACCTGACAAGCGCACGACTGACTTGATACGAATTGACTCTGCTTGCACCCTACATCACCCTGAAGAGATGCACCACACTGAACCCAGCGACTTTGTTACCCCTACCAGAGAACGATCCCAATGTGTCCCCTGTACATGACTGTGTGACCCTCATGGACGAACAGACTAGGAGTAGGGTTGACCTGAGAGACACAGCTTTCCCGGACCCTGACGGAGAACTATGGGTGGACGGTTCTTGCATCAAACTCCCCGATGGCACCTCCTCAGCTGCTTATGCAGTTACCACAGCCCGAACTGTAGTAGAGACAGCCCGCATCACACAACGATCTGCACAGGCAGCAGAACTGATTGCCCTCACACGAGCATGTATCCTGGCAGCAGGAACCACAGCAAACATTTACACCGACAGCCAGTACGCCTTCGGGGTGGTTCACCATTTTGGGATCCTTTGGAAGGAGAGGGGATTCTTGACCTCACATGGCACCCCCATCTTACACGGAGATCTAGTCTCCGCCCTAACTGAAGCAGTCCTTCTTCCCAAACAACTTGCAGTAATAAAATGCCAAGCACACAAAAAGATGACAGACATCATTGGACAGGGGAATGCACTAGCTGACATCACTGCGCGAACCACAGCTGAGAATAGGACGACAACACACATGTACGTGACCAGGTCACAAGCAGAGAAATGGACGGACGCTAGGGAAACTATTAGGGACATCCAAATGGCCAGCTCACAACACGAATTGACTGAATGGGCACGGGTGGGACTGAAAGATGATGAAGGCTGCTGGCAGACAAAGGACACGAACAAATGGTTGCTACCCGATTCATATCTGATCCCCATACTGACCATGGCACACTCCCCTGCACACATAGGATCAACCCCCATGACCGAACTTGTCTCCAGAGTTTGGCACAATGACAAGATCGCAGACTCCGCCAGACATCTGGTTCAACAATGCCTGATATGTTTGCAACACAACCCCGGGAAAGGAACTGTAGTACCCCGGGGAGGGTTTGGGGTTCCCAGTCATCTGTTTGAAGTCCTGCAGATGGACTACATCCAGCTAGAAAGATGCCAAGGCCTGAAGTATGTACTTGTTGTAGTGTGCGCATTTAGCAAGTGGGTGGAAGCCTTTCCAACCCGTGACAACATTGCCATGGCCACTGCAAAGGTACTACTAAAGGAATTCCTCCCTCGTTACGGCCTTTGTTGAATTTTGTGGAGCGACAATGGCCCCCACTTCGTAGCCGAAGTTATCCAACTCATCTTGAAGGGGTTGGGTGTAAAACAAAAGTTCCACGCAGTCTTCCACCCCCAATCTGCTGGACTAGTTGAACGATATAACGCCACCTTGAAACTCAAATTAGCTAAAATAGTGGCCACCACAGGACTGAAATGGCCAGACGCTCTCCCACTGGCATTGCTATCAATGCGTTCCACCCCCACCAAACACCACTTGACACCTTACAAGGTCGTTTTCGGCCGGCCCATGAGCGTCTGGTCTGCACCAAAACCGACTTCCATTCATGACGTCCCGGACGTCCTAATGTCTGATTACTTGTACACGTTGACTAAAACACTGTCTATTATCCACCAACAGGTGCTGCATGCCATTCCTGATGCTTCCCGGGGTCCCGGACACAACCTGCAACCCGGGGATTTCGTACTGATTTCGTGCTGATTCGCAACTGGCAAGTCCTGATCACCACCAGAACAGCACTTCGAGTGGAAGGAAAGCGCAATTGGGTGCATGCACACCACACTAAGAAGATCTCCCCGACTCTGACGACGACCGAAGACGTGACCACCCAGGAAGAGCTCCTGAACAAAGACCGACCATCCCTGAACTGTTATCCTGATACAGAGACACTCAAATTGGCAAAATATCCCGATCCCACTGTGCCATCCAGAGAAGGGTATAACCTGCGGCGAAAGGAGGGAGCTTCGGCTAAGCAGACCACTGACTAAGTCGTAATTCTCAGAGCGGTGGCCTAACACTACTAAGGCTGTCAGGAGAGAAGCCAGACGAAGTTTGTGGTTCTGCCCGCTACCGAGCCCCCTTGAAGATGATGGAAGCGTCCGATAAGAAGATGATGAAAGTGCCCGATAAGAAGATGATGGAAGCACCCGGCACGAAGATGATGGAAGCAACCGGACATCCGAAGATTCGCTAAAGAAACCCAAAGACTGACAAAATCCACAGTTCAAAGACTATTGCACTTTTTATCGCCCTTCTCTTTTGCCTCCTCCTCATGACCACCCTCTGGATTGTGGACGAGAGCGCACCAGCTCATGAGACATTCCTGACCACTGCACAGCCTACCACAATGAAAGAACATTATCTGATTTCTCTTTCACCCCAGCTCCGAGAAAGGCGAAAGGAGTTTTGGAACAATTCCTTTCTGCAACTGCTGCACCAGCACAATCTTGCTACCAATGCCACCAACTGCTGGATCTGTGGGTTGCTACCCTACGCCACTGGACATTCTATACCCTTCATCCCTTCACCCTTCTCAATTCACGGCTCCTGCCTTGCTTGGCTGATCCTCTTGCAAGAAAGCTATAGGGACAATGCCACCTCCAGCAGAACTATGACACATTTCTTTCATGAGGTCTGGCAGAACAAAACGAAGAAAACTGCTACACACTTTTGCCCACAGACCTCCAACGATTCTATCCACATGGACATCCGCGTCAAAGAGCGGATTGAGATGCAGGTGTTTAACAATCTGACCAGACCCACCTTCTCCTACCTCCGGAAACGAACAGCTGCCACCCTGACTGTGGCCCTATCCGTCATCAACGTCACAGGCCTTATGTGCATCGAAGGGCTTGGGACACAGCTGGTAGGCCGCAGCGCTTGCCGCATCACCAGAACTTTGGACTCCACTGATCCACCCTCTTTTGTCTCCTCTCTGAGCATGTACTTTGTTTGTGGTACAGAGGCTTACACCTGGCTCCCCAAAGGCTGGGGGGGCACCTGTTATATCGCCTTCGTCCTTCATCCGACCTATGTGGCTCCAGCGAATCATCACAGACAAAAACGAGCCAAGGACATTGAACAAGCCGACTCCACCGGAGCACAGTTCCTCGATGCAATGAAGGGACTTGTTCCACTCTGGGGCCCGATGGCGAACAGCCGTGCCATCCGACATTTGACCCAGGCAGTTGAAACAACGATGAACATTACAGCTGGCATCCTTACGAACAATACAGCCGAGCTTCAAGCGGTCCGCCTGGTGGCTCTCCAGAACCGCCTTGTTCTAGATGTGGTTCTAGCAGATCGTGGAGGAGCATGGCGTATCATTGGGTCCAGATGCTGCACCTATATACCGGACAATTCACCCTCAGTGTACAGAGCCATCGAACATCTCAACAGACTTTCCTCAGAAGTTCACCAGGAACAAGATGAATGGTCGCTTGGTGGTTGGTTCTGGAGTACTGTAAAGAACTGGGGGTGGAGGTTATTTACAATTATACTGATACCTGTTGTTGTGATCTGTGGCTTCTGCCTAGGAATCCAATGCATGTCGCCTCTGTGTTCACTATGTGCGAATTGTATCTGCCCTAAGACCCTGGACTTTGAAAAAGAACGCATGAGAGCATTGTACGACGTCGAGGTTAGGAACTTGATGAAGATAGATATCGATTAGACAAGCTGGCTAGATATGTTGAAAAGGGAGGACTGTTAAAATCTAGTTTGCGACATCAACATTATCGGCGCCATCTTGTCCCTTTTTAGGCCCATTCGTGCGCGTAAGTGGCAGCCATTTTGAATGCCATGGCCTCTCTGCCCACTGCCGGTAGCCAGCGCGTCTCTCTCTCTCTCTCCTAACCTCGCAGGCATCCCCCGCGCGCTGACAGCCCCCGCTCTCACATGCTTGGGCCATAAACCCCTCTCCAGCGCAACCCTGCCTCGGAACCCCATCCTGTTCCCAGCTCGACTCCTCCCTCCATTCCTTTCATGATCCCGTATCCTTTGATAAAACCCCCTTTCCTCTGTGCCCGATTGTCCTGCTGTTCCCAGGCCACCACCTGGCCCTGCGGATGCTGTTTATTGCCCCCATACAGTAGGAAATTCCCCCATCAAAGGATCCACAACTGATCAAAGCCCCCACCCCATGAGATCCGATCAACCACATGCATTCCGGGAATCGGCGGAATGCCCAGCTGTGTAACCATCATCCCCTGTTGTGACCGGGGTGGGGACTTCTACTGTAAATGTGTGTGGGAACGGGCTTGAAGTGGGGATTCCGAGGATGCCTTTCCGTACATCAAAGTATTAACAAAGATTTGTTTCATGCAATAAAGCCATAAACCTGTGTATGAGAGGCCAGGCCTCAGAGATGCGGGTAGAGCACCTCGAGAAGATATCCTGTTGTCTGAGTTGACGCGTTCTGCTCCGTCAGAATAAAACTTCTGTTTCCTGCCTTTCAGTCTCCAGTGCCTGCCTCTTTGTTTGAAAGATTCGAGTGGTATGAGAGGCGGTTAGCGCCGGGCAATACTTAAAAAGGTTATCGATCAACATCGGCCCTACCTTTTTCTACAACCCTGAGGCGAGCTAGCAGCATTAAAACCCCCTTGAAAATGCCCCATAAAATTGTTCAAGGTGTCCATCATTTTAGCCAGATTGTCTCTTGTTGCGTAATTACCTTGGGCAGCTTGGTTGTCCTTAGAGAGGACCGGGGGCGGTGGCGTAGCAATTGTCCCCTGCGACAGGACCTCACGGGAGGTCGCCACCGTTTTGCTTCGTGTCTGCGGCAGAGAATCCTGGGGGAAATCCCTAACAGTGGGCTTTCTGATACATTTGGGACTGGAGGGAGCGGCATCGGCACTGTTCTGGGTATCCGACGATGGAGAATCACCCGGGAAACCAGAATCATCTGGCTCCAGCGTGTGCATCAAACTCTGTGCCCAAGCAAGGCCGTTAAGCTTTGCCATCTACATAACGTCTGCCCACTGTGCGTCCTGAGAGGTGCCCGGCAACGAGTCCTCCACCTGGGTATTTTCTTGGAAGAGGGGGGGACTTTGGCTGTACATTCTCTCTTCTGTTCGCCCACACGGGATCTAGGGATAAAAAGACGGATCAGCCACAGCACACACATGAAGAAAAGTACCCTGTCCGTCCTGTGTTAACAACTGGTGCGTGTCCAGACCCCTCCATACTTACATCACAGCGTAGCAAAAAGGCGGACACGAAAAGTGCGATCGATGCGGAGTAAACTCAGCGAGAGAGGGCGTAAAAGGGGGCTATGGAGGGAAATAGGTACTTTAGTTGGTGCACATGTAGGTGACAATCTTTCTGACATCACACTGTCGTGCTCCCTCTCCCTTTCTGTGTGCATGCACCCTCCCTCTGTGTCCACACCAATGACTGGTCCTTAACCATATACCTGTATCTGGCCCACCCATTGCCCCCTGGACCGTTTTCTCGTCCTTTGCGCTGATTTCTTTGCTTTGGATCCTGAAAGAGAAAAGACATTGTAACAACATTCCTTTCATTCCTTAAGCTGAGCTCTTTAATCTGTATTGCTCCTTCAGCTTCCGGTGTCATACCACCATATTCCAGCTTCCTCTCAGCCAGTCCTCGCCAGCCGTACATGTACATTCCTGAAAGTACACACATGTTAGTGCCGCCTTATATATAACATACGTCAGCCCTGATTGCCCTTATTAGTTAATCCCTAAGTGCCACAGGGTGGGTGCCCGATTACAAGGAGAGGATGTTAAGTTGCGACCCTAATACCACCAAAGGAAGGCCGAAACTGCTTGTAAATAGCCTCCCCACTTGGGAATGCGGTAACCACCAGGCCTGAGCAGAAAACCCTGGTCTGAGTATAGATCACACTTTCAAATGCGAGACCTATTGCATTGTAAATGCTTGTTACTATTGCTGCTGGCATGTCCACATATTGCAAACAAAACAGGTGATGGACAGAATGTGGATCAATGTCACACATTCACCCCAGTCCAAAGATCTGGGCCCAAATCCATCGTTTTTTTGCACTCCACACCACCCGGGGTTAGACAATGGCGATATGCAAATCAGCTCTGACCCTGTGCCCCATGGGAACAGTCCAGTCCGAACTACAAAAGCCATGTCCTTCCCAGAACGGAATCAAGCATCCGAGGACTGGACCGGTTTCGAGGTAACACCTCTCATCAGCCCGGCTAGCTTGACTCCAGTGGTGTGGAGTGCCTGGGACCCACGTCTGAGTATCCCCAGCGCACTTATGGCGGTAATTACAAACAAAACAGGTGATGGACAGAATGTGGATCAATGTCACACATTCACCCCAGTCCAAAGATCTGGGCCCAAATCCATCGTTTTTTTTGCACTCCACACCACCCTGGGTTAGACAATGGCGATATGCAAATCAGCTCTGACCCTGTGCCCCATGGGAACAGTCCAGTCCGAACTACAAAAGCCATGTCCTTCCCAGAACGGAATCAAGCATCCGAGGACCGGACCGGTTTCGAGGTAACACCTCTCATCAGCCCGGCTAGCTTGACTCCAGTGGTGTGGAGGGCCTGGGACCCACGTCTGAGTATCCCCAGCGCACTTATGGCGGTAATTGCAAACAAAACAGGTGATGGACAGAATGTGGATCAATGTCACACATTCACCCCAGTCCAAAGATCTGGGCCCAAATCCGTTGTTTTTTTTGCACTCCACACCACCCTGGGTTAGACAATGGCGATATGCAAATCAGCTCTGACCCTGTGCCCCATGGGAACAGTCCAGTCCGAACTACAAAAGCCATGTCCTTCCCAGAACGGAATCAAGCATCCGAGGACCGGACCGGTTTCGAGGTAACACCTCTCATTAGCCCGGCTAGCTTGACTCCAGTGGTGTGGAGTGCCTGGGACCCACGTCTGAGTATCCCCAGCGCACTTATGGCGGTAATTGCAAACAAAACAGGTGATGGACAGAATGTGGATCGATGTCACACATTCACCCCAGTCCAAAGATCTGGGCCCAAATCTATCGTTTTTTTGCACTCCACACCACCCTGGGTTAGACAATGGCGATATGCAAATCAGCTCTGACCCTGTGCCCCATGGGAACAGTCCAGTCCGAACTACAAAAGCCATGTCCTTCCCAGAACGGAATCAAGCATCCGAGGACCGGACTGGTTTCGAGGTAACACCTCTCATCAGCCCGGCTAGCTTGACTCCAGTGGTGTGGAGTGCCTGGGACCCACGTCTGAGTATCCCCAGCGCACTTATGGCGGTAATTGCAAACAAAACAGGTGATGGACAGAATGTGGATCAATGTCACACATTCACCCCAGTCCAAAGATCTGGGCCCAAATCCATCGTTTTTTTGCACTCCACACCACCCTGGGTTAGACAATGGCGATATGCAAATCAGCTCTGACCCTGTGCCCCATGGGAACAGTCCAGTCCGAACTACAAAAGCCATGTCCTTCCCAGAACGGAATCAAGCATCCGAGGACCGGACTGGTTTCGAGGTAACACCTCTCATCAGCCCGGCTAGCTTGACTCCAGTGGTGTGGAGTGCCTGGGACCCACGTCTGAGTATCCCCAGCGCACTTATGGCGGTAATTGCAAACAAAACAGGTGATGGACAGAATGTGGATCAATGTCACACATTCACCCCAGTCCAAAGATCTGGGCCCAAATCCATCGTTTTTTTGCACTCCACACCACCCTGGGTTAGACAATGGCGATATGCAAATCAGCTCTGACCCTGTGCCCCATGGGAACAGTCCAGTCCGAACTACAAAAGCCATGTCCTTCCCAGAACGGAATCAAGCATCCGTGGACCGGACCGGTTTCGAGGTAACACCTCTCATCAGCCCGGCTAGCTTGACTCCAGTGGTGTGGAGTGCCTGGGACCCACGGCTGAGTATCCCCAGCGCACTTATGGCGGTAATTGCAAACAAAACAGGTGATGGACAGAATGTGGATCAATGTCACACATTCACCCCAGTCCAAAGATCTGGGCCCAAATCCATCGTTTTTTTGCACTCCACACCACCCTGGGTTAGACAATGGCGATATGCAAATCAGCTCTGACCCTGTGCCCCATGGGAACAGTCCAGTCCGAACTACAAAAGCCATGTCCTTCCCAGAACGGAATCAAGCATCCGAGGACCGGACCGGTTTCGAGGTAACACCTCTCATCAGCCCGGCTAGCTTGACTCCAGTGGTGTGGAGTGCCTGGGACCCACGTCTGAGTATCCCCAGCGCACTTATGGCGGTAATTGCAAACAAAACAGGTGATGGACAGAATGTGGATCAATGTCACACATTCACCCCAGTCCAAAGATCTGGGCCCAAATCCATCGTTTTTTTGCACTCCACACCACCCTGGGTTAGACAATGGCGATATGCAAATCAGCTCTGACCCTGTGCCCCATGGGAACAGTCCAGTCCGAACTACAAAAGCCATGTCCTTCCCAGAACAGAATCAAGCATCCGAGGACCGGACCGGTTTCGAGGTAACACCTCTCATCAGCCCGGCTAGCTTGACTCCAGTGGTGTGGAGTGCCTGGGACCCACGTCTGAGTATCCCCAGCGCACTTATGGCGGTAATTGCAAACAAAACAGGTGATGGACAGAATGTGGATCAATGTCACACATTCACCCCAGTCCAAAGATCTGGGCCCAAATCCATCGTTTTTTTTTGTTGTTTTTTTTTTCAGGGTCAGAGCTGATTTGCATAAAGCCATTATCTAACCCAGGGTGGTGTGGAGTGCAAAAAACGATGGATTTAGGCCCAGATCATTGTACTGGGGTGAATGTAAAACATTGATCTACATTCTGTCCATCAAATAGTTTTTTGTAATTTTCTCCCTGAGTGTACTGGGGTAGCTCAGACGTGGGTCCCAGAGCCTCCACACCACTGGAGTCAAGCTAGCCGGGCTGATGAGAGGTGTTACCTCGAAACCGGTCCGGTCCTCGGATGCTTGATTCCGGTCTGGGAAAGATATGGCTGTGTAGTTCGGACTCGACTGTTCCCATGGGGCACAGGGTCAGAGCTGATTTGCATAAAGCCATTATCTAACCCAGGGTGGTGTGGAGTGCAAAAAACGATGGATTTAGGCCCAGATCATTGTACTGGGGTGAATGTAAGACATTGATCTACATTCTGTCCATCAAATTGTTTTTTGGCATTTCCACATATGGCAGCTTCCTGCACTTACCCCTGTTAATTTACGTTTTATTTGTACATAATGAAGTCACACTAAAATGATACAGCAACGGCTGAGGCTCGAACCCTGTTTTCATGCTCCAGAGTCAGCAGCATTATGTGTAGAGCCGCCTCCTCGCACCGAGTAGAAATCCCTTCCAGCCCGAAAAAGAGGAGTCTGTAGCAATGTTCTAAAATATATTGCGAGAGAACACGGCGTGCGCACCACTACGCCACACTTAATGCCAAAATGCACATAATGGGACCGGGAACGTCCCGCCAGTGCTGGCTAGCATAACGCATGCGAAACTCACCCCCCCTCCCCCCTTCATTCAACTTGTTCCTATGTACTACAAATGCGAGCCTGCCCCCGCTCGTAACCAAGCTGCGGGGGAAAACCTGAAACCTGCTGAGCATGCCCTAAAAATGCCGCATCAAGCAAAACCAGCGTAAAAGACGCTGATAACGCACAAAGGAATCCCCAGTGGGAACGGTCCAGTGCGACTCGGACAGGGTGGCACGGCAAAACCTGCCCAGAACAGAAACAAAGAGGTGAATCTAATTAAAAAGCATCGCGATTCTCCCTGGTGACAACCGGCAACGCGGCCCGCAGGCCGAGCGGTACACCAGGAGGAGATGGTAAAAATATCCAGAGGGTGTCGAAAGGTTGCACATAATCCCTAAGACCAATATCGTAGCCGACCTAAATATGTGCCCATGTAAGCCAGCAGCCTACCTGCCCACAGTGCCATAATAGCGTGTCGTGCCAGTGATCAAACAATAACTTCAAGAGACAACGAGACGGCGGAAAACACGGTCACCGTACCCCTTTCACTCCCTACATAATGAAGGGGCTGCATCGCCTGAGATCGCCCCGGACCATCACCACACAAGCGCCTACCATAACAAATAGCGCTTAAAAAATGGCTGTGCACAATCAACATAAACTCCGAGGGTCGGACCATGAAGCAATGGTGCAATGACCGAGAGCTGGCCCCGTGCTCCCATGTGCTTCATCCAGATCTGCACCTCCTTTTGATCCCAGTTCATCTCTGGGCATTGAGACATTTTCCTTCTGAATTCCCTATCGTAATTGATCCATCCATTACCACCCCATTTCAAGGCCTCATTATGAATGATCCTAGAATATTGTACCAGGCCTGGGCCCTGTTCAGGAAATCTTTCCATGGTGACTGACGCTAAAATGGAAAAGGCATCTCACCAATTAGAAATGTTCTTTTCAGGCCATGGCTGATACTTTACCTTTTTGTCATCTTCCTTTGCCCCAAACCTCCTAGCGTCCATGCCTTCCTGACCCAACATAAGGAGTGTAAATATATCTATAAACTCCCTTTTCCAAATACCCTCTTTGGTAGCTTGTGGTACCTGCCAAGCCAAGGAGCATCGCCCAGAAAGGAGCTGTACGATGGAGATTGCAGGGGCAGGGGAAGGTAAGGGCGCGGGCAATGGGCTGGCAGCAGGAGGCACCCCTGTGGAAGCGTTTGTAGAGGTCGAGGGCGTGTTGGGAGCCAAGGGAGTGACCGGGGGAGGAGTGGCGGGGGGACTCCCCAAAGGCGCAGCACTCTGCGCCCCAGTCGAAGTAGCCACTATTGTGATCGCAAGATATGTAGGTGAGCAACCCATTATACCCTTGCGGGCTCTGGCAGTACTTGTAATAAGAAAAAGGCCAGCAAGGGATTTTAATGACGTTCTATTCCTCAGCACTGGTAGGATCTATTATAAATAATCAGAATACCTAAGACTGTTTTCAATCAGTGGCTGTGCTATGTTGTTAGTTTTTAGTATAGAAGTCCCAAAGGATCAGTACAAACAGTGTTACCACACTAACACAGTAAATATAATAAATAATGAATAAATAATGAATAAATGCAAAGAACCAGGGTTTGTGTTGTCTGAAGATTATTATTTGTTTTCAAGACAAAAAAATATATATCTTTATACAGAAGAGATAAACATTCATATAAAACAGGGTGCATACATAGATATTGTTTAGATATTCAAGGCATCGATTGTTTCTTCCTTTGGTATATCTAAATCATAAGTCCAGACTGCTCAAAAAATGTTACATTGATTTCAACTCCAAATCAGAAGAAAATCAAAGATGACATATTAGATCAAAGTGCAGAGTTGGACTAAATAGTCGACGTTTCGGTCTCTTTGGGAATTTTTCACAAGACCATCATCAGGACAAAATAATTCTATATACAGTAGATGACCCTTTTTACGTAATTAGAGACACGTCACTTGTATAGTCAAGGCAGCAGCAGCACTTTCAATTGTGGCGTTGATGCGAGGCAAAGAAGTAAATCTTTTTGTGCCAAAAATTACTCGTATTTTATACAGGAGTGTTGCCAAAAATTTTTTCGACAGGATATCCGCATGTGATCAATTCCAGAACACTCGTATATTTTTCGAATCTCGATCGTAAGCCCGCCAAAGTCCAGACGAATCAAGTTGAGGTTTGCAACTATTTTGATCGCAGCCTGCACTGAATCCCCTTGCTTAGAAGTTTGCACAGATGACAAACACAGTGGAAGCTGCCGGAGCAGGACTCACGCTAACAACGCTACTTCCCCCACCCTGAGGCGAGCTAGCAGCATTAAAACCCCCTTTTTAATGCCCCATAAAATTGTTCAAGGTGTCCATCATTTTAGCCAGATCCTCTCTTGTTGCGAAATTATCTTGGGCAGCCTGGTTGTTCTTAGAGAGGACCGGGGGCGGTGGCGTAGCAATTGTCCCCTGCGACAGGACCTCACGGGGGGTCGCCACCGTTTTGCTTCGTGTCTGCGGCAGAGAATCCTGGGGGAAATCCCTAACAGTGGGCTTTCTGATGCATTTGGGCCTGGAGGGAGCGGCATCGGCACTGTTCTGGGTATCCAACGATGGAGAATTACCCGGGAAACCAGAATCATCTGGCTCCGGTGTGTGCATCAAACTCTGTGCCCAAGCAAGGCATTTAAGCTTTGCCATCTCCATTAAGTATACCCACTGTGCGTCCTGGGAGGTGCCCGGCTACGAGTCCTCCACCTGGGTATTTTCTTGGAACAGGGGGGGGGGACTTTGGCTGTCCATTCTCTCTTCTGTTCGCCCACACAGGATCTGGGGATAAAAAGACAGATCAGCCACAGCACACACATGAAGAAAAGTACCCTGTCCGTCTTGTGTTAACAACTGGTGCGTGTCCCAGACCCCTCCATACTCACATCACAGCGTTGCAAAAAGGCGGACACGAAAAGTGCGATCGATGCAGAGTAAACTCAGCAAGAGAGGGCGAAAAAGGGGGCTATAGAGGGAAATAGGTACATTAGTTGAGGCACTTGTAGGTGACAATCTTTCTGACATCACACTGTCGTGCTCCCTCTCCCTTTCTGTGTGCATGCACCCTCCCTCTGTGTCCACACCAAGGACTGGTCCTTAACCATATACCTGTATCTGCCCCACCAATTGCCCCCTGGACCGCTTCCTCGTCCTTTGCGCTGATTTCTTTGCTTTGGATCCTGAAAGATAAAAGACATTGTAACAACGTCCCTTTCATTCCTTAAGCTGAGCTCTTTAATCTATATTGCTCCTTCAGCTTCCGGCGTCATGCCACCATATTCCAGCTTCCTCTCAGCCAGTCCTCGCCAGCCGTACACGTACATTCCTGAAGGTACACACATGTTAGTGCCACCTTATATATAACATACGTTAGCTCTGATTGTCCTTATTAGTTACTCCCTAAGTGCCACAGGGCGGGTGCCCGATTACAAGGAGAGGACGTTACGTTGCGACCCTAATACCACCAAAGGAAGGCCGCAACTGCTTGTAAATAGCCTCCTCACTTGGGAATGCGGTAACCACCAGGCCTGAGCAGAAAACCCTGGTCTGAGTATAGATCACACTTTCCAATGCAAGACCTATTGCATTTTAAATGCTTGTTACTATTGCTGCTGGCATTTCCACATATGGCAGCTTCCTGCACTTACCCCTGTTAATTTACGTTTTATTTGTACATAATGAAGTCACACTAAAATGATACAGCAACGGCTGAGGCTCGAACCCTGTTTTCATGCTCCAGAGTCAGCAGTATTATGTGTAGAGCCGCCTCCTCGCACCGAGTAGAAATCACTTCCAGCCCGAAAAAGAGGAGTCTGTAGCAATGTTCTAAAATATATTGCGAGAGAACACGGCGTGCGCACCACTACGCCACACTTAATGCCAAAATGCACATAATGGGACTGGGAACGTCCCGCCAGTGCTGGCTAGTGTAACGCATGCGAACCTCACCCACCCTCCCCCCTTCAATCAAATCGTTCCCAAGTACTACAGATGTGAGCCTGCCCCTTCTCGCAACCAAGCTGCGGGGGAAAACCTGAAACCTGCTGATCATGCCCTAAAAATGCCGTATGAAGCGAAACAAGCGTAAAAGACGCTGATAACGCACTAAGGAATCCCCAGTGGGACCTGTCCAGTGCGAATCGAGCAGGGTGGCACGGCAAAACCCGCTCAGAACAGAAACAAAGAGGTGAATCTAATTAAAAAGCATTGCGCTTCTCCCTGGTGAAGACCGGCAACGCGGCCCGCAGGCCGAGCGGTACACCACGAGGAGATGGAAAAAAAAATCCAGAGGGTGTCGAAAGGTTGCACATAATCCCTAAGACCAATATCGTAGCCGACCTAAATATGTGCCCATGTAAGCCAGCAGCCTACCTGCCCACAGTGCCATAATAGCATGTCGTGCCAGTGATCAAACAATAACTTCAAGAGACAACGAGACGGCGGAAAACACGGTCTCCGTACCCCTTTCACTCCCTACATAATGAAGGGGCTGCATCGCCTGAGATCGCCCCGGACCATCACCACACAAGCGCCTACCATAACAAATAATGCTTAAAAAATGGTCGTCCACAGTCGACATAAACTCCGAGGGTCGGACCATGAAGCCAAGCTGCCCCTAAAAATGGCCGCACAGGATGCCATTACCACGTGGGGCAAAAGTGAAACAATCACCCAAAAACAGCACCAACTCTGTACTCTGTCCCCAAGTCCCTACGTAAACCCCCTATTGGAAACTTGCATCAAGCTGCCTGTCGAATTCCAAATCTGCCACCCCGTGGCTAGGACAGGGCAAGCTCACCCCGGATGCTCAGACACACACGACTCATAGAAGGAAGGCTAGCCAGAAACGTACTAGCCAAGACACTCCACGATGTGTCCCGTAACCCTGCTTAGCCAGCCGTAGGAACGCCCTACCGAAAATGCTAGATGGAGGGGGGGGGGCATTGTTCCAGGACCGTGCTTGGAACCTCCTCCGCACTGCCTTGGCTGGTGTCGCAAACATAAAAAATGCCCCCACTTCTAATCTTTCTCGCGAGCAGACGGAAAGCAGTCCCCGGTCAAAACAATCCCACTGGCTACCCGGAGAGAAAGACACACTGTGCCGTGCCCGGCACAAGGAAATCAGGAAACACAGCAAAACACAACATAGCAATGACAGAAACCCCCCACACAAGCCCCCAAGCAACTAGAAATACCTCCCCTCAAGGCGCCCCACAGCTGTACAAACACCCCCCGCAATACAATGAAAACTGCCCCGAGAGAGACTAAAACCCCGCGCCGTGCCCAGCCTAAAGAAAACACAGAACAAAACAAGGACCCAAACAATGCATACTAAAGATAAATGTGTGCCCCAGCTTCAGCGGCACGCTACTATGCAGGCCGCCCGACCCAAGCTCCACTCCCATAATGGGAGTAGCGGGCACGAAGGGGGGAAAAAGGCTCACCTCAGTATGAGACTCCCTGGGCGCGACCAAAATCGAGTGAAGAAGGACGACAAAGAGGCCGCCTAGAGAGGAGGGGGAAGCTTAAATACCCCGACCCCCCCATCCGTCGGAAGTGACGTGCCTGCGGCTGGCTGCTACCTGCTGTGACCTGAAAGGCTGGTGCGCTTGCCATCTTGTGGCACTACGGTGTCCGCCCTCTTATGAGGGTCCCCTGCGGCGACAAGTCGGTCGGCCAGCATAGTTAGTGTACCCGTATGGGATTGTGTTTGTGCTTAGATTCTGCAAACACCTCGCTCCAGATTTTTTTAGGCTTTACCAATGGAATGTTGTTTATAAATCCCCCATTTGCTTGCGGTCTGCTTGCTTCAGCTCTTAAAGTCGGTTAACTTTTGAGAAAGAAAAAGAAATATATACATGAACTGTATTGAAAATGCTGTTCACAATGTTTGAGGCTTAAATTAAATTCTTATCCTCTCCTGCCCTCTAGTGGTCATACTTGGAAAACAACATTTACTCAACAATTGACTCACATGAATGATGATGATGCAGGGGTGGGTGGTTTCGGTAAACTCTGCTCTGTCAGCAGTTGGTGGAGTTTTTGCGGAACTCCGCGATCCAAGCGGAGCGAGGAGTGTAAGAACTCTGCCAACTCCACCGACGGAGCGGAGTTTACTGCCCAGGACTAAATCCCAGGTCTGAAGTCACATTTACTGAGCCTTCCGGAGCCACCTTGCCTGGCTCTGTACGGTGCAGTAAACCTGGAGTAATGCAGGCAGCACAAGTTGCTGTCTGGCGTTGCTCTGCCCTGGGCCGTGTTCCATGGGTGGAGTGTGGGCGTTCCCTTGCACCCGCCCTTGTTTTTTGGTGCATTCTCAGATTTACTCGGGCTCATAAAACTAGGAATGCATCAAAACGGTGCACGTCCCCAACGGAGGTGAATAGAGGAGAAATATGTTTATTTCTGGGTGTTATTTCGTCTTTCTGCAGCACACATAGAGAGAGGAAAATGCTTCTGAAGATTGTTTTTTGCACAGGAATGTGTCCCTTCCTACTCAAAAACATTTGCGCCTGTAACGCAGGCACCCTTGCAACACGGCCCAATGGTGCCTGCATTGGTGCTGGGCAGCACATAGTGCACCAGAGAGGAAGAATGACTCATTGTAGAAATGGCACATGCCAGCTCTCTCCGTGACATGCAGTACTGCACAGGGGAGTACGTTGACTTGCTGTGTTATGCTGTGTGACATTTTAGTTAATCTAGATCAGGAAGACCATGCAGATGTATTTCAGTGATCATCACAGGATAAACACAGAGGGGCATATTTACAAGAAAGTGATGCATCTGTAGAGACTTTCCCTGCGCCACCATGCAAAACCCTTGCGTCACCATGGATGTGCCATATTTACAATCATACGCACCACGGCACAAGGATTGACAGATGCATCAGACATTCTGATGCATTTGTTAACTGTTGAAGTCTTGCATTGTTGGAGTCATGTCGCAAGCACAATGCAACTCCAACAATGCGTGTTGCAGCCTATTCCCAATACAATGTGTCACTCATTACTCCTGCGTTAAGCAGGCGCAAGGTTTTGACACAGTGGCGTCCTAAAAGTCACGCAGTGAAATCTTATAGATTTCACTGCATCTCTTTTACGAGGTTTTCTTGCGTGGAAATGCCTACCCTGCATCCGTTAAACCTGACACAGGTATCATTTCATACAGGGCTTTACAACATGGCACATCTTTCTAGATGTGTCACGTTGTAAATGGGCCGCAACTTTTACGCTGCTGCTGCTGCATCACAAAAGTGATGCAACGACGGCGCAAAAGTGACGCAAGGGACTTGTTAATCTGCCCCAGAATAGTCAAACAGCTCTGCTCCACAGGTAATAACTCATATGTACCTCTTATTTTGTCTGGCCAGATGCCTTAGATGTCCATTATCTTTTCACACTGGAGTTTCCTGCTCTGAAGCCTGCTCTCTGCCCTGCCTGTACTGAAACTCTGCTGCTGACCTCTGTGATTCATTCTGGACTCTGTAGCTCGTTAGTCCATGTTTACTGACAACCAGTGCTCAGTTTTCCCTTTCAGGTCATGTGTGCAGCTGACGTCCATTTGACTTTTTGTAATTTCTTGCGTCTTACGGTTTTGGGAACTCTGGCTGTATTCACAATTTTTTTTATGAGATGTAAAGAATATATAGTGAGACCTAAAATCTGTTCTAAATAAATAAATGATGAGTTACCTGGCACATGTCTGCTTCTGTTAGTTAATAACCCTTTATTCAAACCTCAGATACTTAATGCAGGGCACCTTTTCATCCTTTCATGTAAGGGATGTGATAATAAATGCACTCACTGGTGGATTTCGAAAAGCTCTATATTTGTTCTTAGATGTTAAAGCGCTAACCATTGAAAAGAAGCAGCCACAAGAAGAGGTAAGTCTGGAATGAGAGAACAGCCACGTCTTCAGTTGCTTCCAGAAGGTCATATGAGGGTCAATGCTGGCTCTCTGAGGAGGCAATGTGCTCCACAGTCTGGTCGCTGCTATCGAGAAGGAGCGACCTTCCCATTCAGCCTTCCCAAACTTGGGAATGGCCTCCTTCCTCTTATAAGAGGGTCTCAGTTGTCTTACAAGGCGGTGCCAATGACATGTGTGACATTTTGATTAAACAGATTTTGGGGAATAGCTCTGTATTCTCACTTACAGAATGAATGTCTTTGTGTTGTTCTTTCTATAGATGGAAAAGTTGAAGCAACTTTGGAAAAGTCATCTTGGTCCTCCACTGATGAATGAAGAAGAAACATTCCATACCAACCTGTAAGGAAGACTGAAGACTGATGCAGAATCCCTCTGATTCTGAAACCAAGGAAGAAACATAAATATCGACTTCTAGATTATGTAACTGGTAAGTATCAATAAACATGGACTTATTGTGACTGTATTATAGATTCATAAAATTACTACTGAGGAACAATTGTGTTTTTGATCTACACATATAAATATAGATACTCCATCCACCTACAATGAATGAACGTAGACTTTCTCTGACTCTATTACTGAATAAATATAAAGCTATGCATTTATTCACTTTCCAATCAATGTCTAGAGATTAATGTTGTTTTACGCTGGCTGTGCAAGAAGTAATGAATGCTTGAATCACTATAATCATAGTACGCATGCATCTGCAAACGGGGCCAAATACAACCCCTTCAGCACTTGACTCTCCGCGGGGGCCACGGTGAGCAGTCGCAGGGTTTTCAGTGAGGGAATGCGGGGCTGCCCGTGCTCAAGCATCACCAATCACACAGCAGCTCCATAGCTGATTGTCCAACCCATTGCTTTAATAAATAAATAATGACATTTACAATAGAGCCATATACTGCATCCACACGCATGGCAACATGCAATTTGGTGTCTTGGGGGCAAATTTACAAGCCCCATACGCCACATTTACACCACTGTTGCGCAATGGTGGCGTAAACTATGCGCCACGTTGCACCTTATTTACAATGTGACGCATCTAGGGAGATGCGTTAGGTTGTAAAGCCATGCGCCACATGAAACCTGCATTAGGTGTCATGTGAGTGTTCCGGCGCAGGGTGGGCGTTCCGTCTCAGGAACGCCTCGTAAAAGTGACGCAGTGAAATCTCAAGATTTCACGGAATCACTTTTAAGTCCATTCTACGTCAAAACCCTGCACCTGCTTGAATAAGGCGTAAGGAGTGACGCAGCATGTTAGACATAGGGTGCCCCTGAGCATTGCTGGATCTGCAGTGACCTTGCGACACGACTCCAGCAATGCGCCGCCCTTACACCACAGGTTGTGACACGCATCGCCCTATCTTTGCGCCACGATGCACCGCATTGTAAATGCAACACATTCGTGGTGGCATAGTGAGGGAATAGCGTGTGGCATATTTTCTAGCACATCCCTGCTGATTTGCAGAGATGCGCCAGATATTGTAAATCTGCCCCCCTGGTCTCTGTGATTGGCCGAGAATCCACTTGCTACTTTCTCCCTCTGAGTCCTGCAACAGATAGGATAGTGATATGTCATATTGGGTGCACTGTGTGCTCAGTCTTTCACTGTCTAAAAGTAGGATCTCACCAGGTGAGGCTGATTGGTGAGGCCTACAGCAGCCGGCGACAGTCATGGCAGGTGTCGCACCAGTCTACAGGCCGGTGGGCACGTGTTCTGTGGTTGCGTGACCTCACAAATGGCAACTTGTTATAGCCACGCACAGCACACCTTCAAGACCAACAAGGCTTCTCAGTGGCTCACCTCCTCTCATCAAGGCAGCTCATGGCTGGCCACGCTCTTCTCAGACCAAGAGGAAAAAGGAAAAGCCACAATGTTTTTTTTCTGCCACATCAGAAATACAGGTCAAGCCAGGAGGGTCTTTTTCCCACAATCAGAGAGACTGCTACCTGCCCACATCTGGGGTATACAGATGGCAGTCTTTCATTCTGCTCCTGTGCAGACCCCACTAGCACTGAGGTCTCACTACAGCTGGCTCTTCCTGCATAGTCACTCCTCCTGTAGAGTTGGCGGGTTCCTTCACTCTTTCAGCAGGAGACGCTGGTTTCTAAGTGTTTCAGGTGAGATGAGCGGCATCTTCCAGCATAGGAGAGACTCAGGTGAGGGAAACAGCGTTTACATCACTTGCGCTAACGCATGTTATGCGGTCGTTACAACAACTGTGTTGTTGCAACAAAAACCATCACATCGCAAGTCGTTTCTACGACTTGCTGTAGGGGGCGCGCTTAACTAAAGAAAAGTATAATTTACTATTCCCAGACCTTTCCTACTGTTGCACACGCTGGAGTTGCAAAAATAAATTATACTATTCCTAAGTCCAGCACGCCCCCTATAGCAAGCCGTAGCAACAACTTGTGATGAAATGGTTTGCGTTGTAACAACGTGGTCGTTGTAATGACCGCGTTGTAATCACATACGTTACAGTGCATGTGATATAAAATTGCATATTCCTTAGGAAATGCCCCCTCCTCTGGGAAGGTGTTTTTCAGTCAGACTAAGTTCTGGTTGCAGCGCAGTCTTTTGAGGGCTCTGCTGAGCATTCCCTTCCTTGGTCTGAGAGAACATGGAACTGGAACACCTCGGTCATTGAGTCCCCTTTTAATTAGTCAAAGCAGACAGGTGAGGGAAGCATCTATGGGTGGCTCTCAGTTCAGGAGTCTGTTTCTAGCTGCTCTACAGCTCCTGCTCTTGCGTAGAGTGATGCTTCTGACAGCGGGTAGCCTCCAGCCTGGGGCACCTACAAAAGAGGCACAAGAGATGTATTCTGCACCTGCCTGCCTTCACCCACATTGAAAAGTGATCAGAGGAAAGAAGCCAAATGGCAGTGATACAGGCAGACCAACCAGCAGCTCCTCTCAGCAAAAGCCCTACTTGGATTGCTAAAGGAGCCTTGCCTTTTCCCTTCTACTTCAGTGCCTAGGTGTCCTCTCTCCCGCTTCAGGAATGTCCGCAATGCACTTTTATTGTCTCCTAAAACATCCTCAGGTCGACGCTAGAAGCATCCCAAAATGGATTATACATCCTTTCCATACTCTGGTTCCGTTCTGCATGCAATTCATATACTATGCAGGTTGCATTTAGACACATGCACACTATACACCCTAGGATGTTAGAATTAGGATTTAGGTTAGCCCATAGAAGTGGAAATTGACATGAATGAGCCAGCAGACCTACATTCTGTACGCTAAACTCACGATAAGGACAATTGTCCGCTGTCTGTGCAATTAGAGCACACTCTGCACCCCTCCAGGACACACAACACGTCCATAACCTTTCTCATGTCAATGGACAGGCTTCGGCTTCAGCACACTCCTATTGACTAGAAGCCATCATATCATCTTTATCGCATGTTCGCGTCTACGGCACATAGGACCACTTGTACGGAGCTTTTTCATGCAGTTTGCAGCCAGTAAAACGCATTTTCTCTGTACCAAAACTCTACTTTGTGATTCAGTAACCCATTATTGAATTGCAATATATGTTATAGATTCAGAATTAGGAAGGAGTGTGTCAAGGGCGTCCCTTCCCAATAGCAAATTGCAGCGGCATGTATGAATGTTTTGCGATCGAAATGCAGTCCCAAAACCTTCACTTGTTACCACCAAATTCAATTTTGTTGGTACCCCATTCGCAAACGGGATGGGGTCCCCCAGGAACGCCTTTCCCTTTGTGAATGTAAGGAAAAAAAAATTTAAGAGCATGTAGTGGCCCCATAGACCACTGTCTCCTCTTAAACAATGAAAGGAAAACTTTTCATGTTTCTTTTGAAATGCATCCCGTTTTTTCTTTAGGAAAACAGGTTGTATCTTTCAAAAAACGGAGGAGCGTGAAATGAGCACATTTGTGTATCGGATGCAAGTGGAGCTCCCCGGGGTGTGGTGTGATCTGAGTTTCGTGTGGGAGGATGAGGATGAGTCTTTATTTAAAAACACAGTCATGGTGGTCTGCTCACCCCAAGAGGCTCCATCCCAGTGTTTTTAGCGAATCCCAATGAGCCAGAAATTGTGACTAACCTCATGAATATTAATGAGGTGGGTCGATTGGGACCCACTGGCAAAAATGTGCTATTAAGAGATTGCAAACACAAATGTTAGTCCATGTGACCCAGTGAGAGTGGTTCCAGTCTCTGCAAGAACAAACCCCTGGCCATGAGGTGGTCCATGGAGGAACAAAAAAGAAAACTAGCTAAAAAAGTTGAGGTTCCTTCCAGAAACATCAGTTGAATAGGAGGCAAAGAGGGACAAGATGCTGATTGAATGGTGGAGTCATCAATGCTTTGGGAGGGATCTTGTTGGATTGGAATGAGGATGAAGGTTTTAGGTATCCTCTTCTCCTGGACTTTGCTCCTAATGTGGTCCTTGTGGGGAGAGGTGTGGCGCCGTGGCCTGGGCGACTGACAATGGACGCTGGGCATCACGGTTCAATCCCCGGCTCCAGTGACAGGGGTCTGCCCAGCACCATGCGACTCTGGGCAATAGCTCCCTTAATCTTCCCAACGGCCCCCAGCGCTGAGCTACCCCTTTGGGGGTGATTCGTGCGCTATGGAAATACCGGATTTACATTTTTTCATTTGTGGGTTCCAAGGGAGGTAATGGTGTGGCTGCTAGGTACTGTGGGGTGCCGAAGCTTTTCACTGTGCAGTTGAGACAGGTTTTGAAGGCCAGGCAAGAGTGCCAGTGGGAGGACAACACACCTGACTCAACATTCATCTGCCAAAAGGCACTGCGATGCTGCAAACAGGACACTCTCATTATCTGCGCCTTCCTTTTAACACATAAATTAAATATGATAAAGGAGTGTAGGTGTGGCCCCCCCACCCTTGTGTGTGTCTGCTCGATGAGTGGGGTCTGATTCGGCCTAGAAGAGGCAGACAGCACCTGTGAGGCCCCCTCCGGCCGGGCTGTTACCACCCACAGACCCCCTGATGGCGCCCCCAGCCCTGGGACGAGAGCCCTGCATGTGAGGGTGTGTGTATGGGGACACTTCAGCTGTGAAGGTGGGGTGACGGGGTGTCCGGAAGGGGAGCAGGGGCCCCCCAGCTGCAGAGTGTGATAATGCTTCAACCTTTCTACAAGACCCAGGCGCCTTCCCTCATAATCTCTTTCTTTGGCCTTTCCCAGCTTTAAAAAACTTTAATGAAATAGCCCCATCTATAGGCGGCAAGCCGGCATAACACTTTTTTTCAGCAGCTCTGTCATGTTTGATCTGCAGGGACGCTCCTGACAACACGTTTGTGTATCGGATGCAAGTATAGGTCCCCGAGGTGTGTTGTGATCTGAGTTTCGTGTGGGAGGATGAGGATGAGTCTTTATTTACAAACACAGACATGGTGGTCTGCTGACCCCAAGTGGCTCCATACCAGTTTTTTTAGCGAATCCCAATGAGCCACAAATTGCGACTAACCTCATGAATATTAATGAGGTAGGTCGATTGAGACCCACTGTCAAAAATTTGCTATTAAGAAATTGCAAACACAAATGTTAGTACATGTGCCCAGGGAGAGTGGCCCCCGTCTCTGCAAGAACAAACCCCTGGACATGAGGTGGTCCATGGAGGAACAAAGAAGAAAACTAGGAGAAACAGTCTGGGTTCCTTCCAGGTGGCTGAGGAGGGACAACGAATGGTGGAGCCATTAATGCTTTGGGAGGGATCTTGTTGGATTGGAAGCAGGATAAAGGTTTTGGGTATCCTCTTCTCCTGGACTTTGCTCCTAATGTGGTCCTTGTGGGACCCAAGGGAGGTGATGATTCTATCTCCTAGATGCAGTTGGGTGCTGGAGCTTATGCCTGTGCAGATGAGACTGGCTTTGAAGGTCATGCAAGAATGTTAGTGCTGCAAACAGGACACTCTTTCATTATCTGCACTTTCCATTGTGTTTAACACGTAAAATAAACATGAGAGATGTATGCAGGTGTGCCAGATTGTCCTGAGGGAAGATATATGATCCCTGTCAGTGGCCGCCCCTACACCTGTGGGTGTCGTCTGGATGAGGGGGGCTGATGAGCCCTTAAAGGGGCAGCAGCACCTGTGAGGCCTCCTCTGGCCAGGCTGTTCCCAGCCACAGACACCCTGCCCTGATGGGGCCCTCAGCACTGGAAATAGAGCCCTGCGTGTGAGTGGCTATGTATGAAGACAGCAGTGGCGGTGGGGTGCAGCCCCCCAGGGCGGTGGCAGGGTGTCCCAAAGGGGAGAAGGGGCCCCCCACCTGCAGAGTCGATGATGCTTCAACCTCTGTACAAGACCCAGGCGCCTCCCCTCATAATCTCTTACTTTGGCCTTCCCAGCTTTAAAAAACTTTAAGGGAATAGCCCCATCTACAGGCGGCAAGCTGGCAAAACACCCTCTTCAGCAGCTCTGTCATGTTTGATCTGCAGGGATGACCGCAGGAGGTTACCAGCCTGGCAGGCTTAAGGATACAATGAAGAAACGCGGATCCATTCATATCGCGTAAGACTCAGATGGGAATACTGCCATCTAGAGGCCACAATACAGCACAGCATCCTCCTCAACAGCCCTTAAACATCGTCAAACAGCTCCCTGCATGTTCCGCTGCTGAAGGCTGCCTTTTCCGCACACAGGGGCAGTCAAGGAACGGAGAAATTAGCCCGACGGGACACTCTCGCCTCGGAGCTCAAGCGCAACACGCCATGCTGAAGCGGCGCGCAAGCCACGCCCGACGGGACACTCTTGCCTCGGAGCTCAAGCGCAACACGCCAAAGTGTGGAATCCGCTTTAAGTTATGGCAACAGTCTTTGTGGAGTTAAAGTCTCACATGGTAAACTGGTCCTTCGTGCTAAATGATCTCAACCTACTGCCGCTGCCTTGGCCCTTGATGCGGAAAAGGCCTTCGACAAGGTCTCTTGGCCATTTCCTCGTGCTGTTTTATGCGCGCACAACCTTGGCGACTCTTTCATTAATATGATAATGTCCTTATATTCTCAACCTAAAGCTAACAATAGAGTTAATGGCGCTATGTCGTCGTTTTTCAATCTTCGTCAGGGCACTAGACAGGGGTGTCCTTTATCCCCACTTTTATGTTTATTATCTATTGATCCTCTTCTTCGATTGATTGAGTTACACCCTGATATTAAAGGTTTTTCTTTCGGGCCTCACTGTATTAAAACTGCTGCATACGCAGAAGATGTTCTTATTTTTTCAGATGATATCGCCTTGGCAATCCCTGCTATTTCAAATACCATTTCCCTCTTCTCATCGGTTTCAGGTTATACCCTAAATAAAGATAAGACGGAAATGTTCCCTTTGAATGCCTATTGTTTCCCTTCTCATATGGGCTCAGTGGGCTTTAAGTGGCAGTCTACACACCTGAAATACTTAGGGATTTATTTCTGTTCTACTCTCTATGCCACCACTGCCTTTAATGAATCCCAGACTCTCCTTAAAGTGCGTCGTCTTTTGGATACATGGTCTCCGAAACATATTTCATGGTGGGGTCGCCTCCAGACTCTCAAAATGATGATCACGCCGATTATTAATTTTGTTTCATCCATGCTTCCGGTTAAATTATCAGATTCCTTTTTTCGCGAAATCGATGTTCTGACATCTACATTTTTGTGGAATGACAAACGTGCTAGACTTGCATACGAATTTTTGCGTCGTCCTTGTGATATGGGAGGTTGCAATTTTCCTGATTGGGAAAAATACCAAACTGCCTTTTTGGCCTCTCAAGGTGATTTATGGTTCTCTCCTCCATCTCTTCATGTTCCCTCTTGGTTGCTCATAGAACAAGAATTAGCATCCCCTTTGCCTACTGCCTCTTTTTGCACTGCATCTACTTTGCATATCCTGTTCTCTCGTTCTATCATTATTGATACAATTGCTGCGGTCAGGAAGATAGACAAGAAGGTGGCAATCCCTTTACATAAAACTAGGTGGTCTTCTATCTGGCGGAATTCCAAAATTAAACTCAACATTACTCCCAACCTCATGTCCTATTGGGCAGATAAAGGGGTCTCTCTTGTTAAACATCTATATGATGCTTCTGATGAGCCGTTACCTTTTTCCACCTTGGCTCAAAAGCATTCTTTAACAAATCTTGATTTTTATACTTTTCTTAAAATTAAAGTGGCCCTTGCTAAAGTTCGTCTTCATCCTACCTCTTCTACCATCTCACTTTTTCATATCTGGATTAAATCTGGTCACGTCGCCTCCAAAATTTATAAATTTTTGTCATCTGCTTCACTACCCGCACAGACGGTTGCTCAACAAAAATGGTTACACCATTTTGATCATGCCATTACGGATCATATTTCCTCGGAAACTTGGCAATTAATTGGTAAATTCTCTCTTCGTAATAAAATCGCACCATCTTTAATGCAGTCTAAGTTTTTCTCTATCAATCTCCTCCATTGGACGCCTGTGCGTCTTCATTCGCTAAATCTTAAAGATGACAACTTATGCTGGAGTTGTGGTTTGTTGGCAGGCGATTTTCATCATATGTTTTTTGGTTGCTCCTTGCTTCAACCTTTTTGGAACCTCATCCATAAACATCTCTCTCTTATTTTTGGTTTTGAGTTCCAACTTTCTTTCCCTTTAATTTTATTAGGCCCACTGGCTGCCCCTACTCCTCTCCCATTAGATCCATTGGAATTACAGTTGATGGATCTTCTCCTGACTGTTGCGGTGAAAATCATTCTTATGGAGTGGAAATCCTTCTCTTCGGTTTCCTATCATACATGGTGGGCTTGGGTCTCCTTTTTACGCAGTGCTCACACTTCGGTGGATCAAGCTCACCTCTCTCCATCTATTTCTAGTGGGGTTTGGAAAGCTTTGGATGATTATATGGAGTTGTCCTCAAAAGGGTTGGTTCCTCAGTTTCCTTTTGATCTGTCTGTCTAATTGTTGTCTTATAATTTTCTAGGTTGGGTTAGTCCTGTGGGAATACTTCCTCTTTTTCTTCTTTTTTCTTCTTCTCTTTTCTCTTTCCTGTCTTCTGTTCCCTTTCATCTTTTCTATTGCTCTCTCTCTTCCTTCCTCTTTTCTTTTATTCTATTTCCTCCCCTGTCCCCATCTCCAAATTTGATAGTGATACGTTTGTTTAGTGCTTTTATAGTAGCTTTTACCTAATCGGATTCTATACTCTATAACAGGCTACTTTTAATTTTATATGCATTTACTTTGATTACTTCTCAAGTTTAGCCCCTGATTGTATATTTCTCTTGATTCAATTGTATCACTTGTATTGTATTTTGTTCCTTCTATTTTTTATCACTTCTTTATCAATAAAATTTTCTTGAAATAAAAAAAAAAGCGGATTCCACACTCGAGGATGTATTGTTTATGTAGAACAGTAACAAACATCTGAAATTAAGGCTCCACTGCAGCACTTACTCTCGGAGGCCTTGGATAGCACAAAAGGGGGAATAAAGAGCAATCTATGACCCCAGAAAAAGGCCTGGAACCCATAACTCTAGACACCCTGATGCAGGAACTACAAGAAATTAAAACAGCAATAACCGCTGTGGAAAAGACTCGGACAGAGACCAAAGGAGAGCTGAAAACTAAGGCCCAGATTCACAAAGGTGACACGCAGTGCTGCACCCGAAGACGCTGTGCTACGCTGCCCTACGTTGTGCTATGTTGCGTGACAGGGAGGGAGCAGGAGAGCGCCATATTCACAAAGATAAGCTCTATGTGAGCACAATAGGATTATTTGGATCTCTTTACTTTCCTTGTAGGCGACTGGGTTATGATTTCCTTCTGTACTTTTCATTTAGTTGGCCTAGTTTAGCAGTTCTATCACAGGGGAGCCTGTGAGGGCCCGTGGAGTATCTGGACCCCAGTTTTGCACCTACTGTTTGCCCCCCCTAATTTTACCAGTTGCGCTTACAGCGCTAATTCTAGACACGCCCCCTTGATGGAGGGACACTTAAGGTGGACAATAGCTCATCCGCACAGCTCTATGCAGGCACAACTTCATTTTTTGGATCATTCATTTACTTTCCTTGTAGGCAACTGGGTTGCTGGTTTCGGAGGTGCCTGGCTCCCATAGGTTTATTTCGAATGCCAGCTTAGAAGGGAGCAAGTCCCAATTTTAACTACTTTTATGATTTCCTACTGCACTTTTTATTTAGTTTCCCTTGTTTTTCCAATAGCGATTCTATCACAGGGGAGCCTGTGAGGACCCGTGAAGTGGCTGGACCCCAGTTTTGCAACTACTGTTTGCCCCCCTAATTTTAACAGTCACGCTTACCTGGGCCTATCGGCCTACCTTGGTAATGCGATTCAGAAAAGGGGGTGGTGATGAACAGAGTGTCTGAATTAAGCAGACCACTCTTACCCAGTCCAAAGATCAGGGCTTGATCCATCACCGTTATTTGGCTCACTGCACCATCTGTTCCTGTCCCAGTGTATGATGGGAACAGGGCAAACCAAACTACCAAGCCAATTCTTATACTGGGAAGGAAACAAGCTTCCGGGGACCTATTTCTGGCATTTCAGACGTCGTCGGCCCGGCTTGCTTGAATCCTGATGGCTGAAACTGGTCCCCGGAAGCTTGCCTCCTTTCTGGTGAAGAATTGGCTTGGTAGTTTAGTCTTCCCTGTTCCCATGATGCACTGGGCCAGGGACAGACTGATTTGCATATAGCCAGGTTCTGAGCTGGGATGGTGCAGTGAGCTAAATAACGGTGATGGATCAATCCCTGATCTTTGGACTGGGTAAGAGTGGTCTGCTTAATTCAGACACTCTGTTCATCACCACCCCCTTTTCTGAATCGTTTTTGGCCACTATAGGTGTGGCAGGGTATACTCAGACATGAGTCCCTTGCTCACTGCACCATCAGGATTCAAGCAAGCCGGGCCGACGACGGCTGAAATGCCAGAAACCGGTCCCCGGAAGCTTGTCTCCTTTCTGGTGAAGAATTGGCTTGGTAGTTTAGTCTGCCCTGTTCCCATGATGCACTGGGCCAGGGACAGACTGATTTGCATATAGCCAGGTTCTGAGCTGAGATGGTGCAGTGAGCTAAATAACGGTGATGGATCAAGCCCTGATCTTTGGACTGGGTAAGAGTGGTCTGCTTAATTCAGACACTCTGTTCATCACCACCCCCTTTTCTGAAGCGATCTAAATGAGGACATTTCCAATATCCGCCTGGGACAAAATGTGTTTAAATGCTTCACTCCGGTATTGAGCGATCAGGTAGAAATGTTTATTTTGGCAGATAAATCAGGATCCCCATTGGATCCATGCCCCCCTTCAGTGCTGAGAACCATAGCTAGCAAAGTAGGTACCACTCTCACTGAAATCTTTTATATTAGGTTTAAATATTGAATTTTTTATACTTTATGGAAAGATGCATCTATCCTCCCATTGTTAAAAAATCTTAATTTGGACACGTCCAATCCTAGCAACTATCGTCTTATATAGTAGTTGAGAAACTGATTAACCTCCAGCTGGCTCAATTCATTCTTGACGATGACTTCCTTGATTCCTCCCACTTTGGATTTCGTCCTGAACATAGCACTGAGACAGCATTAATCAAGGCTACCGAGGAGATTTGGGTAGTGATGGATAAGGCGGGGCTGCTGACCTAATCCTCCTCTATTTATGAACAGTGTTTGATACTGTAGACCATAACCAGCTGAAACAGCACCTAAAAAAAACTGGGCATAAAAGATTCTTCACTCTCCCTGCTATCTTCTTTCTTGACGGACAGAACTCAATTAGTTGCCCGTGACCATTTCAAATTGGCCCCTTATGTGCTGCCTTGTGGTGTTCTGCAGGGTTCCTTTCTTAGTCTGTCACTTATTAAAATCTATGAGTCAGAACAAGCTCCCCTGATTCAGCAATTTGGGCTTAGTTTGACATCTTACGCTGACAACACACAAGTCGTGGCCTTTAAACATGAACACTCTTCCTTGTTTCGGTTTCAACAGCGCATGCATGAAATCAACATCTGGATGAGCAAGCATTGTCTAAAGGTCAATTCTGATAAAATATTATTTTTCTATATCTACTTGAGTTGTGTCCTTTGGTAGTGTCTTTGCTGCCTTATTGTACGTGGTCATAAACGCTTCACACACTGCCTCTGAAATAGGCCTAACTGCTCGTGCTACATTACCACAGGGTTGAGCAGTGGTTATCGAAAGGGGTGACCCTGACTTGGGAAGAAGGGTCCCTATTTGGACTGTGGCACCAGCCTGTATCAACTTCTTGATTTGGCTGTACAATGTCAGTTATGTCAGGTACTCCTGTTATCGGTGCATTGCAGGCTTTCCCCTTAATTGCTCTCCCACCTGCTCCCCCAGTCATCCTTACTTTGTTTACTCTGGAAGCTGTGGAAACTGAGGAGTCAGGATAACAATGTAACCTCTGCTTTCTCTTTCTCCAGCAACAGAGCCCGGAGCTAAAGCTGTTGCCTCTGCTGATTGTACCTTGTTGGTTTGCCGAGGGTTCGCCAACCGCTGATTGAGCGGCATTAGACTGTTATGTCACTGTGGGCCACAGGGCATTACGGATCGATGATGTAGGAGACGTGGGAAATGCCGAGACAGCACGACTCGCTAATCGTAGCGCTGTTTCTAGATGCCCCTTCACTCCGCGCCGCACCTCTGGTTCTCTAGCACATGCGATTACACCACTGGCAGGGATATAAAGCCAGCCCATACAGTGAGTTTCACAAATTCGGCCAGGCAGCGAGTAGCGAGTGGTGTTTTACTCAAGGTTTCTTCCCATCAGTAAAGCCTTCCTTCCTTGCTTGCTGGGAGGTCGGATCAGCGGACCAGCATCGGGTAGCTGCTACTCAGACGCCATCTTGCAAAAATGTCAAGTGTTGTTTTATATTTCTTACGAACAAGACTGCCTACAAGAGCAAAGCAATGGGTATTCTGTACCGCAAAAGTACAATCAGTCAATCAATCAAGTCATTTGTAAAGGGCACTACTCACCCTTGAGGGTCTCAAGTCACTGGGGGATTGGGGTTGCTGCTACTGCTCGAACTAAAAGGTCTTGAGTAGCCTCCTGAAGGTTAGCAGGTCCTGGGCCAGTCGTAGGAGGATGGGGAGGGTGATCCAGGTCTTGACGGTGAGGTAGGAGAATTATCTGCCGCTAGTGGTCGCGCTCCGAATGCGGAGGACGGTGGCGAGGGCGATGTTGTGGAGTGCCTTGTGTGTGTGGGTGAGGAGCTTGAAGGTGATCCTCTTGTTGACGGGGAGCCAGTGCAGGTCTCCCAGGTGGGGTGTGATGTGGCTGTGGCGGGGGACTTTGAGGATCAGTCGTGCAGAGACGTTCTGTATACGTTGCAGTAGTTTCAGGAGTTTGGCTGAGGCTCTCGCGCAGAGGGCGTTTCCGTAGTCCAGCCTGCTGCTGACCAGGGCCAGGGTGACCGCTCTTCTTGTTTCGTGGGGATCCATATGTAGATATTGTGGAGCATGCAGAGGGTGTTGAAGCATTGTGGAGGTGTGAACGTAGGTTGCGGTGGCAGACAGTGTCAAAGGCGGCTGAGAGGTCCAGGAGGATGAGGGCCGCAATTTCACTGTTGTCCAGCAGGGCCCTGATGTCATTGGCGGCTGCGATGAGGGCAGTTTTGGTACTGTATTTGCTGCGGAACCTGGACTGGGACGGGTCCAGGATGTTGTTCTCCTCCAGGTAGGAGGTCAGTTGTCCATTGGCATTCTCAATGACCTGATCTGGGAGCGGGAGAAGGGAGATCGGCCGGAAGTTCTTGAGGTATCTCGAATCTGCCTTAGGTTTCTTGAGTAAGGAGTTCATCTCGGCGTGCCCCCAGCTCGCCGGGAAGGTCGCGGTCTCGAAGGAGGTGTTGATACACTTGTGGAGATGGGGTGTGATGGTGGCGCTGGCTTTGTTGAAGATGTGGTGCGGGCATGGGACTGACGGAGAGCCGGAGTGAACGGTTTTCTTGATTTTGATGGTGTCATCGTCGGTCACGTTGGCCCAGGCGAGCAGGGGGTCGAAGTGGATGGCGGACGTGAGGTCTGAGGTATCGGTGGCTGCCTAGGTGGTCTAGTTGTTGAAGCTGTTGTGGATGTCTGCGATCTTGCGATGGAAGAAGGTGGCTAGGGAGTCGCACAGGTCTTGCGATGGTGGGATGTTGTTGGTGTTAGAGCTGGGGTTGGACAGTTCCTTCACGATGTTGAAGAGCTCCTTGTGAGCGTTTTTGTCGATGCGGTCCTTGAAGGAGGTCCCGTTAGCGTATCTGATGTGATGATGGTGTCTGCGGATGGCGTTCTTATGGGCTGCATAGCTGTCCGGTGTCTGTTTGCCGTGCCATTTCTTCTCAAGTTTCCGGCAGGTTTGTTTGGAGATCTGGAGGTCCGCGGTCAACCAGTTGGATTTCTCGTCTGTGCTTCTGTTGGAGCGTTTTTTTGAACGGGTGAGAGTGTTGGCGCAGTCGTCGATCCAATGTCTGAGGTTGCAGCTGGGGGTGTCGGTGTCAGTGGGGACGGCGGGTGGGCTTTGGGCGAGGGTGATGTTTAGCTGGTCTTCAGTGACTTTGCTCCAGCTGTGGAGGGGGATCTGTTGAGTGCAGTGGTGCGTGGTGGGTTTTCAGAAGGCGAAGTGGATTCAGCGATTGTCAGTCCAGAGGAGTTTGGTGATGTGGCTGAAGGTGACGTGGGAGCTTGCAGAGAAGATGGGGTCAAGCGTGTGTCCAGCAGAGTGGGTGGGCATTGTGACGAGCTGTCTGAGTCCAAGGTTGGCGAGGTTGTCAATCAAGGTGGTGGAGTTGCTGTTGTTGTTGTTCTCGAGGAGGAAGTTCAGGTCTCTGAGGTGGATGTAGTCTGTGGAGGCAAGGGCGTGCATGCTTAGGAAGTTGGCAATGGAGTCTCTGAACTGGGGCCGTGGTCTTGGGGGTTTGTACATGAGAGTTCCTCTGAGGGTAGTGTTGGGGTCAGTGTGGATCTGGAAGTGCAGGTGTTATGCGGTGGTGAGCGTGTTGTCGGTGCTGATCGAGACCCTGAGGGTGTTTTTGTGAACGATGGCGATTCCACCTCCAGTTCCGTTGATGTGATCCCTTCAGGTGATCTTGTAGCCATCCAGGATAGCTATGGAGATGTCCGGAGCCGAGGAGGCGTTCATCCAGGTCTTTGTCAGGAAGGCGACATCCGGGGAGGAAGTGTCGAGCAGGTCCCAGAGTTCGATGGTGTGCTTGCGTTCGGAGTGGGAGTTTAGTAGAATGCATCTGAGGTGGTTGAGTTCTTTCACGGTGGGTGGTTTGGTGGCTTGGAGGCTGGTGAAGGTGCAGTTCCAGCAGGTGACGGTTCCTTGGGTGCGCTTCAGGACAGCCAGGAAGCGAGGAGGGTGCTGGTGTTGTAATGGTGTTGGTCGTCATGGCGGTTGTGGGGGCCAGGGGTCATGGCGCTGGGTGCAGCTCAGGCACGGACGGGCGCTGACGGGCAGAATAAGGCACAGGGTACCAAGGGTCACAGGAGGAAACACAGGGGGGTAAAGAGATAAAAAATGGAGAGAAAAGGCAGGATAAGACAAAAAATACACAGGCAGCAATACAATCAAAGCCAGAGAAAAACAGAGAGAAAAAGGCAAGATTTAGAAAAAAAAGACACAAAACAGCAATACAATCAAGCTTGTGTTACCGGGCTACCGAGGAAGAGGAGCCTCGAAACTGCGGCAGAGGCGGTGACAAGCAGCAGGGGCACACAGTCACGCAGGTGGAGCTGTGCGGCAAGGGGGAGGGACCTGCCTGAAGACAGGGTCAAGTACGGCGATGAGAGTTCAAAAGCCAGTCATCTAACACTATGCAATAAGATCCATCAGGTTTGGATATAGTAAAAAGAGGACACACACGTCTCAATCACACCTTAATACTCAAACTCTGTTAGAACATCAGAAACTGGAAACTGGGATATTGGGGTTAAGGCTGTGGCATAGAGTGGAGTGGTGTGGCTCACTGGTTAGAGGCGGCAGACCCAGAAGCAGAGAACGGCCCGGGACCAGGGTTCAATTCCCGACGCGGCAGGGTCGTGGACCAGGGTCAGCGGACTTGATAATTCTCGCCTCGGTGCCTACTCTAACCAGGGATCACACTCGGCAACTCTGGGCATTAGCTTGCCTCATCTCTACAACGGCCCCCCACATTCGCCGGGGATGCCTGGTTTCACCTTGGAGATACCCAGTAGGGACCATCTCACAGGGATAGCCAGGACGGGTTCCCCAGCGGTCTACAGCGCCACGATGCCTCAGGGCAGCAGTGCGCTTTACAAGACCACATACATTACATTACATTACATAGACCGCAAAGTAATCTCATATGGCAGGGAATCTTTATGGCAGCCCACTTGATTACAGTACACTGCTGGTGCAAGGGCCAAAGCGCACTCAGATGCAAAAGCCTCTACATGCTCCTTGGGGAAATCGGAAGTATCACGTCCTCCCCTCTTGATGCGGCCAGAACAAAAGGTGGTGGCTAATATGCCTCCGCCAACAAAATGTCATAAGAAGAGGTCAGATTTTCCCAAGAAAATCCCTGTGATCACACGTTCAATGTCACCTTCAATTTGAAAAACAATGTTATAGAGTCTATCGGGGGGGGCAACTCGGGTGTCTGCTAACTCTACAGTAATTAAAGTTTCAGTTGCTGTCGCCTCCAGACAAGGACACAGTGCTCCTCGCACTAGGGTAACTTCCGCTGCACTGTCAAGCAGAGTCCAATCCAGCAGTCGGTTTATCACCGTCTGAAGCGTATCTCGCTGTAAAAGCAGCAACTTTTTTCTTTTGAAAAGGAGGTCCAAAACAAGGTAGATCCTCTTGTTTTCCTTTGACGTCAAATTGACGATGCTGATCATATCCCTGTGGTGCAAGATGACTCTTCAGAAATAGCTTAGATAAAGCGGTCTGAATGGAATAAATGAGAAGAAAAAGAAGAGAGTCCTTCCTTTTTAAGAAACCCCTCACTCACCGACCTAGTCGGTGACATGCTTCATCATCGGGGTCCACCATCTCCTACTCATCCTCCGCCCTGACGGACCTTCGAGCTGCTGACTGCCCCCTATCGTTTGACACCTGGACGCGGATCACTACTTTAGGAATCACTGGTAATCTACCCCCCCACCTTGGCCCACTCACTCCTCCCACTTCCCTCATTATTCCTGAGTCGCAGATCCGCCTACTATATTTGAACACCCGTTCTTTAGTCAGGCACCAAACTGATATTTTCCATCTACTTACGACTGAAAGACCTGACGTTCTTCTACTTTCTGAGACCTGGCTTACGGACGACTCCCTCCCGGACATACTGGCAGCATTACCCCCTGACTACTGCCTGCTTAACACCAACCGCCATGGGGGTCGCCCTGGAGGAGGGGTCGCGGCGGTAATACGTAAGGATATTCAGGTTATCACCCCCACTTCCATGATTTTTCCCGATGTAGACAACCTTGTCTTCAGTCTTGGAACTGAGGTGGGCGCTGTTACCTTTATGGTACTTTACCGTCCCCCACAATCCATGCCCTCTTTCCCCGCACTGTTTATTGAGCAGCTTGCTAGCATTGCTACCTCTTCTCCTCGCATAGTTATTGCTGGGGACTTTAATTATTGGTTTCAGCACAGGGACGCTGGCCCCCACGCCCTCGAATTGTTTGAAGGTCTCTCGAGCCTGAACTTCAGCCAGTTAGTCACCTCCCCCACCCATAGTGGTGGCCATATACTTGATCATATCTGGGTCTATAGGGTGAAGCCCTCCCACCCGCTTATTACACCTTGCGTGTGGTCGGACCACCGCCTTATCGATACCACCATCTCGATGGCTGGTCAGGTCAGGATCCCTTCGCGGGAGGGTGGCATGGCTCGTAAGTGGAAGGCCGTCGACTCTTCCAAACTGCTAACTCATCTGTCTCACACACGTCCGCCTCCCCCCAATGACTCTGACATTAATGAGCTAGATGGGCAAGTCTCTAACTGGCTCATATCAGCCAGCGATATCTTTGCCCCACTAATCAAGTTCCCTCGCTCTCGTCATAACCATTCTCATAAATGGTTTACTCCACTCCTCAAAACTGTACAGTTAGAACTTCGTCAATTCGAACGCAGATGGAGAAGAGACTACTGCCCGTCAAGTAGAGATATCTATGTGGCAGCTCGTAATAGGTACAAATCTGCTATCTCTGCAGCCAAGAAAACCTATGTCTCCGAGCGTATCCTGTCAGCTCCCTGTAAGTCGAAGGAGATTTTTAGAGTTCTGGACGAGTTCACGTCTGACGCCAGAACGCTTTTGTCCCAGGCCCCTACCCAGGAATCTTGCAATGCACTTAGCACCTTTTTTTTACAGAAGATTGTTTTGATTAAGGGCACTATCCCGGTCACCTCATTGGATGCTGTTCCCATCACACCCCCTCATAATGCTTTCTCTATCACCCAGCTTCCCCCACTAGACGCTATATCTTTAGCCAACCTGGCGGCCCGGATCAAGTCTGGCTCCCCTGACGACCACTGTCCACCTTCCATACTTTGCGACATCTGCCATTCTCTACCCGACTGTATCCTTCCTCTGCTCAATTCTTCTCTTCTTTCCGGGACGGTACCCAGCTCCTTCAAGGAGGCCGTTCTAGTGCCTCTGTTGAAGAAGCCTGGAGCCGACCCTGCCGTCCCGGCAAACTATCGTCCTATCTCTCTCTTACCTTTTTTCTCAAAAATCTTGGAGGCCCATGTCACTGCCTGTCTCTCGGGGTTCATCGAGAGTTCCATCTTTCTTGAGGCCAACCAGGCCGGCTTCCGCCCTGGTCATTCTACGGAGGCTGTGATCCTGGCTGTCCTAGATACCTTGAGAGACGGAGCTGACAAGGGTACCTCCCAGGCCCTGGTTTTACTAGATCTGTCGGCCGCTTTCGACACAGTGGACCATAACATCCTCCTCCACCGTGTCGAACAGGCCGGCATCCAGGGCCTGGCGCTGGCCTGGGTGAAATCTTTCCTTATGGGGAGATCCCAGTCCCTCAGCCTAGGTACATTTAGGGCCCCTAGGGAACATCTGTCTTGTGGGGTCCCTCAGGGCTCCTCTCTATCCCCTCTTCTTTTCAATCTCTATCTTCGCCCTCTTCTCTCTTCTCTGAGGCAGTGGGACGTCCGCGTCTTCAATTACGCGGACGACCTACAACTCATTTTCTCTCTAAACTCTCCTTCTTCTATTCCTACTTTTCAGGCAGTCATGTCCCATATCTTTCAGTGGATGTGTCAGAACCAGCTGAAATTGAACCCCGGTAAGACGGAGCTCCTCCTGCCGGGTAGGAGCGCCGTCCACTGGGGTTCATATTTCTGGCCGACAGAGCTTGGCTCTCCTCCCACCCCGGTTACCTCGGTGAAAAGCCTCGGGGTCACTATTGACGCTGGGCTCTTTCTGGGGCCGCAGGTGGGGACAGTGGTTTCCTCCTGCATGTTCCAACTGCGCAGGATCAGGAAGGTGGCCTACCTTCTTACTCCCGATGCCTTGCTTCAAGTCATCATGGCCCTTGTTCTCTCCCGCCTGGATTTTTCAAATTCCATCTATTACGGCTTGCCCAAATGTTCCATCAATAGGTTGCAAGTCATCCAAAACCAGGCGGCGAGACTGGCCCTTGGGATTCCGAAGTGGCAGTCCGCCAAACCCCTCCTTATCAAGCTACACTGGCTCCCGGTTAGCCTAAGGGCTGCCTTCAAGGTTGGCTGTCTTATTTTCAAATCTCTCTCTGGTTCCTGTCCCGCCTTTCTGAAATCCCTGATCTGCCCCTACTGTCCCTCACGTAACCTTAGATCACTTCACTTACATCTTCTGGTGGTCCCTCCCTTCAAACTCTGTAGATCTGGGGGTCGAAGATTTGCCTTTCTCGGCCCCAAACTTTGGAACTCTCTCCCCCTCTCAGTTAGGACTTCCGTTACTCTGATTCAATTTCGCAAATCATTAAAAACCTGGCTTTTCCCACAATCCCGCTAAAATCCCTCTGTTTCCTCAGCACCCTTTCAGCGCCATGATACCTCCGGTGACAGTGCGCTATACAAAATTCCCTTAACATAACATAACATAACATAACATAACACCCTGACAGCCGAGTGCCATCAGGGTGTGCTGCGACACCTGGACTACAGTGGAGCGGGTATTTTGTGTGTGAAGTGAAAAAAATGTTAAAAATTGTCCTGGTATACTTGTGTAGAAGGTTTATTCTCAAGAACTGGACAATATTAAAAGTAAGTGTGTGGATACGTTTAGGTGTTATGACCGTGTGTATCTCTTATGTGTGAGGTCTACATGTTTCAACCCGTTTGATGGAAAAGTGCCGGGTTTTCGTCAGGACCAAAAAGGAAAATGGGTGGTCAGGACACACTAACGCCCTGCCGGTCCCTATTTTCCTGTGCACAACTGACAAAATAGGTCAGAGTGAAAAAGCTCAGAAACAACAATGGTTGAGCTGAAAAGCAAAAAGACCTGTAGGAGAAGAAATGTAAAAGGTCATAAGTATAATTAATACAAGCCTGTTACGAAGTGCCATACTGGTTCTCACGTGTCTTCTGCTGTGTCGTACATTCCATTCAAGGTTTTTAGTGATCGGTAGTGACTGGCTATCACTAAAGCTGGCACACTCTATCATTGGTGTTGTGCTCGGTGATCACTAAATACTCAATATAGGCATTCAGTCATATTTAGCACTGAGTAGTGCATGAAAACAAAGCTCACAGTGCCATTAGCGTGAGGGAACAACGAAGTGATTTCTATGTGTTTCACCTTTGACTCAGACTTGCACACTCCGGTGATGTCGGTGCGCTAAGTGGTTGGGTGATTGTTAGATTAATTTTCATACAAAGTGGGTTGCACTCAGCACTTCCGAGTGCCCGACATATCTGCTCACGTATGAGTTAAAGTGAGCAATGATCGACGTAATAGATTTGTCCCATCAAACATACACTCACACTCTGCAGACACACAAACAACTCACACACACGGGCGCACAAAGGTGAAGTAAGGCTTACTTCTATTTAGGATCTTTTAGGCTTCACGGGGTGGAGGGAAGGTAAAAACCACGCTGCCATATTCCTGTGCCGGAAGCACAGTTGCCGCTATATCCACCCCGGCGGCTTCTGTATCATTTACGGGGAGGCACGGAGAGGCGAGTAGGTACCAAGAACTCTGTAACCAACTGAACTGTAAGTAATACTCTAAGCCCGATACTGACAACTCTGATTCAGTATCCTGAAACCTAATCCGTGACAGCTATCTTAACAATTCCCCCTTTGCAGAATATGGCAGCGTGGTTTTTACCTTCCCTCCACCCCGTGAAGCCTAAAAGATCCTAAATAGGAGTAAGCCTTACTTCACCTTTGTGCGCCCGTGTGTGTGAGTTGTTTGTGTGTCTGCAGAGTGTGAGTGTATGTTTGATGGGACAAATCTATTACGTCGATCATTGCTCACTTTAACTCATACGTGAGCAGATATGTCGGGCACTCGGAAGTGCTGAGTGCAACCCACTTTGTATGAAAATTAATCTAACAATCACCCAACCACTTAGCGCACCGACATCACCGGAGTGTGCAAGTCTGAGTCAAAGGTGAAACACATAGAATTCACTTCGTTGTTCCCTCACGCTAATGGCACTGTGAGCTTTTTTTCCACGCACTACTCAGTGCTAAATATGACTGAATGCCTATATTGAGTATTTAGTGATCACCGAGCACAACACCAATGATAGAGTGTGCCAGCTTTAGTGATAGCCAGTCACTACCGATCACTAAAAACCTTGAATGGAATGTACGACACAGCAGAAGACACGTGAGAACCAGTATGGCACTTCGTAACAGGCTTGTATTAATTATACTTATGACCTTTTACATTTCTTCTCCTACAGGTCTTTTTGCTTTTCAGCTCAACCATTGTTGTTTCTGAGCTTTTTCACTCTGACCTATTTTGTCAGTTGTGCACAGGAAAATAGGGACCGGCAGGGCGTTAGTGTGTCCTGACCACCCATTTTCCTTTTTGGTCCTGACGAAAACCCGGCACTTTTCCATCAAACAGGTTGAAACATGTAGACCTCACACATAAGAGATACACACGGTCATAACACCTAAACGTATCCACACACTTACTTTTAATATTGTCCAGTTCTTGAGAATAAACCTTCTACACAAGTATACCAGGACAATTTTTAACATTTTTTTCACTTCACACACAAAATACCCGCTCCACTGTAGTCCAGGTGTCGCAGCACACCCTGATGGCACTCGGCTGTCAGGGTGGACCCCGATGATGAAGCATGTCACCGACTAGGTCGGTGAGTGAGGGGTTTCTTAAAAAGGAAGGACTCTCTTCTTTTTCTTCTCATTTATTCCATTCAGACCGCTTTATCTAAGCTATTTCTGATGGTACTCCTCTCTTGTTTTGTTTATTACTGATACCTAGGGGATCAGGAGTACTCTCCATTCACCCTGTGAATAAATTCCCTCACTCTCTCCTTTGGTTTATTGTGTTATTGCAAGATGACTCGTGCCACGATCCTGGCGATCCCCACCACCGACTTGAGAGCCAGTTGTGTCCTGTGAAGAACGAGGAGAATGCTGATCAGGGACTTAAAATCTATCAGAAGTCTTAATTTTTGTGCAGTCGCACAAGTCATAAGTATGCTCAGAAGAGCCAGGTGTCGTTGAACCAGCACGCAAACCTTGCTTCTGTTGTTGCTGCCAGTGTTTTTTCTTTTCCTTTCTGGGAAAGACTGTCGCCCGTCTTTATCAGACTAACCTTTTTGTTGTGTTTGAGATTGAGTTTGCATTTGAGTAAAAGGTTTAACTCCCAAACTATTGTGGCCTATGGCCTTGCAATAATCTTTGGTAATTTGCGTGGTTTGTCTGCCTCCAAGTGGTTTGCTACTTGAAAGCTTACTGCATTGCCCTTGACATTGGCAAGGATCATATCAGCAACCACTTCTAACACCCCCACCAGTCTCATTCCCAGCTCTACAGCCACTTTATCTCAGTGTTTATTTATTTATTTGTTTATGAGCTTATAAAGTGCGCTTATGCCCAAGGGCGTCCTGGCGCTACGTACTGACTCTGGAGCTGAACCGGGAGTTAAACCATGAATAGCAAGGTCTTGAGCCCCTTTTGGAATGGGAGAAGCGCTGGTGTGTTTCTAAGATACCCAGGCAGGCTATTCCAAGCTTTTGACTCACAGACGAGGACGCTGCATCCTCCCCATCTTACCTTTTTTGCCCGTGGCAACACCACCAGTTTGCTGTCAGCTGATCGAAGCGCTCTGCCCGGCACATACCTTTTTATCCCACTGCTCAAAAACTCCGGGCCTATGCCCTTCAATGCTTTAAAGACTGTACATAAAGCTTTGAACTGAGCACGCCTAGGTACTGGCAGCCAGTGCAATGCCTCTGGCCACATATCCGGGGTCCAGTTGTTGGGGTTGTTTCCAAACAGAATAACCTTGGTCTTCCCGGCGTTCAATTTAAGACTATTAGAGGCCATCCAATCTGCCACGCTCTTCAAACAGTCATGACACCTTGCTTTCATATCCACTTGCGACCCTCGGTGTACTGATAACACAATTTGGGTATCGTCTGCGTAAGATGTAAGCTGCAGACCGAAAGACCTCATCAAGTCCGCCAGTGGGCTGACATAAATATTAAAGAGCGTGGGGCTCAAAGAGGACCCCTGCGGTACGCCACAGGGAAGGGCAAAAGGTCTAGATCTATTCACCCCCAGGTCAACTGTCTGACTTCTGTCAGTCAAAAGGACTTAAGGGGGGGCGTGGCTAAGATGGCGACCGGGAACAACGTAGGCGTGTGAGGTTCCCGACCTAGTCCCCCGTCCTGGCCGCTCACTAGCCCTTAATCCCCAGAGCAACCCCCAGAACGAGAACGATTGTTGCCCAGACATCCAGGGGCCAACCTCGCTATTGCCCGCGGCCAGGGAAGACCGAGAAACGGCCCTGGGCAGGATCTCCTCCTCGGCGAGGACGAAACCCGCCATCTGCCGCACGGAAGGAGCGACTGCCGCCGGAGTGCGACGGTGGCCCCCTGACTGTGGGGAACGCAGGACACCGGTGGGTGGCTGCCCCGGAGCAGTTGCCGAGCTGTGTCAAAGGACCTGGCCACCAGAAAATCACCCAACACTACGGAGGGTGATCGCGAGCTGCCGACCCCACCGCTGGGCTACCGCGAAAATCGAGCCCCTGGCTTTGGGGCCTACTGCCGAGGTCTGGTGCTGGGGCTCATTTGAGGACTACGGCTCTCGCTCCCAGCTGCATCTGAAGGCCCGGTGTATGAGGCGGCTGGGGAGGAAGTACGACACACGGAAGGGACTGATGCTGGTGGCCCGGTGAGTGCACACTGCAGGGAGCTGGGCCTAGCCGCACGATCTGCGCGACTTGAGCCCCCGGCTTGAGGGCCTAGCATTGGGGGCCCGGGGCACGAAGAAACGCACACCCCTCATTGTGCAACGAGAGCAAGGTGTACTCAGCTTTGGAGAAAACGGAGACAGGAGCGCTGATGCCCGATGCCCCTAGAGACACCGACTAGGGCCCGGTGAGCGCGCCCACAGGCCTGGTGGGAGGACACATCCAGCAGCAGGGAGCGGGTGCACCGAGCCCCGAGAGTGGAAGAGCTGCGCCGGGGCCCGGGAGGGACAGGCAGCGGATAGCCACAGCAACTTCGGAGGGTTTGGGAGTTGACAACATCTGAGGTGCCTTCCCAGGGTGCGAAGCAGAGAGGGGCAGGCAGCGCCCAGGGCCCTGGGAATAACCAGCTGAGGAAGCCCGTGTATAGGGCGGGAGGCCACGCTCAGCAACACGCTACAGGTCTTGGGCCAGGGCACTCACGAGAGGAGCGCGGCAAGCGGCCTGCGTACATACTTGACTCCGGACCGGAGAGCCGGGACCCACCCACAAGCACCACTGGGGCACACCGCACGAGCTCCATCTCCTATAGAGCGGAGGCTGACCTGAGGCCCCCTGTGGACAGTATTCATTGGCATCATGGCAACAGGGCAGCTCAGAACGGGGCGCACGATCACAGACATGTTGGGGAAAGGCGCCCTCAAAGGAGAGAAGAGCCCTACACCCCCGGTGGTGCCCAAGAATACCATGGGACCAGATGACGAAGGTGCCCCCATCACTAAATCCTTCCTGGAGACTCTTTTTAATACGCTGCGGGAAGATTTCCAGACCTTGAAACAAGATATGGCCGGGGAGTTCAGAGAGCTACGTAGAGATGTAGATGGCCTGGGAGAACGAGTAGCCGCGGTGGAGGAGTCTGACCAGACCAGAAGTGAGGAGGTGGAACAGTTGCAACAGGAAGTGGTGCGCCTCAAGGAGCAGCAGGTAGACTTGCAAGTGCATGCGGAGGACCTTGAAAATCGGTCCCGGAGACATAACATTAAGGTCCGGGGCGTACCACTTAAAGTGGAGGGGATGGACATTACTCTTTTTCTGTAGGTCCTATTTAGGGACATTCTGGGGGAAGGAGAAGACTTCGACATACGCATCGAAAGAGCGCACAGAGTAGGCCTGGCGCGCCGAGCACCCACTTCCCCCCGGACATCCTGGCGTTCCTTTCAGACTTTCCCCTAAAGGAACGCATATTACAGGAGGCCCGCAAGCAGCAACCCCTGCGCTACCAAGATCACCCTGTGGCACTGTTCCAAGCCCTTTCGGCTATCACCCTTCAGAAGTGTATGGGGGTCTATTTGCTTCAGGATCAGCAGGTCAGGAGGGGATGGGGGGGCCGACGGGATCGCCGTTGCCACACACTTCTCTACGTGAAGACCTTGTGGGCCTGAACTGTACTCGGATTGGCGCAGGACAATGATGAAGTTGAGTTTCCAGTTGGGGTTGGGGTTGAGGGAGTGTGGGGGGCGGGGGTGGGGACCACAGTTGGGGTGTGGGGTTGGGTCCCCAGCAGGAGGGAGGGAGGGAGCAAGAGGGAGGTGGGGTTTCAGGGGCAGGGGATTGTGGGTGGGAACCAGTGTGCCATGGGGTCTCACAATGTTGGATTTCTTCTTAAACCTTCATCTAACACAGGGGTGTACTTACGCTTATGCGCTATTCTGCTCACCTGACTCATGGCAGACTCAAGTTTGAAGGTGCTGACCCTTAATGTGAAGGGGATGAACAATCCTGTTAAGCGAAGGGCTGTCTTATCATATCTGGAAAATTCTGAGGCTGAGATTTGTTTACTGCAAGAAACCCACCTTCTTCCCAGGGACTGGCACAGGATGGGCTCCCGTGCCATCCCACATCTGTTCTTTTCCTCTCTCCCAGCGAAGAGGGCGGGGGTGGCCATATTGTTGCTTCCAGGGTAGGGTGGGGGACAAGGCAGGTGAGATTAAGGGTCGTCTGTTGGCTTACACCTTTCTGATAGGGGACAGGTGCTTGACGATCAGCTCCATATATGCCCCGAACACAGGACAGGAGGTTTTTTTAAAAGGTGCTATTTCAGAATCGCTTCAACCCTCTCATTCCCTCTTGCTCATAGGGGGGGACCTCAATCTGGTTATGGACACGAGTAGCGATAGGTCGGGGCACCGCTATGGGGAAACGGGCGCTCTTACTGCAGCCGGTACAGAATGGCTCCAACAGAGGGGTCTGACGGACCTCTGGAGGACCAAGCATCCCAACACGATGCAATTCACTTTCTATTCCCATGTACATCGCACCTATGCTAGACTGGATTACTACTTGGGCTCCTCTGAGTTGCTTGTGTTCCTCGGTGATGTTTGCATCGTGCCCGCGGCTCTCTCGGATCATGATGCCCGACCGCCCCCATGGGTCATGGCGGCTGCGTGAAACCCTCCTGAAACGGCCGGACGTCACCAAGCAGCTCCAAAAGTGTATCACTGAGTACTTAGCCATTATTGATAATTCGGAGACATTGGTGTTGGCCCTGTGGGGAGCCCTGAAATCGGTGGCCCAGGGTGAACTTATCGCGATGGCCGCGGCAGAGGCCAAGGTCCGCAAGGCGAAGAGAGAGTAACTCACCGCTCAGGTCTCTGAGCTGGAAAGGGTTCACAGTCGCACCTGCCCCCGCAGGTCTGGAGACAACTGAAAGTCGCCAGGACCCAGCTAGCTAGCCTAGACACTGACAGGGCGGAATTTGCCGCTCTTCGCCTTCGCCATACATGTTACGTTGGGGGCAACAGAACCGGCCACTTGCTTGCCAGTGCCCTGAAAGCTAAGACCCAATGTTTGAAGATTTCCAGCCTCACTGATGACTCGGGCGCAGTCCTCACTGAGGAGACTCAGGTTGCAGAGGCACTTCGGACCTTCTATGCCTCCTTATACGGAGCCGACGCAGTATCACCCGCAGATATCGATGCTTATTTGGACTCAGCGGAGATAACCGCGCTATCTCAGGCAAATGCAGACACCCTGGACGCCCCCATCTGCCTGGATGAGGTGCTGGCCTCTATATCCCGCCTTCGTCCGCTCAAATCTCCTGGGCCAGACGGCTTCTCGGACGGTTTTTACAAAACATTCAACCAGCTGCTAGCTCCTATTCTTACCCGGCTCTTCAACTCCTTTGAGGGCCCGAGCTCCATCCCTCCGGACATGCTAGCAGCCGAAATAGTTGTGCTACCTAAACCAGGTAAGAAACCTACACACTGCTCTGCTTTCCGCCCTATCTCTCTCCTCAACCTGGACTTGAAACTCTTTACCGGCATCCTGGCTGCACGTCTTGGGCCTTGCCTGCCTGGGAATTTAGAACCTGACCAGTCGGGCTTTGTTCCAAATCGTCAATGCAGCGATAACACCAAGCAGATACTTCATTTGGTTGACAAGACCCAATTCCAAGACTCGGACTCTGCGCTGTTGGCCATCGACGCTGAAAAAGCATTTGACCGGGTCGACTGGACCTATCTACAGCGAGTCTTGACTCGCTTTCGGCTGGGAGACCGCTTCCAGTCTTGGATCGCAAGCTGCTACCACCGCCCCCAGGCTCGAGTCTGCTTGGGTGGCCTCCGGTGGAGCCCTTTTGATATCCTTTTTATCAAACAACATTGGTCCCCAACATTGAGAAATTTCTGCAAAAAATAAAATATAGACGGAGTCAATCTATATTTTTAGAAAGGCATGTCCAGCCGGACAGTGGTCTTTCAGAGTTTTTTTACTCAGAATTCATATATTCAAATCACATAACAATACCTTCCAACAATCAACCAGTGTGGACCACAAGCCTGTGTCCAGTACCAACAGAGCAGGTACAAGGGGTGATATAGACAGCAAAGAAGGGCTTTGTAAGGCGAAATCAGGTTACTCTATTAACAATACAGATGTACAGAGTATTTCAACCATGCACTTGGCATCCAATAGTAATCAAAATTCGGTTTCAGTGCATACAAAGTCGACGGCGTTTCGGACCCCTAGTAAATCTTAGGGTCCATCATCAGGACAGATACAATGAAAAGCCTTAAAGCAATTAAGCCTCTAAATGCCGGAGCGCCTCATGGTGTAGAGGCTTGTCCCTCGGTAACGGAGTAATTAGTTAAACGTTCACCCCCGATCGGGTGACGGGAGCCGCGGAAAAAATGGAATCCGTCGGCAGCCAGGAACCGGGTTAGTCGGTTGAGGTTCAATTCCCTGGCTTGCTCCTTTTGATATCCAGCGTGGTACGCAATAGGGGTGCCCCCTCTCACCCCTCCTGTTCGCTTTGTATGTAGAGCCCCTTGCGCAAAGGATACGGGATAACCCTGCTATCCATGGCATCACCTTCGGCCAAGAACCTCACACGGTCGGCCTCTACGCCGACGACATCATAGCCGCTCTCGATCGCCCAAGCATCAATACCCGCCTTTCTGGGGGAGCTAGAATCTTTTGGAGCAGTCTCAGGCTTCAAAATCAACAGAGGGAAATCCCTGATCTTGCCCCTGGGCAAAAATGCCCACTCTCACATGAATACGCTCACATACGGAGGCGGCTTACGGCTGGTCACACAACTCCCATACCTGGTTGTTACTCTTACTTCCTCAACGGAATCGACGATAGCTCCCAACTACAGTGCCCTCACCTCCCAAATCCGGACCGATTTCACGCTATGGTCCAAGCAACCTCTCTCCCTGCTGGGACGTGTCGCAGCGGTGAAGATGCCGGCTCTGCCAAAAATCTTATCTCTTTTTCAGACCCTTCCGATCATGCCCCCAACCGGCGCCCACGCAGACCTACAAGCCGCTCTCCACCGTTTCATCTGGGAGGGGAAGCGGGCGCGTTTACACAAACGGCTAGCAGCATGGATGAGGGGGGTCTGGGGATCCCCAACCTTTTGCAATATTTCCAGGGATCCCAACTCCGCTACCTGGTGGAATGGTATAGGCCGGAATCCGAGAAACGGTGGCTGTTTCAGGACTGGGCGATGGCTCAAACGTCCCATTGGAAGGTCCCTTTTCTCCTCCGGCAGCACCGGCCACGATACCTCTTGAGATCGCCCATCACTCGCGCCATCATGCGGGTTTGGGACGCGGTAGCTGTTCAAAGAGGTTTGACGACCTTCCCCTCCCCACTCACACCTATCCTAGACAACCCGGAGTTCCCGCCGGGCAATGATCCCCACGCCTTCTCGCAATGGCGCGGTACCAACTGCCGTTCCACCGGCCATCTTTTCGATTCACAGGGCTTCCTCCCCCTTTCGGATATAGCGCAGGGCCATGATATAGCAGATCCTCACCTCTTCCAATACGTCTAGCTTCAGCACTGGCTCATGGACCCGCTCTGCGCCCCTCTAGTTGGTCGACAAATGACGCTCTATGAGAAATGGCTGGTGACAAAAGATTCGGATAGACATATTATTTCGGACATCTACAAAATGCTCACACCCCTAGTCACACCAGGCAAAGTGGTGGGCCAGAAACGCTGGGAAGCGGAACTTGGCAGGGCTCTGACAACCAAGGAATGGAGCTACATATATTACAGGGCCTCACACACCACACGCAACACTGCAGGGAGGGAAGCTGCGGTGAAGCTGGCCATGTACTGGCATCTCACTCCGGCCAGGTTCCATAAGGGGAACCTGATCCGTACCGCATTGTGCTGGAGGGGTTGTGGGAAACGGGGCACCTTGACCCATCTCCTCTGGGACTGCTGTGTAATTTAGAGTTATTGGAAGACGGTCCTGGACGACATTGACTCTACCTTCGAAACTGAGGTCCAGAGATTCCCTGCCTACACCATCCTGGGCCTACCTAACACACTCACCTTTCCCTTGAAGTCTACACCGGGTCGCCAAATGGGGATCGCCATGCAGGCGGCTACACAACACGTCCTGTCACTCTGGGGCTCAATCACCAGGCCCACCCACACGGGATGGCTACATAAACTCTGGTTTACCTTGGGGATGGAACGCATCCAGGCTACACTTACATACAACACAGCAGCATTTCAGAAGGTCTTTCTAATGCTGCTATCCCTCCTGTCCAAAGAGTTTAATGAGATCACGTGCCCCAAGTATCTCCACATACTGCGACTTACCAAAGCTACACATGACCCTCCATGATCTCCAATATTGTTGCAGCCCTCATTGCCTGCCTGTTTCTGAGATTGTTTTCCATGCACGGCACACTGGTTAGGGTGGGAAGGGAGGGGGTAGGCCGGGGGTGGAGGTGGGCTTCTGGTTTCTGTTCTTACAGTTTTGTTCTCTTATGACGCATACCATTTGCAGTCCTGGCATTGTACCTCTGATCTGGCATATGTATCCCGCCTATCGTACGATCTGCAGAGAAGACGTGTTTGTCTGTCTCGCTCGCTTTATGTGCCTACTGTCTTTCCATTGCACTGTGATGCCTGTTTTTGCTCTTAAAATCAATAAAACACATTTGAAAGTAAAAAGGACTTAAGCAAACTCCAAGCCGGGCCCTCAAGTCCTGCCTTTGCCAACCGGTCCATCAATACTCCATGATGGAACGTGTCAAAAGCTGCCATCAGATCAAACAGCCTTGATAAGGGCAAGTTCCGTGCTGTGACCTGCACGAAACCTAAATTGTGTCGAGTCTAGAGCATTGGTCTTCTGAAGGAACGAGCTGAGTTGTTGATTGATGGCCTTTTCTAAAATTTTAGCCGGAAAAGGAAGTTAATCACGGAGGGGAGTACAGTCATTGAGGGAGTACTGAAACACTTTGAATACACCTCTGCAAACACCCTTCCTGCCCCAGATTTTACAATCAGCTACCTCAGGAAGTAAGTCTTTAGAAAAACGTAACGTCAATATTCGGTGTTTCTCCACAGGAGAGGTATTTGGAAAGACAGCCTCTAGTTGTCCAAATTTTTCAGCAAGCCAAAAGGATAAATCATCCTTATTTTGTGGGTGCTTGCCCGTTACCGAATTAACCATGATGGGACTGATCGTTACACCACCAGGTCCAGCAAGTTACGCAGCAACACCAGATGGTCTCACCTGGAAGTTGCGCATCATGAACTGTATATCAGCTCTATGTACGCATATTAAAGAAGTATGTAACAGGTAAAGTTCTGCCAGCATCGCTGTTGTCAGCTGATGCAGGAAAGGGTTATACCCAGCCAAAATGGGCCACGTGGACCCATCTATTGATAAAGGACCTAAACAGACCGGGCCCATTGGGTGAGGAAGGGCACCATTAAAGCAAGCTAGGTGTTGCCATGCTGTAAGTAAAATTTCCAGAGCCCGATAGGGCTGATAAGCATTATTTAGGGCCGTGGCAGTGTATTCAGGAAACAGATTATCTGCTCCATCCACCACTGGAAAGGAGACCCAAGAATAAAATACTTTGAAGCGGTAAGCTGCATCCACTTCAACTATGAAAATCAGTGCAACACCAGCATTGGGGATCACATGTAGAGTCAAATAGGCTTTGAGAGCTACGCAACTGTGAGGCGGAATATTAACCTTCATCACGGAAAGCACAGATGAACAACCTAAAAAGTGGCAGCGCAACAATAGGTTAACAAGAAAGAGAGAAACCTTTTTTAAACGTCAAGCTTGAAAGAACGTATAAAAACATCAACATAGGAGGTTACACCATCATACCTGTCTCCGGAGACAGAAGTGAGGGTATTGTGGACAAGGAAAAGCACTACTCAAGCATCTTGCAGATAAGAACCAGACCAAATGTTGGTCACCATGTTGCAGGGATTCTGCACATATACAGAACTATGTGCAGGAAACCAGGACCTCGGTGGATAGTGGTGTACCAACCTATCACCTCAGTGCCCAAAATCCCCAAAACCAACTAGCAATTGTGTCTCATTCGTTCTCCGACTAGTACCGAAGCACCAATGATTAGACAACCCAGGACACAACAGTCCCGACTCTCTCAGGAATCACAAGAGCCAGGGAACTCTTTCGCTCACTCGTTCATACTTGTCCACAATAAGAGTAATCAGAATCATGGTATAGTTTAAAATGTTTCTTTTAACTAACACGCTCTATGGTACTACACACGTGCCATTACTAGCAGCAAAATACATAAAAACAATATCATCAGCATTGCCACAATTCCATAGAATACAAACTGGGATATCATTTTATAAAGACTGTGGAAAAGGGTTACAGCGCCTAACCACCGTCCCCGTGATAAGTTTATTATGAAAAAGAAGACCTCTGGGCTTTGTCAGAAGACCCCATACCCAAAGGCCTTACATCTCAGGAAAAGCACAGCTCTTCTTTCTGGAAAGGTCTCCCTCCAAGTGTGTGAACAACATGCTTCGCTGAGATTTTAAAGCATACGATTTTCAGTAGTGCAGCTGTGTGTCATGTTATATCTAGGTGCGAGGGACTGAACAGAACAGAATAAGTGGCATTGTTTATCAACCTTGTACATCATGTGCAGACTAAACCCCAGAGAATAGCAGAGAACACGAAAGGCAAACAGTTCTCATGTGAAAAGGGCACAAAGAAAGTCTTAGAAAATAGATACATGTAGTGTGGTGCGCAAAAGCAGCCTCATTGCAGCGAAGCTCATGCTAACTTAACAATGTCGACAATGAACCCACCATCCATATTACAACAGGACGAGAAAAAAAGACTGACATCTCGTGCCCCAGATGTAGGCAGGTAGCAGACTCTCCGATTGTGGGAAGAAGACCCTCTTGGCTTGACCTGCAGTGCTGTGACCAAGAAGACCCTCTTGGGTTGACCTGTGTTTCTGATGTGGCACGAAAATAACATTGTGGCTTTTTCTTTTTCCTCTTTGTTTGAGAAGAGCGTAGCCAGCCTTGAGCTGCCCTGCCTTGATGAGAGGAGGTGAGCCAGTGAGAAGCCTTGCTGCTCTTGAAGGTGTGCTGTGTGTGGCTACAACAAGCTGGCATTTGTGGGATCATGCAACCACAGAACCCGTACCCACCGGCCTGTAGATTGGTGCAACACCTGCCATGACTGCTGCTCCAGCTTGTGAGAGTGCCGCCGGCTGCTGGAGGCCTCACCAATCAGTTTCGACTGGTGAGATCCTACTTTTTGACAGTGAAAGACTGAGCACGCAGTTCAAAGGGGGCAATCTGCATTCGATATTACATAACACTATCATATCTCTTGCAGGACTCGGAGGGAGAAAGTAGCAAGTGGATTCTCAGCCCATCACAGAGCCCAGGACACTAAATTACATCTTGCCAGCAGTGTGGGTGTAGTATAGAGTTATAGTGCACATGTAATTATTTTTCTTCTTGAAAGTAAAGCACTGGGTTGGACAATCAGTTATTGAGGTCCTGTGTGATTGGTGATGCTTGTGCACAGGCAGTCCCGCATTACTGCACTGAAAACCCTGTGACTGCTCACCATGGCCCCAACTGAGAGTCAAGTGCTGAAGGGGTTGTATTTGACACATTTGCAGATGCATGTGTACAATGGGGTATATTCACAAGAAGGTGTGATAACTACCGCAAGAGTAGAGTAATGCAACTTTCAAAATCGCAGCCTATCGCTGGAAAATAACCCATGTCAACATGGAATTCGCAGCACGGCGGTAATATGCGATAGACACCGGATAACGTGGCAAATGTCCACATGAAAATCAACACCACATCACCGTCCATAACGATTGCTCCCCCTGCTCTCTGCCTCCCATCAGACGCTTTGCTCTTTGCTGCTTGCTTGCCCTAACTGAGCGCACTTGAAACACACGCAGCGCCTGCTATTGGTATCGTTGTGCATTATTATTGTTGTGCATTATTTTATTTACCTGCTGCCTGCATTATTTTATTTGCCTGCTGCCTGCTTGCCCTGTAGAACGCATTCAGCGCCTGGTATCAGTCACCTGTGGTAACATATATTTGCGCATACAATTTACACTGTGGGGAAGTTATCTTAGCCTGAATAGTCTTTCCGACTTCTGCTGTACCCTGACTCGCACTCCGGATTTGCCTCAGTTTCGATTCAGCTTCCGGGCTACCATTTTGTGGAGTGTTTACTTGTGTGAGCCCTCCCAGATCCCGCCTCCCTGCTGCCCCTCCCACCCACGAGTGCTACTATCGCGCCCTGTCCTCCTGCAATCTGTGGCCGTCTGGACTCCGTCCATAACGATCGCTCCCCCTGCTCTCTGCCTCCCATCAGACGCTTTGCTCTTTGCTGCCTGCTTGCCCTAACTGAGCGCACTTGAAACACACGCAGCGCCTGCTATTGGTATCGTTGTGCATTATTATTGTTGTGCATTATTTTATTTACCTGCTGCCTGCATTATTTTATTTGCCTGCTGCCTGCTTGCCCTGTAGAACGCATTCAGCGCCTGATATCAGTCACCTGTGGTAACATATATTTGCGCATACAATTTACACTGTGGGGAAGTTATCTTAGCCTGAATAGTCTTTCCGACTTCTGCTGTACCCTGACTCGCACTCCGGATTTGCCTCAGTTTCGATTCAGCTTCCGGGCTACCATTTTGTGGAGTGTTTACTTGTGTGAGCCCTCCCAGATCCCGCCTCCCTGCTGCCCCTCCCACCCACGAGTGCTACTATCGCGCCCTGTCCTCCTGCAATCTGTGGCCGTCTGGACTCCGTCCATAACGATCGCTCCCCCTGCTCTCTGCCTCCCATCAGACGCTTTGCTCTTTGCTGCCTGCTTGCCCTAACTGAGCGCACTTGAAACACACGCAGCGCCTGCTATTGGTATCGTTGTGCATTATTATTGTTGTGCATTATTTTATTTACCTGCTGCCTGCATTATTTTATTTGCCTGCTGCCTGCCTGCCCTGTAGAACGCATTCAGCGCCTGATATCAGTCACCTGTGGTAACATATATTTGCGCATACAATTTACACTGTGGGGAAGTTATCTTAGCCTGAATAGTCTTTCCGACTTCTGCTGTACCCTGACTCGCACTCCGGATTTGCCTCAGTTTCGATTCAGCTTCCGGGCTACCATTTTGTGGAGTGTTTACTTGTGTGAGCCCTCCCAGATCCCGCCTCCCTGCTGCCCCTCCCACGCTCCGCCCCCTCCACTATCCTTTTAAAGCACATGTCCCAACGCGCAGCGTCCACGCGCTACGGCCGTGCCGAAGGTGCGCCAAAGGTAAGCCCGTCTACGCCCGTCCGCGCCTGGACCGCGCCCAGCGCCAGAGCCCCTGGTCCTCGTAAAGTCCTCCCCTCCCGCCTTACTTATGATGCCTCCACCCTCCTAGCCCTCAACCCCGGCCGCCCCCTCAACTGCGTCCAAGCTGCTCCTGGACACACCCATGGTCCCTTTTCCTGCAACTCCTGCAAGTTCGACGGCACCAAGAACAACTCCTCATTTACGAACACACAACAGATATCCGACCCCAACCACCTACAATGCATACTACTCAACACCCGATCGGTCCACAGGCACGCCATTGACCTCTGGAATCTACTAGACATCATCTCTCCGGACGTCGCCTTCCTAACAGAAACATGGATGAACGCCACATCAGCCTCAGACATCACCATTGCCATCCCGGATGACTATAAGATCATACGCAAGGACCGTACCGGCCACACAGGAGGAGGCATCGCTATCGTCCATAAGAAATCCCTCCGCATCTCAACCAGCTCAGACGTCAATCTCGCCAACTCTGAACACCTTCACTTCCAGATCCACATCGACCCCAAAACCACACTCAGAGGTACCCTCCTTTACAGGCCACAAGGACCCCGCGCAAAGTTTAGTGAAGACATCACGGACTTCATCACCCCACACGCGCTCCCCTCCAAGGATTACATCCTTTTGGGAGACCTCAACTTTCACCTTGAAAAGAACAACGACCGCAACACCACCACCCTTTTGGACAACCTCGCCAACCTCGGACTTAAACAACTTGTCACTACCCCCACCCACATCGCAGGACACACACTCGACCCTATCTTCACCTCCAGTAAACATGTCTCCTTCAGCCACACCACAGCTCTCCTTTGGACTGACCACAGCTGCGTTCACTTTACCTACAACAAGCCCACATCCAACAACCACCCCCAACCCACTCTGCAAAGAAACTGGAACAAAATCACCATCGACCAGATCTCCTCATCGCTTCTTCAAAACCCCCCTGCCCACTCCTCAAACCCAGACCAAGCAGCCACCAACCTCACCCAATGGTTATCCAACAGCGCCGACATCCTAGCACCACTGAAAAAACTACAAATCAAACTAGGCAGCAAGAAGGCCTCCTGTTTCAACGATGATCTTAAGAAATCCAAGAAACTCTGCCGCTCCCTTGAGAAGGCCTGGAAAAAAGACCCAACCACCAGCACCAAGGACGCCTTCAAAAACGCCACCCGCATACACCACCAACTGATCCGGAATGCCAAGAAAGCCGCTTTCAAGGACCGACTAGATAACAACGCCCACAACAGCAAGGAATTATTCAACATCATCAAGGAATTTACCAACCCCTCGGCCAACTCCAACGACATCACCCCCTCTCAAGCCCTCTGCGACTCCCTAGCCTCATTCTTCCACAACAAAATTGCAGAGATCCACAACAGCTTCGACAACCGACCCGAAGACCAACCCACCCAACCCCTTGCAGGACCCCCACCCCCCCTGAACACCCTCAATGAATGGAAGCCAATCTCCACTGAGGACACCATCCGTCTGATGAACTCTATCCACTCAGGATCCCCCACAGACCCATGCCCTCACCACATCTTTAACAAAGCAGACACCATTATAGCACTGCACCTACGAGACGTCATCAACTGCTCCCTCAACTCCGCAACCTTCCCGGAAAGCTGGAAACATGCCGAACTCAGCGCCCTCCTGAAGAAACCCACAGCTGACCCCACCGAACTCAAAAACTACCGCCCTATCTCACTCCTTCCATTCCCGGCCAAAGTCATCGAGAAAGCGGTCAACAACCAGCTCGCCACATTCCTCGAAACCAACAAATCCCTCGACTCCTCACAATCCGGCTTCCGAGCCAAGCACAGCACTGAAACCGCCCTCATCGCAGCAACAGACGACATTCGAACTCTTCTGGACAATGGAGACACAGTCGCCCTCATCCTCCTCGACCTCTCCGCAGCCTTCGACACGGTCTGTCATAGCACCCTCTTACAACGCCTCAGAAACGTCGGAATCCATGGAAAAGCACTGGAATGGATCACCTCGTTCCTCACCGGAAGAACCCAGAGAGTCTGCCTCCCACCATTCAAGTCAGAGGCCACTGAAGTCATCAGCGGCGTACCACAAGGATCTTCACTCAGCCCCACCCTCTTCAACGTATACATGAGCCCCCTCGCGGTCATTGCACGCCAACACAACCTCAACATCATCTCCTACGCCGACGACACTCAACTGATCCTATCACTTACCAGAGACCCTAACACTGCCAAAACAAACCTACATGAAGGAATGAAAGAAGTAGCCGAATGGATGAAGCACAGCCGCCTGAAACTGAACTCAGACAAAACAGAAGTCCTCATCCTAGGCACCTCCCCCTCCGCCTGGGATGACTCTTGGTGGCCAGAGGCCCTTGGAAAAGCACCTATCCCAACGGACCACGCACGGAACCTGGGCGTCATCCTGGATTCCTCACTCTCGATGAACAGACAAGTCAACGCCGTTTCTTCATCTTGCTTCAACATTCTTCGCATGCTCAAAAAAACATTTCACTGGATCCCCACCGAAACTAGAAAAACAGTCACTCACGCTCTGGTCACGAGTCGACTGGACTACGGAAACACCCCCTACGCCGGTACCACCGCAAAACTCCAGAAAAAACTCCAACGCATCCAGAACGCTTCAGCCAGGCTCATACTAGACATCCCGCGTAAAGAACACATCTCTGGCCACCTGAAAAACCTCCACTGGCTCCCCGTCAATAAAAGGATCACTTTCCGGCTCCTAACCCGCGCACACAAAGCACTCTACGAAATCGGACCCGAATGCCTCAACACACGACTGTCCTTCTACACACCCTCCCGCCAGCTACGATCCTCCAACCAAGCCCTTGCCATTGTTCCTCGCATCAACAAATCCACCATGGGAGGTAGATCCTTCTCCTACCTGGCAGCTAAAACCTGGAACTCACTTCCCACTCACCTTCGCCTTACTCAGAACCACCTAGCATTCAGAAAGCAACTTAAAACGTGGATATTTGACAAGTAATTCCCCACCCTTCTTCAAGCGCCTTGAGACCCTCTGGGTATGTAGCGCGCTATACAAATTTACTGACTTGACTTGACTTGACTAAAATGCAATACACGAATGCAAAAAAACATGCGATGAGGCCAAAAGCGGTACAAAAAGTAGCAAAAACTAGCCACAGGCCTGCAAATCCCACGCATTTGGCAGGACAATGCACCATAGAAATCACATGAAAAATACACTAGAAACAAGCCAAAGCACGTAGCAACATGGATGCACCCTGACCCAGAACAGAAGCCATCTCAAACACCATAACCCCCACAGACTACCAGCTAGGAACAACGGGTTCGGGGAAGGCCAAGGAGTAGAGCGGTGCAGACAGCAAGAAAACAAGACCAGCATCACAGAGGTAACAGAACACTACCAGCAACTGACCCACTAGCAGACCACCTGGATTTCAGTCGTAGTGCCGAGGAGGCCAATCCAGAAGGCCAATAGGCACCTGCATGACATGACTACCTAAACCAGGCACAAACCCTCTGCCAACAGGAAGGCAGCAACTGCGACAGGAGGTGGCAGTCCAGCTCCACAGGAGGAAACCCAGGCTGCAGTCATCAGTGTGGAGACGGTGCAAGGAGAAGGGAGTGTGGCACAGCTCGAGAGGACCTGACACAACATAAACAGGGAGTGCAACAAACAGGGACTGGGGGGATGGGGGAGATGGGCATAATGGCATACATGTACAACGAGGCGTAGCACACTGCACACCCACAAACACCCAGGATCATGTGCCAGATCCCCTTGGCACATTGCAGCACACACACATAGCACGAACAGCACACCCACATTGGCGACAATGGGGAACAATGCTGCTGCAAAGTCATCCTGTGCCCTGGAGACCCCCAACTTTTTGCACACTGGAACTGGTGGTAACTGACTCTGTATGACCCTGGGCTTTGTTTAACCAGGCCCAGGGCCCGTGCCAACCTGAAAAGAACACAATAGAATACAGTTTATAAACCCAACATACACCAGGGTACACTATGGTATGGTGGGGTACCCCTGTAATTGGCATGACCTACCCCAAAAGCCCCTCGTATGTAATAGGCCAGGGGATTGAAACTACCTAGAAGTCTCCAGTATCCTGGGGCATGGCAGTTTAGAGGCCAGCAGATTTTCTGCACTAGCATGGGAGCAGTGCTGAAGCCTGGGGTCAGTTTAAAAGCAGCACAGGTTGCCAGGACTGCTTTTAAACAGTAAATTGTTCCAAAACTCAACTTTGGTGGTAGGGGCATTTACAAAAGGAAAACCTACAATCTTTGGCACATTAAGGACCCCCAGGGTCTTCCCTTGGTATCCCAGGGGTGGGGGCTCAGTTATCTACAAGGTACACCTTTATAACATGAGTTTTCATATGCCTGAGTAAAGTGAAATTTCACATTTCACTCCCCACATTGTTTTAAAGTGCTGCTAAAATTCGACGATGATGCTAGAAGCACTGGGTAAGGAGGATCTGCAATATTTCTGGAGATTCAGAAATTAGGAAAATACTTATAAAATATGGTTTATATGCCAAGGTGCTAGGAACCTGGCCCAATTCATTTTCCCCATTGCAAACCCCATGGCCCATAGGTTAACATGGTACGAAGTTATTGATTAATAAATATTGATAGGATTGGACTAGCCGGACCTTTTAAAGACTTCCCAGAATGGAAGTAGTAAATCCAACAATATTATATTATTGAATTTCTCCTAAAGTGTACATACAAAAAGTTATAAGACTTTCTTGTTTGTAAGTCCAAGTTCAGCCTTCAAGTGGTCTGTCCTGATTGGTCAGAGGTAAGTGGATTAGCCAGGCTGCTTTGAAGAGGTGATAAGGAACCCCCAGGTTTAACAACTTTGCTGGGAGGGCAGTGTGCTGGTCTATATGAATGCCAGGCCAGGGGGTGGAGTAGTAAACCATTTGCTTTAAAGGCCTGGATTTCGGTTTCACTCTGACACTCTTAACCCAGGGCTAGGCTTAATGAAGGTATTTGCAGATGGTAGGGGGAGAGTACATAAAAATAAGCCATCACAGGGGGTGTGTTCAGATAGCTCTTACCTCCTAGGTGCAAAATCAGCCATTATGGATTTTGAAGATTGGTGCACTCTGGGACAAAATAATGCCACACCCTACAGGATGTGGTCATAACTATGAGGAGTTGCCCTGCTCTCATTGGTCAGAAGTGAACTGGTGCTTGACCCAGAGAATTTTGAATAAGTATCTGAAAGTGGCAGAACCCTCCAGATCTGCTGCTTGAAACTGCTTGAAAATGAATGAAGCAAGAAGTGCTCTGCTGAGAAGTTTTGCTGTGCAAAGATTTATAAGGCCTGACCTCTGAAGATAGCACCACTGAAGCTGCAGCCCAGTGGATTACCTTGCTGCCAAAGGATTGAGGGGCAGATCTACAAGAAAGTGCTGCAGCGTGGCACCGCAAGTCCTTTTGGCTGCTCCACGCTGCAGCACTTTCAGAGCACAGGAATGCAACATACTTACAAGAATATGTCGCATTCCTGTGCTCTCCCGTGCGCTGGGGCACAAACAGCTGCCAAGCACAGGCGCAGGCAGCCTTTCACCATGGTGCAACGATGCCTGCGCCATGGGGTGATTGTTTTTGTGCAGGATGGGGTACCATCACAATCACTAAAAAGAATCACTAAAAACATTTCTCCTCGTTTTGCCTCCCTATGCCACCTCTAGGGTGGCGTAGCATTGAGACGCATCTCCAGTTTTACAATTTCGCGTAAATCTGGAGATGTGTCTTGTTCCATGGGTGTTGCGTGGGAACACCCACAGCAACACCCAGCATGCAAGGCACCATCCTCTAACACCTCTCCTTGTGTGCAATGATATGTAATCTGCCTTTGCATACTCAATGTTCAGTTCCAAATCTGTGACCTACTCGAGCGCAGCCTAGGCCGAGTGCAGTGTAGGCTGGAGGCAGCGGTGAGCACGGGCCATTCTCCGAGTGTCGTCGGCATAGGTTGGTGGTCCCACTGCCCTCTGTAGGTCAAATGCAGTGGCACCACGTGTTCAGTCACCTCCATGACTGTGACTTGGCTTTTGTCCAGACTGAGCTGCATCTTTCTCTTACTCCTCTCGGTGCAACCACTGGTGTGGACTCTGCCATTCATGAATCGCGACTAGGTGCTGAATGTGAGACCTACTGGTCCGCAGGGTAGTCCTGGTCCCTCATCCACGTGTCGTCATCTGGCGTTGAACAGGGTTTGTGGCAGCACTTGTCACCGGCTGGCGTTGAACAGGGTTTTGCTTTTCATTCACACCCCTACGCTGGCCTGCCGTACGCCAGGCCATCCCACTCTGCTCATGCTTACGGGGGCCGTGACAGGCTACATTTCCGCAAGGACCCCCACTGGCTGTGGTGACATGGTTGCTGTGGCAACATGGTTGCGTCCATGTCACCACTACACTACACTCCATACACCAGAGGTGTATGTCGCCGTGGATATGGGTGTGTTCTGCATACGGCGGTCTGTCCAGTACTTCGCCGCCACTCTTGGCATTGTGTACTTTCCCAATCATGGTTCTACTGCATCCTCACACATGCCTGGTTGCCACCTCTCCCCAAATTCTGATGTTTAATGGCTGAGGTATCATGCCGTTGATTGGTCATGTTCACTGCTTGCCCAGGTTACCATTGTAAGTTGTTCTATCGTGTATGGTGGGTGGGCATGTTGTTGTGCATGTTGGTAGTGAATTTGTGATGTGTGCATTGCATGGTTGTGGAGTTGAGGTGAGTGGGCTGGTAATTTGGAACTTGCCAAGGGGATGTGCATTTCCCTTGGTGCAATCCTGGGAAGGCTAGTTGCGGATGGACGTCAGAGGGTGAAGGGATCATGCACCCTGGCTGTGTATTTAGAGGCGACTTTGGTGAAGGTCCCAGAGTGTTCTGATGTTGCCTGCACATTGATGTGTGACATGTATTTCCTGTTGCACTGATTGTGTGCTGAGTCACCAGGGGGCACAGGTGGTACATGCGTGCAGTGGATTGCTTCCAACATGTGCGTATGGTCCTTGCTTGGTCTCAAGCCCTTCCTGCGTATTGTGTTGGAAGTATGGGGCCTGGGGTGCCAGGGTGATGGTGATGTCCAGGACAGTTGTGGGGGACTTGGATGTGGCTGGCTGTGAGACTCCGCCGGCTCTGGTGAGTGTTGGTTGGGGTGTGGCAGGGGCCAGCAGGTGCAGCACAGCCAGCATCTTGGTGTGCTGCACCTCTTTAACAGTCCCTTGAAACAGCCCTGGCTCTCTTGTCTGGGCCTCCCTGTGTTCCTTTCCCTGCATTGATACCATCTCCAAAGCTTGCAGCAGCCAGCCTCGCCTTCAAGCTGCTGCAGCTCTAAACCATGTAAAACAGTGAACCACTACTTAAAAACAGGGCATTGTTTCAGTTCCAACAAACCAACACTTCAAAGAATACTTTAATATGCATCCTGCTTGTGCTCTTTCCACCCCTCCAGGATGGGTGCATCAGCACCACTGGTACTCTGCGTGGCTGCAGCCTGAGGAGTTCGAAGTCTCCCGTTGTTGGTTTAAGACTGAGGATAAAATGTTCCTTCTAGGAGAATGCCCCCTATAAATGTGCAGTTTAATGTAATATGTTAAGGAAACGCAGCACAAGAACGCAGACACAAGGGGCGCAATCGCACTGGATACTGACTTCAGATTTTATTTTGCTTTTAAAAGCACTGGCTGCTAAGTTCTTGGCCTCCAGCAATTTCCAGACAACAACAAAAATATCAGATAACTTTGGTGATTACTGTTCTTGCTAGAGATACCGGAGTTGTGTCTAGTGCAAGACGTTTTGACTCATCACAAGGTAGCGCAGAGGGTTAATGTGCCAGCTGCAATGAAAGTGTACCATGCAGATCACAAAGTGCATGAAATGTACATAGGTCAGTGGGTTACTGCTTTTTCTTGTACTTGCAACTTATAAGTTAGAATCCTAACAGTGAATTTATAACTCTCATCAAAGAACTGCATGCAATGCAAAGAATATATTAGAGCAGATATGAATATTGCAAAAATGATTAATCTGGGTAGAAATGTATTCTTTTTATTTAAGAAACCCCCCCAACTGTGATGATCTATTTTCAATTCTGAGTTTGTGCTTCTGGGGCCCAAGCACTCTTTAGCAATGCTGCCTACAAATATGCATAACTTGAGACTCCTACAACCCGTGGCTCTCTGTCTTAAGTAACATTGCCTATATGCTAATTTATACATGTATGGTTTATTGTCTCTCTGTAATTTGTGTGCGATGCAAAGTGCTCTGACACCCTACACTGGCAGGAGTGGTGCTTTATAACTAATTAAATGCATCTGAAAGTTTGGGGTAATGGAGCCTTAAGGGACACTGTTAAAGGGTGGTGGTCATGAGGGAATCCACATCACTCAGCCTTAGCTCAAAATCCCAGCAGCACCACCTCAGCATCAGCACAGCACCACCCCCTCATCAGTGCACCATCGCCATTGCAGCACCAACTCAGCATCAGGGCAGCACCACCTCAGCACCAGCACAAGACCACCTTAACATCAGTACTACGCTATTTCAGCTTTATCAGAGCACTAATGCAGCTTCAATTCACCAGCAACACAGCACCAACGCTTCACCTCTTCAGCATCAGCAAATCAACGTCACTCAGCACCACCTTAGCACCAGCTCAGCACCTCCTCCGCATCAGCACAGCACCACCTCCTCATCAGTGAGCCACCACCAGTGTAGCACCACATCAGCATCAGTGCAGCACAAGTGCAGCACCATCTCTGCTTTAGCAACGCACAACATGAACACCACCACCTCAGCCTCAGCACAACACCATCTCAGCATTAGCACAGCACTATCTCCATATCAGTGCAGCACCACCTCAGCAACAGTACATCACTACCTCCTCAGTGCACCAGCAACTAAGTACCAACGCAGCACCACATCAACATCAGCACAACACCATCTCAGCATTAGCACAGCTCAATCACTGCATCAGTGCACCACCACCAGTGCAACCCCACATCAGCAGCAACTCAGGACCCATGCAGCACCACTTCAGCATTATAGCAGCACCACCTCGGCAACAGTGCAGTATCATTTCAATACAGCTCCAATTCAGCACTACCCGAGCACCAACACAGCACTACCAACTAAATATAACTCATCACCCCTCAATATTACTCAGCACCACCTCAGTATCACTCAACACCACCTCAGCATCAACACAGGTCCACCTCTTCATCACTTCACCACCATCTCAGCATTATCGCAGCACCACCTCAGCACTAGCAAAGTAGCACCTCTGCATTAGCACATCACCATATTCACTTCACGGCACCACCTCCTGAGCACAGCACCAAATCAGGATCACTCAGCACCACCTGCACCCCAGTGCAGAAGCACCACATCCGCATGACTCAGCACCACCTCAGCATGTCTCAATACCACCACAGCATGAATCAGCACAACCCCAGCACCAGTGGACACCACATCAGGATTAGAACAGCACCTTCCCTACATCAGTGCCCCAGCACCACCTTAGCACCAAGGCAGCCTTACATCAGTACTAACTCTGCACCAACGCAGCACCAATGCATCACCACTTCAACATCGATTCAGCATCATCTCAGCACAGCACCAACTCAACGTCACTTCGCACCACCTCAGGACCAGCTTAGCACCACCTGAGCACCAGTGCAGAACCACCACCTTAGCATGAACCAACACCTCAACATCACTCAGCACCACCTCAGCATCACCTTCTCATCAGTTCACCACCAACTCAGCACCAGTGCAGAGGGGGAGAGACACCGACATCGTGTACAGGACAGTAACAAAGGCAATGAGAATCATTTTTAACCTCCCATGCTATACATCACCAGCCCAAATCAGGCTAGAGTTCGGCCACCTAAAACAAGCGATTGCACAAAAGGGGGCCTATCTGAAATGCTGGCACAAAATAAAAGGGGCAGAATCAGGCTTACTAAAATAATTTTTATGGATCGAACTTAATCAGAAAACAGATTGTGCAGCTTTGACTCACTTAAAAGACTCCTTGTCCAGCTTGGCCTCAGAAGCTCACTGGGGCCTGATTGGGGCCCATGAAACCTAAAGGAGCTTTTCAACAAAACAGTAAAAATCCTGTCCAATTCGGAGGATGAAGCCTCCCTTTCAGAAAGAGCACTTGCAGGGTTTGTTCTCCAGAGCTATAACAGCTGCTCCCCACAATTCTATCTGAGGACTGGATCTATCAGGACCAAAAAAGAAACTTTTCTGCGCTTAAGGATGGGCATTCCACCAATACTGTCGCGTTTACCGCCGTGGAGACGGCCACGATCTATAACATCCTGCAGACTGTGCGCAGAGGCAAAGGAAGACATTCTACACATTCTGTGCACATGTCAATGCTTAGATAGGGAAAGAAGATCACTATTAAAACCTGCTTTTATTAGACTACATGTAAGATCATGGAGACAGGCAGTTGAGGCCTGCTTTGACGGAGAGGACAGTTGAGGCCTGCTGTCTAGTTCGCTTCCCGGAAGCGGCGGAAAAAAACTAAAGGCGACAGATAAAGAATTCAAACACCTCTAGAAAGGACAGTAATCTATAACCTCTTGAGCACTTTTAACCTACTAGAAGGGTTTACATATTTTAACAGTATTTTTAATTGAAAAGTACTAAATGATTGCTTTAGCATTTTAATCTGATGGTCATAAATGCAAAGTCCTCTCCCCCACAATAAATTTGACTCAAAACAAGGGAAGAACTATGCCATCAGAGACTGTGCTCATAGGTACACAGAACGGCTATAAGAGACTTGATCTGACAGATCCGGAGTGAAGAGAATTAATAAATGGACTCAGTATCATATGTGAATGAGATAACAACATTTCACCCAGTCATGTACATATTCTTTGTGCTATTTTTAATCATCTCTCTCTTTTTAGGCAAAGATTTTCATTAACTAAGCATATAATACTTATTATTATTAATAATATTATTATTATTATTATTATTATTATTAGTTCAGTTCAGTTCATTTTGTCTTTATTTCGAAAAAAATTCATAAAAGACATCATACATTATATAATATTTAAAAACCTTTACAAACAAGCCCCCAAAGTTTTAAAAGAATGTATCACAATCAACATACAACCATTATTATGATTATTATTATTATTATTATTATTATTATTATTATTATTATTATTATTATTACTATTACTATTATTATTATTGTTATTATTATTATTATTATTATTATTATTATTATTATTATTATTCGTATAATTAATATTATTATTATTATTATTATCATTATTATTATTATAAATATTAGTATTATTATTATTATTAATAATATTATTCTTATTATTATTATACATGGGGATCATTCTGTAACTTTTGGGTGACAGGGGGATTGATCCATAATAAATCAGATTACCATAGCTGTATTCTTGCGGACTTGTATGAAGATTATAATCTAATGCTATCATAAAACTTTCAAAAGTAAATCTTATAATCAAATTCGGATTTGACAATGTGCATTACAGTACTAGATAACCAGCAGCATAACCATGTAGTAGAAAACAGGAATTTGTCACTTCACTATACAGTATAAGATAACCAGCAGCATACTAGCAGTGTTAGAGTATTTAAAACTTCACAGAACCATTTTAGCATACAATACTCAATAGCTAGCAGCAAAAAAGGTTGGTAAAGTGCAAGTGCTCAGATGCGTACATAGTAAATCAGCATACATTACTCGTAAACTAGCAGCAAAAAAAGGTGGGAAGGCGCACATGCTGAGATGCGTACATAGTAATTCAGCATCCTTACTCCTTAGCCAGCAGTAAAAGAGGGGAAAAGTTGAAAAACTGCAGGTGCTTAGGAACAAACAAAATGAATCACTCAATACTACTCTAAGGTATATTTAAAAATTGTTAAAAAAGGTAAACCATTTGAAACACAAGTTCAGATGGGGCGCCAACAGACAGTTTTGGGCCTCTTCTGCTGTGGTGATATTATGCTTTAAAAAACAATGCCTTAGGTATCTGCGATGTACTGGTTGTAATGAGAGGCAAACAAATACGACATGATTTATGTCTAGTATGCAGGACTTACATAAATGACAAAGTCTTTCCTGTCTAGCGATGCCCGGCCAAGCTCCTGTTACAATTCTTAGAGGAAGTAAGTTCAGGCTAGGCAACAGAATGACCCTACGTACTCTGTGTTTAAGATTCAATAAAACATAAGGTTGTTTTTATTGCATAGACTGCTCCCGACAATACAATCATTATTACTATTCTCTGCTCACATTTTAATGTCTCTTTCATGGGAAACCCCATAGATTTTTTTCTTAATTCTAATTTCCAAAGCCTGTTTACAATATTTACAAATATCCGCCACACTATCCTTTTCTAAGCCAAACATTGTAATGGCTATTAAATAATTCCTAAAAAGACCACTCTTTTTCTTTCATGTTAACAAAAATGTCCCTCTATCGTGATACCCGTAACAAATTCTCTGAGCTCTTTAATAGTACATTGCTCCATCTTAAGCACGCAGCCATGGATAGCACATAGGTGGAGAGTAAACCAATTCCAAGCCTAATCGCTGCGATAGGAGCTGAGCAATTCAAATTACATATTTGGCACCCGATCTGCCCCTACACTTTCTCAAATTGATCCCACTCCTGTGCGTCTATTGTTTCGCCGGGATAGCTCAGTGCTGGTGGTTTCTTTATTTTATGGACTGATAAGATAGGTGCAAAGTGTATTTACCCGCAGTGTGTGTACAAATGATTAATTGTATAGGCCTGTGAAATTGCCTTGCCTTTACAGTGGTCCATACGGTTGCTAGCGGAACACATGTTTGTGAACATTTTTCCTAAATATGGATACAACTTAACTAATTCCAGTTTCTCTTTTCCCAAGAACCAATGCAAGTTTTATTCTGTCTTTACATCCTTGATAACTAAAAATCATGACTTTACTCTTTAAAATATTTATTTTTAAATATTATTCTTCTGTGCACCTAATCAATTCAGCAAGGCATCTTTGAAGCCCGATTGGGGTTAAATCCATTATTATGGCATCATCTGCATATAGCAGACAGGTCAGCTTTAAATTTCCTAATTTAGGGGAATCCCCTTTGCGGAGCCCCACTCTTCTTGGCAGATCATTAATGTAAATAGAAAAAAGAAGCAGGGCCAGAAGACACCCTTGCTTCAAGACATTATTAGTTTCTATTTTTCTCGAGAGGCCCTGTGTTCCCCCAAATAAAACCTGTGTCCAAGTAGAGGTGTGAAGAGGAATAACCAATCGTAATAAATTCCTTGGTATCCCCATAGTGACCAGTTTTCTCCACAATGTCCCCTATCTACCCGGTGGAATGCCATAGAGAAATCTAAAAAAGCTGCATCTAACAGCATTCACCAACTCACTGGCAATTTTTCAGTTAAAGTTTGGGGGACAGTGATATTATCCAAGGTACCACTAATTTTGCAAAATCCGGTTTGTTCTAACGGAACAAAATTATTTCTGAATGCCCAATCTTGCAGATGGGTAAGGATGCTCTTCGCAAATACTTTCCCAGTTGCATCCTGGAGAGAGATCTGTCAAACTGTCAGGGGAATGTTTTGGACCCTTTTTGGATAGTGGAACAATTATACTTCCCTTCCAAGATTGTGGGATATCACCAGGGATATAACAATGGACACAAAGTGGATGCATAAATGTTGCCCATGCTTAGCCCTCCTGGTTTTTTTTATAGCTATTGCTACATCATCTGGGCCCATAGCACTAGAGTATCTTGCCCCTTTAATGTAACCCTCTATTTCAGAGCATGAAGGTGCACCATATTCGCTCCCTGTGGACGGGGCAGAGCTAACATCTCGATTCCATCTAGCTGCAGAGTTTAAAGCATACAGCTGGGAAATATACATAGAACATTCGGCTTCCAGATTCGAAATAGGTTTTGACCTCTCTCTTCCATCTCAGAATTTTGCTATCAATGCCCAATATTTCCTAGTGTTGCCAGATTGGGCAACCTCCCAAAGTTTAACCCAATTTGAGTCTTCAACCTTTCTTCATTCCGGGAAAAAAAGAAAATGTGTCCTTGTTTTGCCATACTCTTGTATGGTTACTGTTATAGCTGTCTTAGGGTTGTATCAGGTAAGGAGTTTCCAATATGATAGGATGCTGAAGGAGGTACGAGGGAGTACAGGGTAGAGATTTAAAGATGACTAAATCGAATCTTGTCCATTTTATATCCTGGAATGTTAATGGTTTGAGGTCCAGGAAGAAGCTGGCTCGGGTGATTGAATTCCTCAAGAATACCGAGGCGCAAATCATGCTGCTTCAGGAGACTCACTTGGAACAGTAGGAGTGTAGGTTTTTGTTAGAACCGGCTGTCTCTAGTTGGCAGAGGTATGCACTTCTGACAAATAGGGACACTCCTTTTCTAGTCAGGGCAAGGGGATCACACCCTTTGATAACCCCTGCTCACCCCCTTGGTAGCTTGGCAGAGCAGACAGGCTTATCTCAGAGGCTGTGCGTTAAGCATTTATGACCACATACAGTGATAAAGTGAATACACTACAAATGGACACGACACAGTAGTATTATAACAATAATTATTTTTATATAAGGCTAAGCACAAGACCAAATAACGATAAAAATATACACAATCGGGGGTTAGGCCATACCTCAACATTAAAGCATCTTTCATATGAGCATAGGACATCCTATCCTCAACAGGCATGTCTAACAGGGTATCTCTTCCCTCATTCACAAAGCGACCCCACAACCCCGCTCCCCAATCCTTCTCAGGGACCCGGTGGGCCAACAATGCTAACTCATACGCTTTAAACCACTGACCAATATCTTCGTTCCTATGATAATCTTTTATCACATCTTTGGGAAAATAAAACCTACTTTCTGCAGGCCCAGATGGGATGCTGCCACCAGAGGGATTCAATTCTAACTTCTTAGCTTGGATGTCCAACTCCCTCAACTTGGTATCACGCTCCAAAGCTAACTTTTCTCTCTCAAACTCCAACCTTTTGGTCTCCAAATCAGCTTCTCTTCTACCTCTTGCATTTTCTAACTCCAGCTGCCCATTTATCTTTAGCCTTGCCATTTCCATGTTGTATGCACGCTCCTTCGCCCTTTCTTCTCGTTCTTCAGGGGAAAGACCTTTGGAGGAAACACTGCTTCCGGGAGAGGACTCAGGCCCATTCACTGGCGCCTCCTCATCCCCTTCCCCTGGCGGTACCACCACCGCATCAAAGGGATCTCTGGACTCCAACCAGGCCTCCAAAGCTTTGTGATATTCCGTTTTGTTTTTGCAGCCCTTGGTAGGCACTTTCAACTGCTTGCAAAAGGATTTCAGCTCCTTCAAGCCGTAGTCGTTTATCTTCGCTCTGTCGAATTCCTCCACAACAACAACAGGGGTAGTGACTCCGGTGTCACTCATGGTCAAAACTGGCAGTGTTCAAAAAATCAAGTTTCAGAAAAGCGAAGAACAAAAAATAGGATCCTTCCAAATTAGATTGTGGCTGCGCTATGGTCTACTTTCACTATGTAGCGCACACTGATCACTGCACATGGGTCATAAATGCAAGGTTCAAATACTCACCGCTGCCTCCAATGTTAGAACCGGCTGTCTCTAGTTGGCAGAGGTATGCACTTCTGACAAATAGGGACACTCCTTTTCTAGTCAGGGCAGGGGGATCACACCCTTTGATAACCCCTGCTCACCCCCTTGGTAGCTTGGCAGAGCAGACAGGCTTATCTCAGAGGCTGTGCGTTAAGCATTTATGACCACATACAGTGATAAAGTGAATACACTACAAATGGACACGACACAGTAGTATTATAAAAATAAGTATTTTTATATAAGGCTTAGCACAAGAACATATAACGATAAAAATATACACAATCTTAATAAATACTTTTGGAAGGGAAAATAATAGTTCAGATGCAGATTCTTCTTTAGTACAAAGTCTTTTCGTATCAACGCAACTCTTCTTCTTGGCAACACAGTTCTTAGCAACAAGGTAACCCACACGGGAGCTACACAACGTCGAGGCAAAGTTAATCCAAAGGTTCGGTGTCGACCGCAAGGAGTGCTACGTCGAGCCCGGAGTCACACGGACCCCCAACAACACAGTACCTTAGAAAATGAAGCACACGATGATCAGCGGTGTCGAGCAATCCGGCTTCGTGTCTTCGGTGTCGATCAGGCCTCAGTAGTCGTCGATGTCGATGATGATGTTGCAAAGAGTGAGCAGCGCTCACGGCGTAGAGAGGGCACGAGGGCGATGCGATCAGCAGCGGTGCAGACACGAGGTCCCTTGGAGTTGGAGCCGAACTCACTACTCACTGGCGTTGCTGCTGGCGTTGATCGGGCCCGGCGGCCGGCGTCGAAGAATCGGGACACTGGAGCCGTTACCATGTCGAGCTGGATTCGGCGACGTCCGTCGGCGTCGAGATTGCTGGTTCTATCAGAGGTGCTGGATTCACAGGTTCCAGCAAATAGCACTTTAAGCAGATGAAGTCCTTTAGCCCTCTGACTTCAGCAGGAGACTGGCACTCTTCCAGTCCTTGGAGATTTTCTTAGCAAGCGTGAGAGTACACACACAGTTCCTCACTCCTGGTTCCTTGGCAAAAATAAAGAAGCACTGCAGGATTCCCCCCAGCAAACAGCACACTGGCAGAAGGAGTAGGCAAGTCCTTAGATCAGCAGGCCTCTTTTCCTTGGTTACAGGGTTCCTTGTCAGAAGTGATCTGATTTCTTGGTTCAGGGGTCCTTCTCTTATACCCCTTTTTGGCTTTGATCCCTTTGTCCATGCAGGGGAATTTCCCAACATCCCGGGTCTGTTGTGGGTGGAGCCAGGCAGAGGCACCTGGCCTATTCATTGAGCAGGGCTGGGTCCTCAGACGCCCAGCAGGAGGTGGAGCCAGCATTGTCACTGGCAGGAGCAGAGCTATCGGCCTCCTGGTAGGAGGTGGGGCTAGGATCGTCCATGGCAGGCACAGAGCCATCAGCCGCTTGGCAGGAGGTGGAGCCAGCATTGTATCAGGCAGGGCAGGCTATCAGCAACTACTCTGCCCCTACGCTCAACGCAAATCTCCCACTCATCCCACACTGACTCATCCAGACCTCTGGAGCCACCCAGCTCCTGTCACACACATACCAAACCAGCAGAAACCAGAAATAGTTAGACAAGAAAATTGCCACTTTCTAAAAGTGCTATTTTCAAACCCAGAGTCCAAAAACCATCCACACAACTGGATGCGTAATTAAACTCCGAGTTCAGGGATACCAAACTCGACATTGCACCATGCTCCCGGAGCCAGCTAGGATCATCGCATTAATAATTCCGGTAGCCCATTCTAACTAATGGAGAGCAGGCTACCTCGCAATAGTGAAGAACGAAGATGGCTGTTGTTCACTATCAGGACTAGCCAACTTGGTCAGGCGTGTCCTACCTTATACTTACAACGCACCCTGCCCGTGGGCCTACCATAGGGGTGACTAACATGAAGTTAAGGGAAGGTTTTAGGGACTGGCAAGTAGGTATACTTGCGCAGCCCGCGTGACAGTACCAGACTGCACGTTGGTCTCACAATGACTGACCCGTAGACATTCTTTTACGAGGCCGCTCTTGTGGGTGGCACAACACGTGCTGCAAGCACACGAGCGGCATTTGTATTTACAAGCCCCGGCACTCCTGGTGCACTAGACTAGGGACTGACAGTAAACCAAATAATCCAAACATGGAATACAATCGATACATCAATTTAACATAGGGAGCACTTGCGCTGTGGCACTGATCAGCAGTGGCACGGCGCCCAAAGCATTATCCAGCAAAACATTGTAAAACATTGGAGGCAAACAGAAAAAATGGAGGAGAGACTCAAGCCAATGATGTCAGGTCTAACACGTGTCCCCTCCAGCTGAAATGTGTGGAGAACTACCCTTGACCGAGGGAGTCCTCATCACTAAGGCGGAAAAATCTGGACAGACCATCCGCATTGGCGTGATCTGTACCAGGGCGGTGTTCCACCGTGAAGTCCATCCCCTGTAGGGAAATGGACCACCTCAACAGTTTCGGATTCTCACCCCCCATTTGCATCAACCATCTGAGGGGCCTGTGGTCTGTCTGAACCCGGAAGTGAGTCCCAAACAGGTAGGGTCTTAACTTCTTCAGCGCACAGACCACAGCAAATGCTTCTCTCTCTATCGCACTCCACCTCGTTTCCCTGGGAAGTAACCTCCGACTGATAAAGGCTACAGGCAAGTCTCGGCCCTTTTCATTCACCTGAGCTAGAACAGCCCCCACACCATGCTCTGAAGCGTCCATCTGGACAATAAATTATTTCGAAAAGTCGGGTGCCTGGAGTATAGGTGCTGTGCACATTGCAGTTTTCAGGGTATCGAAGGCCGTTTGACAGGCATCAGTCCAGGTCACATTCCGTGGCTGCTTCCTGGAAGTCAGCGAAGTCAAGGGGTGCACAATGTTACCGTAATCCTTGACAAACCTCCTGTAGTAACCCGTGAGACCTAAGAAGGCTCTCACCTGAGTTTGGGTTTTGGGCGGCGCCCAAGCCAGGATGGTATCAATCTTGGGTTGCAGGGGGGCAACCTTGCCGCTCCCTACTTGGTGCCCCAAGTACACCACAGAACCCTGCCCAATCTGGCACTTACTGGCTTTGATTGTGAGGCCTGCTCGGCGCAGGGCCAACAACGCTTCCTGGAGGTGGCGCAAGTTTTCCTCCCAGCTGGCGCTGAACACTGCGATGTCGTCCAGGTAGGCGGCACTGAAATCCTCCAGTCCAGCCAAGACCTGGTTGACCCACCTCTGGAAGGTGGCAGGGGCATTCTTCATCCCAAAGGGCATCACCCGGAACTGGTATAGCCCATCTGGTGTGGAGAATGCTGACCTCTCCTTTGCCCCATCAGTCAAGGCGATCTGTCAGTACCCAGACGTTAAATCAAACGTACTAAGGTACCGGGCAGCCCCCAATCGATCGATGAGCTCATCAGCCCTGGGGATGGGGTGCGCGTCAGTCTTCGTGACTGAATTGAGTCCTCGGTAATCCACACAGAACCGAAGTTCCGGTGAAGCACCAGGCGCGGCAGCCTTCGGGACCAAGACCACTGGGCTGGCCCAAGGACTGTTAGAGGACTCAACCACCCCTAACGCAAACATTTTGGAGACCTCCTCCTTAATGTAAGCTCGGACCTTGTCAGTCACCCTGTAAGCCTTGTGCTTCACAGGAGGGCTGTCTCCGGTGTCAACATCATGGACACACCAATGAGTGACTCCCTGAACCAAGGAAAACAGATCCGGGAATTGTCCCAACAGTTGGCGACAATCCTGTTTCAGCTCAAGGGTCAGTGTGTCAGAGAGGACAACACCATCCACTGACCCGTCTTGCTCTTTAGCACACAGGAGGTCAGGAAGAGGCTCACTCTCCTCCTCCATTCCAGTATCTGTAGCTAGGAGCATGCCCACTTCGGACCTTTCTAAGTGGGGCTTCAAACGGTTGACATGCAGGACCCGCAGGGGGTTCCTGGGAGATTTCAAGTCCACCAGGTAGGTGACATCGCTCTTCTTCTCCACAACCTTAAACGGTCCAGTCCACCTGTCCTTGAGCGCACAAGGTTCTAAGGGGACATGACCCACACTTCCTGACCAGGCTGAAGCTCTACCAGAGTGGCATTCCGGTCGTACCAACGCTTCATCTCCTCCTGGCTGGCCTCCAGATTTGCATGAGCAAGATCTCTGAAGCGCCGTGTCTGGTTCCGAAAGGCCAGCATATAGCTGTATACATCCTGGGGAGGTTTCCTGGGAGATTGCTCTCAGCCTTCCTTGACCAGACTCAAAGGCCCTCTTACCGGGTGACCATACAAAAGCTCAAAGGGGCTGAACCCTAGAGACTTTTGCGGCACCTCTCGGTAAACAAACAACAGGCATGGCAAGAGGACGTCCCATTTTCGCCTCATTGGCTCTTCAAGACCCATGATCATGCCTTTAAGGGTCCGGTTGAATCTTTCAACCAGCCCATTTCCTTGAGGGTGGTAAGGAGTGGTGAACTTGTAGGTTACCCCACACTCCTTCCACAGAGACTTCATATAGTTAGAAATGAAGTTGGTGCCCTGGTCTGACACCACCTCTCTGGGGAACCCCATCTGGGAGAAAACACCCATCAGTGCCCGTCCCACCACGGGGGCCGTCACTGTTCGGAGAGGGATGGCTTCCGGGTACCGTGTGGCTGGACTAGCTTCAGAACGGTCGCTCCACCACGCTCCTCCTCATTATCTGCTGAAACGCTCCCTGGTATCGTTTTCTGCGCGTTTTACACAGCATTGTTGTAACCTGTATTATAGCGCTTTACACGCATAGCGCCACTGTAACTTTTTGCCATATTTAGCGCGACCTCGCTCAGGCTGTTGGGATTATTTTTGCTTGTGTGTGTGCATTTGTTTTTACTGCTCACTCGATCATTTTTGCTTGGGTCTGTGCATTTGATTGGATTGTATTGCTCACTCGACGCATTTGGGTTTCTGCTGCCCCTGTCTGCCTTTCCCCTTTGACCCTCCATTTTGTTGTTGTTATCCCCTGGCCCGCCCCTCATCCACACTACCGCCTCCCTGCTGCCCCTCCCACGCTCCGCCCCCTCCACTGTCCATTTATGTCAGATGGTCCCACGCGCAGCGTCCACGCGCTACGGCCGCGCCGAAGGTGCGCCAAAGGTAAGCCCGTCTACGCCCATCCGCGCCAAGCCCGCGCCCAGCGCCAGACCCCCTGGTCCACGCAATGCCCAGCCCTCCCGCATCACTTACGGCGCCTCCACCCTCCTAGCCCTTAACCCTGGCCGACTCTCCAATTGCGCCCAAGCCGCTCCTGGACACACCCATGGACCCTTCACTTGCTACTCCTGCAAGTTCGACGGCACCAAGAAAAACTCCTCATCCACGATCACACATCCGAGATCTGACTCCAACCACCTAAAATGCATCCTGCTCAACACCCGCTCAGTCCAGAAACACGCCATCGACCTCTGGAACCTACTAGACACCATTTCTCCCGACGTCGCCTTCCTAACAGAAACATGGATGAACACCTCATCAGCTCCAGACATCACCATTGCCATCCCGGAAGGATACAAGATCATCCGTAAGGACCGCACCGACCAAACAGGAGGAGGCATCGCTATCATCCATAAGAACTCCATCCGCATCTCAACCAGCTCAGACGTCAACCTTACCAGCGCCGAACACCTTCACTTCCAGATCCACACCGACCCCAAAACCACACTCAGAGGCACACTCCTCTACCGACCTCCAGGACCCCGTGCACAATTCAGCGACGTTATCACTGACTTTATCACCCCACACGCCCTCCCTTCCGAGGAATACATTCTGCTGGGAGACCTCAACTTTCACCTAGAAAAGAGCAATGACAGCAACGCCACCTCCCTTCTGGACAATCTCGCCAACCTCGGACTCAAACAACTTGTCACTACGCCCACCCACATCGCTGGGCACACACTCGACCCTATCTTCACCTCCAGCAAACATGTCTCCTTCAGTCACACCACTAATCTCCATTGGACGGACCACAGCTGCATGCACTTTATCTACAAAAAGACCACAACTCACAACCATCCTCAACCTACTATGCAAAGAAACTGGAACAAAATCACCATCGACCAGATCTCCTCATCGCTTCTCCCAAACCCCCCTGCCCACTCCTCAAACCCCGACCAAGCAGCCATTAACCTCTCCCAATGGCTATCCAACAGCGCCGACATCCTAGCACCGCTGAAAAAACGTCAAATCAAACTAGGCAGCAAAAACGCATCCTGGTTCAACGATGATCTTAAGAAATCCAAGAAACTCTGTCGCTCCCTCGAAAAGGCCTGGAAAAAAGACCCAAACACCAGCACCAGGGACGCCTTCAAGATTGCCACCCGCATACACCACCAACTCATCCGATCTGCCAAGAAAGCTGCATTCAAAGACCGACTAGACAACAACGCCCACAACAGCAAGGAATTATTCAACATTGTCAAAGAATTTACCAACCCCTCAGCCAGCTCCAATGACATCACCCCTTCTCAAGCCCTCTGCGACTCCCTAGCTTCGTTCTTCCACAACAAAATCGCAGACATCCACAACAGCTTCGACAACCGACCCGGAGACCAACCCACCCAACCTTCTGCAGAACCTTCACCCCCCTTGAATATCATTATTGACTGGAACCCAATCTCCACTGAGGACACCATCCGCCTGATGAACTCCATCCATTCAGGATCCCCAACAGACCCATGCCCTCACCACATCTTCAACAAAGCAGACTCCATCATAGCACCGCACCTTCGAGACGTCATCAACTGCTCCCTCAACTCCGCCACCTTCCCGGAAAGCTGGAAACACGCAGAACTTAGCGCCCTTCTGAAAAAACCCACAGCGGACCCCACCAAACTCAAAAACTACCACCCCATCTCGCTCCTTTCATTCCCAGCCAAAGTCATCGAGAAAGCTGTCAAGAACCAGCTCGCCGCCTTCCTCGAAACCAACAAATCCCTCGACTCCTCACAGTCCGGCTTCTGGGCCAAACACTGCACGGAGACCGCTCTCATCGCAGCGACAGACGACATTCGAACTCTCCTGGACAATGGAGACACAGTCGCCCTCATCCTCCTCGACCTCTCCTCAGCCTTTGACACAGTCTGCCATAGCACCCTTCTACAGCGCCTCAGAAACATCGGAATCCAAGGAAAAGCACTGGAATGGATCACCTCGTTCCTCACCGGAAGAACCCAGAGAGTCCGCCTCCCACCATTCAACTCAGAGGCCACTGAAGTCATCTGCGGCGTACCCCAAGGGTCCTCACTCAGTCCCACCCTCTTCAACGTATACATGAGCCCCCTCGCGGCCATCGCACGCCAACACAACCTCAACATCATCTCCTACGCGGATGACACTCAACTGATCCTATCACTCACCAAAGACCCTAACACCGCCAAAACTAACCTACATGAAGGAATGAAAGAAGTAGCCGAGTGGATGAAGCACAGCCGTCTGATACTGAGCTCAGACAAAACAGAAGTCCTTATCTTAGGCACCTCCCCCTCCGCCTGGGACGACTCTTGGTGGCCAGAGGCCCTTGGAAAAGCACCCATCCCGACGGACCACGCACGGAACCTGGGCGTCATCCTGGACTCCTCACTCTCTATGAACAGACAAGTCAACGCCGTTTTGTCATCTTGCCTCAACATTCTCCTTTTCTAAAAATAACATTTCGCTGTATCCCCACCGAAACCAGAAAAACGGTCACCCATGCACTGGTTACAAGCCGCCTGGACTACGGAAACACCCTATACACCGGTATCATCGCAAAACTCCAGAATAAACTCCAACGCATCCAGAACGCATCAGCCAGACTCATTCTAGACATCCCACGTAAAGACCACATCTCTAGTCACCTGAAAAACCTCCACTGGCTCCCTGTCAATAAGAGGATCACTTTGGGACTCCTAACCCACGCACACAAAGCACTTTATGAAATTGGACCCGAATGCCTCAACACACGTCTTTCCTTCTACACCCCCTCCTGTCAGCTACGATCCTCCAACCAAGCCCTTGCTACCGTACCTCGCATCAATAAAACCACCATGGGAGGTAGATCCTTTTCCTACCTCGCAGCTAAAACCTGGAACTCACTCCCCACTCACCTTCGTCTCACTCAGAACCATCTAGCATTCAGAAAGCAACTTAAAACTTGGATATTCGACAAATAACTCCCCACCCTCCTTCAAGCACCTTGAGACCCTCCGGGTATGTAGCGCGCTATATAAATCTTTTGACTTGACTTGACTTGACCAAGACCAGGATGAACCTGTTGCCCAGGGCTGTCTTGGGGTCCAGGGGCCCAACAATGTCAATCCCCACCCGGTCAAAGGGGGTACTGTCCACTGGAAAAGGTTGGAGGGGAGCCTTCTGCTTCCTTCCGCTTTTCCCACTTGCCTGGCAAGTGTGACAAGTCTTACAATGGATGTCTACATCCCTTCGCATCTGAGGCCACTAAAAATGGGTGACAAGCCTGTCATAGGTCTTGTCCTGCCCCAGATGTCCAGCTAACGGTACGTCATGAGCCAAACCCAGTAGGAAGGCTCTAAAGCGCTGGGGTACCACCAGCACACGGGCTGAACCAAGCTCAGCAGCCTTAGGCTCGCTATACAGAAGGTCGTTCTCCCAGTACACAAAATGTGACCCTGACTGATCACCTGAGGATTGGGCTGAGGCCTGCTGCCTCATGCCCACAAGAGAAGGGCATACCTTCTGTTCGGCACAGAATTCCTCCCTGGAGGGACCACCATCCTGCTGCCAATGGGTCAGCTCGGGCAGGTCTCCCAGTTCGGCAATTTGTTCCCCTGTGGGCTCCAGGGCATCCCCCTCAGGGTCTACCTCCTCCTGGACCACAGGAACTACTGGGGCTGGTTTCCCGCGACTCCTGCCTCTTCTCTTCACAGCTGGGTCCTGGGCCGTACTTTCAGGCTCCGGGACCCCATCAACACCCTTACTCGCTGTCATCGATCGAGTGGTTGCACACACCCACTCTGGCACACCCAACATTTTCAAGTGCGTCTCCCTCTCCACCTTAGCCCAAGGGGAGTCTTCTAAATCATTGCCCAGGAGACAATCGACAGGCATGGCGGGCCTCACAGCTTCCTGAAGAGTACCTGAAACTCCCCCCCATTCAAAGGATACCTGGGCTACCTCACACTCTTTCTGGGAGTTGTCAGCAGCTATCACGGGGTAGAATGCGTGGGGAACCACCTGCTCTCTGGACACCAAGTGACACTTGACAGCTGTCACACTCGCTCCGGTGTCTCTGAGAGCTTCCACTCTATGGCCATTAATGGTCACCCACTGCCTATATTTACTAATGTTACTAGGCAGCGGGGGTGGAGGGACCATTTGCATGTCTCCTAGCGAGACCAGGGACATTTCTGCGGGACCCCTCCCACCAGGGACAACCATCTCCTCCCCTCACAGGGCTACACTCGCCAACTGACGGGGGGTGCACGCGGCGGTGCATTCAAATTCTTCATGGGACACTGGGGGTCATAATACCGGTGTCCTACCTGCCCACAAACGTAGCAGGTTAGGGGGCCCATATGAACATATTTACCCGTCGGGCCCCTGGCTTCTTCTCAGGGGGAGGCTGGGAACCTTTCCCTTGGTTCCCTTGGGGATTACTTTGGGGCCCTTTCTGGAACTCCTTCTGTTTACCCTTGTCCCCCCCACTCTTCTGCTGGGGACCCTGCCCACCTTTGGCTGAGTCTCCCACTGGACCCTTGTGGACCCTGGTACTGACCCAGAGGTCCGCCTCCTCAGCAAGTTTTCTAGGGTTAGATATCTTGCTATCAATAAGGTGCTGGCGCAGCTCTGGAAAACAGTTATTAGACAAATGCTCCCAAGCAAACAAACCATAAAGAGCTTCATAACTTTCCACTTTGCTGCCCTTTACCCAAACATCCATGGCTCTGCAAAAATAAGACACATATTCAACCCATTTCGTACCAGGCAACTTCTTACATTCTCTAAAAGTTTGTCTGTACTTCTCGGGGGGTTGAGCCATACCTCAACATTAAAGCATCTTTCATATGAGCATACGACATCCTATCCTCAACAGGCATGTCTAACGGGGTATCTCTCCCCTCATTCACAAAGCGACCCCACAACCCCGCTCCCCAATCCTTCTCAGGGACCCGGTGGGCCAACAATGCTAACTCATACGCTTTAAACCACTGACCAATATCTTCGTTCCTATGATAATCTTTTATCACATCTTTGGGAAAATAAAACCTACTTTCTGCAGGCCCAGATGGGATGCTGCCACCAGAAGGATTCAATTCTAACTTCTTAGCTTGGATGTCCAACTCCCTCAACTTGGTATTACTCTCCAAAGCTAACTTTTCTCTCTCTAACTCCAACCTTTTGGTCTCCAAATCAGCTTCTCTTCTACCTCTTGCATTTTCTAACTCCAACTGCCCATTTATCTTTAGCCTTGCCATTTCCATGTTGTATGCACGCTCCTTCGCCCTTTCTTCTTTTTCTTCAGGGGAAAGACCTTTGGAGGAAACACTGCTTCCGGGAGAGGACTTAGGCCCATTCACTGGCGCCTCCTCATCCACTTCCCCTGGCGGTACCACCACCGGATCAGTGGGATCTCTGGATTCCAACCAGGCCTCCAAAGCTTTGAGATATTCCGTTTTGTTCTTGCAGCCCTTGGTAGGCACTTTCAACTGCTTGCAAAAGGATTTCAGCTCCTTCAAGCCGTAGTCGTTTATCTTCGCTCTGTCGAATTCCTCCACAACAACAACAGGGGTAGTGACTCCGGTGTCACTCATGGTCAAAACTGGCAGTGTTCAAAAAATCAAGTTTCAGAAAAGCGGAGAACCAAAAATAGGATCCTTCCAAATTAGATTGTGGCTGCGCTATGGTCTGCTTTCACTATGTAGCGCACACTAATCACTGCACATGGGTCATAAATGCAAGGTTCAAATCCTCACCGCTGCGTCCAATGTTAGAACCGGCTGTCTCTAGTTGGCAGAGGTATGCACTTCTGACAAATAGGGACACTTCTTTTCTAGTCAGGGCAAGGGGATCACACCCTTTGATAACCCCTGCTCACCCCCTTGGTAGCTTGGCAGAGCAGACAGGCTTACCTCAGAGGCTGTGCGTTAAGCATTTATGACCACATACAGTGATAAAGTGAATACACTACAAATGGACACGACACAGTAGTATTATAAAAATAAGTATTTTTATATAAGGCTTAGCACAAGACCAAATAACGATAAAAATATACACAATCTTAATAAATACTTTTGGAAGGGAAAATAATAGTTCAAATGCAGATTCTTCTTTAGTATAAAGTCTTTTCGTATCAACGCAACTCTTCTTCTTGGCAACACAGTTCTTAGCAACAAGGTAACCCACACGGGAGCTACACGATGTTGAGGCAAAGTTAATCCAAAGGTTCGGCGTCGACCGCGAGGAGCGCTACGTCGAGCCCGATGTCACACAGACCCCCAACAACACAGTACCTTAGAAAATGAAGCACACGATGATCAGCGGCGTCGAGCAATCCGGCGTCGCGTCTTCGGTGTTGATCAGGCCTCAGTAGTCGTCGATGTCGATGATGATGTTGCAAAGAGTGAGCAGCACTCACGGCGTCGAGAGGGCACAAGGGCGATGCGATCAGCAGCGGTGCAGACACGAGGTCCCTTGGAGTTGGAGCCTAACTCACTACTCACTGGCGTTGCTGCTGGCGTCGATCGGGCCCGGCGGCCGGCGTCGAGGAAGCGGGATGCTGGAGCCGTTACTCACTATGTCGAGCTGGATTCGGCGACGTCCGTCGGCGTCGAGATTGCTGGTTCTTTCAGAGGTGCTGGATTCACAGGTTCCAGCAAATAGCACTTTAAGCAGATGAAGTCCTTTAGCCCTGTGACTTCAGCAGGAGACTGGCACTCTTCCAGTCCTTGGAGATTTTCTTAGCAAGCGTGAGAGTACACACACAGTTCCTCTCTCCTGGTTCCTTGGCAAAAATAAAGAAGCACTGCAGGATTCCCCCCAGCAAACAGCACACTGGCAGAAGGGGTAGGCAAGTCCTTAGATCAGCAGGCCTCTTGTCCTTGGTTACAGGGTTCCTTGTCAGAAGTGATCTGATTTCTTGGTTCAGGGGTCTTCTCTTATACCCCTTTTCGGCTTTGATCCCTTTGTCCATGCAGGGGAATTTCCCAACATCCCGGGTCTGTTGTGGGTGGAGCGTAGGCAGAGGCACCTGGCCTATTCATTGAGCAGGGCTGGGTCCTCAGACGCCCAGCAGGAGGTGGAGCCAGCATTGTCACTGGCAGGAGCAGAGCTATCGGCCTCCTGGTAGGAGGTGGGGCTAGGATCGTCCATGGCAGGCACAGAGCCATCAGCCGCTTGGCAGGAGGTGGAGCCAGCATTGTATCAGGCAGGGCAGGCTATCAGCAACTACTCTGCCCCTACGCTCAACGCAAATGTCCCACTCATCCCACACTGACTCATCCAGACCTCTGGAGCCACCCAGCTCCTGTCACACACACACCAAACCAGCAGAAACCAGAAATAGTTAGACAAGAAAATTGCCACTTTCTAAAAGTGCTATTTTCAAACCCAGAGTCCAAAAACCATCCACACAACTGGATGCATAATTAAACTCCGAGTTCAGGGATACCAAACTCGACATTGCACCATGCTCCCCGAGCCAGCTAGGATCATCGCATTAATAATCCCGGCGGCCCATTCTAACTAATGGAGAGCAGGCTACCTCGCAATAGTGAAGAGCGAAGATGCCTGTTGTTCACTATCAGGACTAGCCAACTTGGTCAGGCGTGTCCTACCTTATACTTACAACGCACCCTGCCCGTGGGCCTACCATAGGGGTGACTAACATGAAGTTAAGGGAAGGTTGGAGGGACTGGCAAGTAGGTATACTTGCGCAGCCCGCGTGACAGTACCAGACTGCACGTGGGTCTCGCAATGACCGACCCGTAGACATTCTTTTACAAGGCCGCTCTTGTGGGTGGCACAACACGTGCTGCAAGCCCACGAGCAGCATTTGTATTTACAAGCCCCGGCACTCCTGGTGCACTATACTAGGGACTGACAGTAAACCAAATAAGCCAAACATGGAATACAATCGATACATCAATTTAACATAGGGAGCACTTGCGCTGTGGCAGTGATCAGCAGTGGCACGGCGCCCAAAGCATTATCCAGCAAAACATCGTAAAACAGTGGAGGCAAACAGAAAAAATGGAGGAGAGACTCAATCCAATGATGTCAGGTCTAACAGTTATCTTTCAGTAAGTTGGGTTGGGTCCACGAGGTAATGTGGTCAGACCAGAGAGGCTGTACTAGAGGAGTGGCCTTAATTATTAGAAATAACTCGGGTATAAGGTTGGTAAAATATGAATCAGACCTCTTCAGCAGATGGTTAGTGGCTAATGTGATGATTAAGGGGATGCCTGTAGCGTGTGCTACCTACTACGGTCCAAATAATCATTCCCCAGAAGCCTTAATGAAGTTGGAACTGTGTCTACTGGAAGCCACCGCCCAGGTAAAATTTGGAGGGTATATTAATATAGTCAAAATAAGGATTTAGACAGAAATTCAAAAGTTAAAATATGTTAGTCCCCCAAGAACATTTGCAATCTTGAAAAATATGATACTTGAGTTTAATTTGGTTGACGTTTGGCGCAGCAAGATGGGGGTAAGGGATTTCCTTCTATAGTAAAAAGTATGGGCATCATTGCTGCATTGTTTACTTTTTGGTAGATAAGGAAACATAATCAGAGGTTAAACATGCTCCTGCCATTCTCTCAGACCTTTTAGCGGTTTTCCTGTCCTTAAGACATCATCAAAAAACTGGAGTGAAAAGGTGGACCTTAGATAGGACTATCTTGTTAGATGTGAGGGTGGTACTGAATTTAATGGATAAGACAGTTGTGTTTTTTCACACTAACACCGGTTCAGTTAGAATACAAATAGTGTGGGATGTTTTTAAAGCATATTTAAGGGCAATCTTGGGCTTTGTGATGGTGGGTGGGAGGTGAGCGCTGAAGCAGGAATATGAGAATCAAATTAAAGAGATTAAGGCCAAAGAATGTGATCTTCAGAATGCATCATTGGAGGGTTCTGGTAGAGTGTTAGCGCTTAGCAAATAACTGGAGTGTAAAGGCAGAATATCAAGGGCAACTGGATAAAAGTTTTTTTGATAGGTGGAAAGAGAGCAAATTGGAACATTTCTCATATGGAGAGAGGTGTGGTTCGCTTTTGTCCTGGAAAGCTAAAATAAATAAGGCTACAAACTCAATATGAAACCTGAGATATGCAGAATCGGGAGCTTTACTGAATACTACTATGGAAATAAGTGGTGAGGCCCAGGGATATATGAGTAGTCTATTTAGAGAGGATATATCTCCCAGGAAAGAGTGTTTAGAGGCCTGGTTAGAAAAGAGAGAGCTTCCACGAATAACAATCAAGCAAAAGAGGGTCTTAGAAGTGGAGATTATGGAGGTAAAGATCAGAGCACCCATTAGGAAGATGGCAGGGGGGAAGGCAGCTGGGCCAGATGGCCTTCCAGTTGAGATCTACTCTCAAATTCTTGTTAAAATAGCCCATGTCCTGAAAGTTCTATTTACCACAATAATTATAGAAGGTGAAATAGCCCCTCGGTCTTGGGCAGAGGCCACAGTAACTTTAATTTTGAAACCGAATAAAGATCCGTTGAAAGTGGACTCATGTAGGCCAATATCGCTCAAAAACTCTGACTACAAGATCTTTTCAGGGATAGTAGCCTCAAGGGTAGCGCAGGTCATCAAGAGAATTATTCCTCAGGACCAAAGAGGTTTTATCCCTGGGAGGCAGCTTAATGAGATTACTTTTCTGATGCTGGGGGTTATAGATTTGGCAGAAGCTTAGAATTTGCTTGTGACTGCAGTGGCTGTAGATGCAGCTAAGACTTTAAACTAAGTAAACTGGGCCTATCATTGGGAAGTTCTAAAGAACTTTGGGTTTCCGCAGAATATAATGAGGGCTGTCCAAAATGTATACTACCTGCCTAGAGCCAAGGTCCTGGTGAATGGGAGCTGTCTGACTGGTTTGACATCACTAGAGACACGAGACAGTGTTGTTCTCCGTCCCGCTCCTGTTTAATCTGTATATAGAGCCATATGCAAGCCTGATTAGAGCGGATCCCACTATCTTTCCCTTTAAATCTGCTGGTTTGGTGGCAAAATTGACTCTGTATGTTGATGACCTGATCCTTTATACTACTAACCGCAGGTGACAATTCCTAACTTAATGGCTAAGGCGCAAAATTTTGGAATGATATCGGGCTATAAGGTATAGTGCAAAAATGGAAATTATGGAATGGAATCAGGCCAAGAAAAGTTTGGGGCGAAGTGTCAAATGCGGTATTTGGGCAGTTTAATAACACAAAAGCTGGAAGACGTTCCTAGAACAAACTGGAAAAAAGTTAGCCAAGAGATAGAAAGTCTATTGGTTAGGTGGGCTAATTTACCATTAAACATTTACGGTTGTGTCAATGTCATTCAGATGATTGTCCTCCCAAAAATTAGTTTCCTCTTAAATTCAATTCCTTTAACTTGTTACAAAGAAGATATAGATAAGCTCTAGAGGAAGATATGCAGCTTTATATGGGCTTCAAAGGGGCCTAGGATATCCTGGAAAAACCTGAGGCAGAGCCTGAAGCTGTGGGGGTTGGCCCTTCCAGATCTGCTTACTTACTGTCATCCATCTCACCTTAAGAAATTTCGTATGCTTGATAAAAAAGTTGATCGGTCTCCCCTGGGACTACTTTTTGGGGCAATGTTGAGGGATGTGAGTCAGGAGGAGGCTCACTTCCTTTTTAAATATGGAGACCCAAAGTACTTCAAAAAGGTGAGATTGAAGATTTTGAAGGGGGCCTTAAGAACCTGGATGTACTGTTGGAAAAAACTAGGAGTTCCATGCTACTCGTCTTGGGCACCAATTTTGGATTCTCCAGGAACCCCCGATTGCTTGAGTGACCAGCTCAGTCCGCCATTAAAATCTGTGTGGTTACTCTACTGGTCCGATCTTAAAATGGCATCAAGCCTCGCAAGTTCAGACATGCTGAGTAATTGTACTATGGAACAATTGACAAGGTTCAAATATTATCAACTTAGTTCCTGGTGGGCCACACAAGCTTGGTAGATGAGGAAGAGGACTCTTGGATTGACCAGGTGATGAGAACAGGCTCCCTGAAAAAGGAAGTTTCCTTGTGGTATTGGGCCTTCATGGAGGCTGACAATAACACACTTTCTGATATTTCTAAGTGTGTGCTGAAGAACTCGAGGGTGGAGATCCTAAGCAGGTTTAGTATTATTCTTTTGCTATTTCACGAGCGGTGGTGAAACCAGCATCGCTTAAGAGTAACCATCTATTTACTACCTATTGAGTTTATTGGTCTCCAGCCAAGCTGTCAAGAGTTACAGAAAACCCATACGCCTGCCCAAGATGTATGCTTTCATTGGCAGATGATTTGCACCTGTTCCTGACATGTCCGAAGATTGCATTTTACTGGACAGAGGTGTGCAATTTTCCTGCGGAGGTAACGGGTGAACAAATAAAGGCAAGCCCTCAACTTTTATCTTTTGAGCTTTATCAAGATGGTCCTGCACAAATAAACACTGTCAACACTAAATACATTTTTATGCAATTCTCCTGGTGAGGCTGGAGATTTGTAGGTTTTTGAATTCTGGAAGCCCACCATGCTTTTCTGAGTGTCTTAAAAGTATAATGTGCAAGAGTCTGTCGGATATGGCCTGCGACCATAGAAGTATGGAGAAAGTTAGGGTATTGTTTGTGGAGTGGAGTCAGCGCTCCAGTAGGTCCGATGATTAAGCCATATATGCTGTCTGTCCCAACTCTCTCTGTTTCAGATTTACCTGTGAAGGAGATGGAATGGAAACAGCGGTATTCTTGTGTGGAAATGCTCTCAGTCTTGGTAATTGTCACAAGGGTAAATGTCAGTAACCACAGACCGTCAGCTGAACTCCAGTTCACATACACACACACAGAAACATTTACTAGTTCCTAGTGGTTTTCTGCCCCCGTCAGGGGCAGGAGTGCTAACATATATTGCTGTTCCAATTTCTCTGAGGGGTGGGGGCAATATAATGTCCATTTAGGCAGCTCCCAACTCCACGTTTCCACAAAATAAGAATCCCCGGTGTCTAGTGGGCTTCCTACAAAGGCTGATCGAGGGCAAAAATCCCCATCTCCCTCCCGGGGGGTGAAAGTCTATTCCTTTTTGTATTGGGGTGGGGGCATCAGCATGCCCTTTGTGGACAGCCCTATGCCTCTTTTATAAAAATAAAAATCAATCCTGGTGGCTAGTGGGCTTTCTGACACCTACCGGGTGGGAACTGGGCTTATTTACCCTAGGGGGCAGAAAGACTGTGCCAATTTTTGAGGGGTGAGGCATTATTATGCACATTTAGGGCTGCCCCTGCCCCTAAGTAAAGTAAAGAAGAATTCCTGTGGTCTACTGTGATTTCTGCCCCACCAGGGGGCAGATCGGGGGTGACAACCCCCACCTGCCTCCTGAGGGGCAGAAAGACTGTCCCTTTTTTGTTGGGGTAGGAGCATTGGCATGCCCATTGTGGGCAGCCTCACCCCTCTTTTATGTAAAAAAAATCATCCCTGGTGGTTAGTGGGCTTTCTGCCCCCACGGGTGTAGACTGGGGTCTATTGCCCCAATATGCACCCCAGGGGCGGCAGAAAGACACTGCCAATTTTTAGGCAGGGAGAGGCACTATAATGTCCATTTAAGGCAGAACCCACCTCCACTTTTTCACAAAAATTCATCCTTGGTGTCTAGTGGGCTTCCTGCCCGGGAAGATCAGTCGCGATAACCCCCATCTGTGTCCTGGGGGCAGAAAGACTGTTCCTTTTGTGTTGGGGATGCAGCATCGGCATGCCCTTTGTGGGCAGACCCCACCCCTCTTTTATAAAAAATACAAATCCTCCCTGGTGGCTAGTAAGCTCTCTGCCCTCCTCAGGAGGAGATCAGAGTTATTGCCCTTATCTACCCCCCGGGATGGCAGAAGGACTGTGCCAACTTTTAGGAGGGTTTTGGTCATTACAATGTCTATTTAAGGCAGCTTACACCCCCATGTTTTCACAAAAAAATAATCCCTGGTGCCTAATGTGCTTTCTTCCCTACCCGCCTTCCATGGGGCAGAAAGGCGGTCCATTTTATGTTGGCGTGGGGGCATTGGCATGCCCAGTGTGTGCAGTCCCTACCCTCTTTTATATAAAAGAATAATTCCTGGTGGCTAGTGGGCTTTCTGCCCCGCTAGGGGCAGATTGCCCCCATCTGCACCCCGGAGGCCAGAAAGTCTTTGCCAATTTTTAGGGGGGGAGGCAATATAATGCCCATTTAGGACTGCCGCCACCCCAAGTTAAAAACAAAGAATCCCTAGGGTCTTCTGTTCGGGGCAGATTGAGGTTGATAACCCCCACCTACCACCGGTGGGGGCAGGAAGACTCTCCCTTTTATGTTGGGTGCAGGCATTTTGGGCAGCCCCCACCCCTCTTTTATATAAAGCATTCATCCCTGGTGGTTGTTTGGCTTTCTGATATTGCCCTCCATCTGAACCCCTGGGGGGAGGGCAGAAAGAATGTGCCAATGTTTGAGGGGTGGAAGCATTATAATACCCATTTAGGAAAGCTCCACCACTAAGTAAAAGAAAATCCCTTGGGTCTAGTGTGCTTTCTGCCCCGTGGTGGGTGCAGAAATACTAAATATATATCCAAGATTATTAGTGGGGCAAATGCCCCTGTCCAGGGGCCACTCCCCCTTCCTGGTGTCTAGTTGGTGGATCTCTGCTTGGGGATTGCCCTCTTGTGACCATCCACAAGCAGGAATCAACTAGGGAAAGGTACCATTGGAAAGGGGAGATTCTCCCCTTTTTAATGATACCTCTCCTGCTTGCCTACATGCTCGGGGCTGAGATCGCCCCAGGAGCACATAGGCAGCGATAGTGAAATTACCTGATCGGCTCATTACACTTTCACTTTCAGTGTAATGACGTAGGCGCGCCATGCGGGCCAATCGTCATTACTCTGAATAAAAAATGCCTCAGGCAGCTGTTACACTAGAGGGATTTCTTACTGCTGTGCTGAGGACGTAATGGCACAGCTGCACAGAAGTCCCCCAGCTGAGGATGTAACCATTACGTCCTCGGCATGGAAGGGATTTACAGCTCAGGTTTTGCTGCTATATGCATATGCGGCCTTTTGGCTACATTAGCTCACCGATAGACGCCACTGCCATAGTGTAGGTTTTTCTTCTAATGACGGAGTGAATGTTTGACTATTTATCTCCAGGTCTCCATCAGTCCAAAGAGTTCTATGATCTTTAATTTTTCTGTCCCCCAGTGATAAAACAGAGCTTCTGGGTGTTTAACCTCCTCTCCTCAAGTTTAGTAGGAGAATATAAGGAACCTCACACACTGGTGCTTATAAAGGAGGCAGCCCATGAGTGGTAATAAAAGTCAGTGAATAATTGTTTCTTCAACTCACTTTTTGGAAATTGTAAAAATAAGGTATAATCTCCATTTATCAGTATTGGAAATTGTGATGATTAGACATGGTAGTTGGAGAAAATGATAATCCTAGAATGCGTCTAGAAACAATGCACCTGGAAGAAGTGAGTTATAAGAACTGATGTTATGTTCCTTTCTATGTACCCTTATTTTAATTGCATAGTTGTATTTCAACAAATGTGTATGCAGATACTTTTATATACAATTCTTTGTTAAGGCATTGTGATGATGATGTGAACTATTTGTTCTATTGTTGACCTCAAAGATTTTAAGGTATTCAGTTACTATGTTCAGTACCATGTTTGAATACTCTGTCGAAGTATATCATATTTATACATGCCTTCTAAGAGTCAGGGATCCGCCACTAAGTACCGGCATTGGTCTGGGGGTTATGGGTCCTAGTGCAAGCAATGAAACTAGGCCCAACAGTCTGTACAAACATACTGTAATAAAGGAGATGCAACACAACCCTCACACCACTGGACACCAGTGTCACTGCCCCTGTCACATTAAAGAAAGCTACGGGTATCCAGGATCCTCATGCTGCTCTTCTTTACTTCTTACGTCCCTAACTCTCCATCCACTCTCTCCTCATGTCTTTCATCCGTTTAATACTCTCCTTTATATCACCTCAGTCTCTCTCATCCCACTCTTTTATCACTTACTCAACTGGTTCCTCCTCCCTTCTCTCCATGTTTCTGGTTCATTCTCTTCCTGTTTTGCTGCCCATTTTGCTTATTCATATCTCATTTTTCTTTCTTGCGCAGTCTTATTTACTCCTTCCATTTTGTCACCTTTTCCTACCCTCCTCTTTTCTTTCGTCCCTTTCCTCTATTTTAGATCAAAACCTACCAGACAGAACAGCTGTCTGGTTTGCTAAAAACATCTTGAGGACATTCAGAAAACTTCCCTGAGTATGTTGTCCGCTTGTTGCTTACAAATAGCTTTGTAGTTTGTATTCACATTTTCCGGCTTTCTGTTTGCAGGCTTTATTTGTTTTAGGACAGTTTGTTCATCTCAAGGATCAAAGCCTTTTCATTTCATACCACCTCTCCTTGTATTCCTTCATGAGTGTTCCTTTCTATAAACAGGCCTGTACATCTTATTCATACCTTGTCACATTTACTGTGCTTTCAGAGATCAAATGTCAGGCTCTGTTTTTGTGGGAGCTTGGTGTTTACTTTTCTTTCTCAGACCTCAATGTGAGAGGATTTATGTGACAATCTTGCTGGATACTGAGGGTAGGAAATGTTTTTTTTTCTAGCACACAGTAACATTTAAATAAACTGTGGATGCATTCCATAATATATCATAATTACCAAACACAAATTTTCGTTAATTCTGAAGTGTATTGGAAACAAATACTTAAATATGATCAAAACAAATCAATACATTATGTGATGTCATTCCAACACATTATTATTTGTGTGCTGTATAGTTTTGTTAAAAAAAACTGTACGTCTGAGCAAATATGATTATCACTTCAATTGAAAATGCATTTTCTGTAATGGCAGTGTGCTACCACACCATGCATATTCCACTCTGCCCCTCTGCGCTCTGCACCACTCCACTCCACTTCACTGCACACTGCACTCTACTCTGTACCACTCCACTTTTCAACATACCATTGCACTCTGCTTCACTCTGCACAACTTCACCATACTCTACACCACTTTACTGTATGCCTCTCTACTCAACTCTGCACCACTCCACCTCTACACCACTGAACTCTTCACTACTCCTGGCAAGGCCACTACACACTATACCACTCCACTCTATGCCACTCTGCAACACTGCACTCTATGCCACTGCACTCTATCCCAATGCACTCTACTCTGTACCACTCCACTCTACGCCCCTGATGTCTATGCCTATCTACTGTATGCCACTCTAATCTACTTGGCACCACTTCATTCTATGCCACTGTACTCTACACCACTTTACATGGTAATGCAATAGCCTTAACAAGTGGCTCCATTGATGGAGCGGGATTACCAGCTTGCGTTTATTTCTAAAACACCATACTCACCTGGGCCCATAAAACATTCATACAATAAGCTGGCAATCTTGCGCTGACGATCAGGGTTTAATTTTCCTTATAATGAATTATACCTGTACACCAATTCTTATCAATACTGTATCACCTTAGTTATCAATTTCCCCTGGTCGATAGATCAGGTTGTTAGCATAATATGCATAAATGACATTTACTTTTTTATCTGAATGACAACAGACTGCAGAGAGTTTTAAAACCTTTATCTATTCAATACTTTTCTGAGTCAAATACCAATACATGTCAAACACCAAAACTTTTCAAAGACAAATAATGATTTAAGTAAAGAAATAAAGACTTAGTAAAATATCATGATATTGGTACCTGGGATGGGTGAAAAATGAAAACGGTACAGGGACATACTACACAGATTTACCTAGAATGGTGTGAGGACAAACCCCTGGCAAAAGGCTGGAAAAAGGGACTCCCGAGTAGTCAGGAGCCAACAGTTCAGGACCGATGCAGGACAGGATAGGTAACCTCTTCTAAGTGTAACACCAGCGTTATACCCCTCTCTACTACTGCTCTCAATTCTCCCCTTCTAGATGGACAGGTTCGTATTCTTCAGCGATCTCTCTGGCTCTTCTGTCTCTCCGTCTCTCCATTATCGATTCTTCTGTCAGAGTGCTGGGGCAGCGTCTCTGCCCTCCGTGGCCTCTGGCGTCTTCTGCAGCAATGATGGGTCAGTGACAGGTCGATGGAAATTCTGACAACTGGGTGACAATCTAACTGGCTGAGCCTACCTTAGTTGTACTATTCTCGGTGTATGTACCACCGCCCAATAGTTTCAATATTCATATATTCCCTGCTGATGATTGGACAATGGGATGGGGAGAAGTCACCACACCTCACTATGCAATGTTAATGTTCTTAGGTTCATTGGTCTATGTTCTCTCCCCTTACTTATTTCCCATGCTTTATTCTTTCCCACCCGCATTTCACATTGGGTTTACAACTTTGTATGCAAACTTTAATATTTTGATTCCTCTCTTCGGGTCAAGAGGTGCTGTTCCCAGGCGCATCTTCTAGTCACTGTACTTTTGGCAGATTTTCAATGTCATTTTGGGAAGTTTGCAACGTCCAATACGCCTGCGTTCCCCACAACAAGATGGTGCTTTCAGTCACCCTCCAAGCCCAAATACAAACTAATACTAAAGTCAAGGTAAAACATTTTAGAATACAAATAAAAAATGAATGCACTGTATACCACTTATTCCTACTCTAATTCCCTTAACTTACTTTAGCTATTGCATTAGCAGTTTAGTAAGACAAGCAAGGTTTAATTTCAGTGTAGTATGTGCATTATCATGTGAGTTTCAAGCGGCCATTTTAAATGCTACTGTGCAGCTGCAACGATTTCTAAGTATGGGCGAAATTTGCCAATTCGCGATCCGCGAATTCGTGCGAAATGGCAAAAAAATCAGCGAGTTTGCGAATTTTTGTGCCATTTGCACAAATATGTGACCACGTGTGCCTGTAACTTTACCAGCGCGCCAAAAGGTGCCGAGGTCCCTTGAGTGAGCTGGCCATTATAGTAGGGACGGGCGGGAAGACGTTTCATACAGCTAGTGTGTGGTGGACGGGGCTTCTATGCGAGTTCACATGCATCTTGTTTATAAAGGGTCCCGGTCATCCTGACTAGTGCTAAGTTTAAGAATGGGCGTAAAATCCGTTCCGCTCGCGGATATTGCAGATTTTTGGTAAATTCGCCATCCGCGAGATTCGCGAATTTCCCGCAAAATCCGCAAATTCGCACGCAGCAGATTTTTTTTTCTTGGTGATACAATTTTGCGGCGCGCAGCGTTTACTTACCATCATTCAGCGTTTGCCGAGTTATTTTTCTTGATATTTTGCGAGTGCTGCGCCATTTTGGATCTTGCTGCGGGATCCCGCGGGAATTTGGCAAGCGCGATTACGTAATCGCGGCTTGCCAACTTGTACAGCGAGAGTTTGTCAACGCGAGTACGCCGTGATCACGTATCGCGGTACTTCCCAATTGCGAGCTTGGAGATGCGGCGAGCAGCAACAATCTCGCACTCGCGAAAATACTAAATTTGCAATTCTGCACAAGAAATCCACCAGCAAACAGCATAAACCTTCTGGAAATGATGATTTTTATCTGAATAACTCCTCAGGTTGACATTTGCCTGCACTTTTTTTGCGAGGAGTCCATTTTGGGGAGGGGGGGTGGGAGGAAGGAAGTGCCCCACAGTCTTCAACTTCCTGTTCCTGTCCAGCAGGCTCCTCCCAGTGCTTTGTCCATCTCCTGGTCACTTTTCATTTGGATCTGGAGCTGGAAGGATTACTTTTTGTGGATGCTGCTGGATATTTGGATTTGAGGCCTTTTTGACTTTCTTTGGATCACTTTTGGATTAGAAATTTCACAAGTAAGTTTGTTTGGGGCATTACAGTTGCTGCAACTACAATTTTGGAATTTTCGATTTTGGGCTGTTTTGGGGCCTTTTGCCCAGGGTACTCAGTGGTGGGTGCACTGAGTCTTTCTGTGGGGTGTTTTGAATTTAAACATCATGAAGGGGCTGGATGGCTTGGGATTGTGCTGATTTTTCTGTGATGTTCGTTTTTTTGGCCTGTTGTGGCCTTTTCACCAGGGGCAGTGAGTGTTGCATGGGCCTAATCTTTCTGTGGGTTTTCTTGAATGTAAACATCACGGAGGGGCTGGATGGCTTGGGATTGTGCTGATTTTTCTGTGATTTTCGTTTTTTTGGCCTGTTGTGGCCTTTTCACCAGGGGTAGTGAGTGGTGCATGGGCCTAGTCTTTCTGTGGGTTGTCTTGAATTTAAACATCATGGAGGGGCTGGATGGCTTGGGATTGTGCTGATTTTTCTGTGATTTTCGTTTTTGTTGGCCTGTTGTGGCCAGGCCATGTGGTTGGGGGCCATTTTGAGTGCTGCTACAGGCCCTGGTCATGTGCTGTGAGGGAGGGGGCCATTTTGAATGCAGGCAGTGTTCTCAGGCCTGCACCCATTTTGCCTAGCTTTCATCCATTATGCCCAGGGGTAGTGAGTGGTGCATGGGCCTAGTCTTTCTGTGGGTTGTCTTGAATTTAAACATCATGGAGGGGATGGATGGCTTGGGATTGTGCTGATTTTTCTGTGATTTTCGTTTTTTTGGCCTGTTTTGAACAGGTCATGTGGTTGGGGGCCATTTTGAGTGCTGCTACAGGCCCTGGCCATGTGCTGTGAGGGAGGGGGCCATTTTGAATGCAGGCAGTGTTCTCAGGCCTGCACCTATTTTGCCTAGCTTTCATCCATTATGCCCAGGGGTAGTGAGTGATGCATGGGCCTAGTAGTTCTGTGGGTTGTCTTGAATTTAAACATCATGGAGGGGCAGGATGGCTTGGGATTGCGCTGATTTTTCTGTGATTTTCGTTTTTTTTGGCCTGTTGTTGTGGCCTTTTCACCAGGGGTAGAGACTAGTGAGTGTTGCATGGGCCTAGTCTTTCTGTGGGTTGTCTTGAATTTAAACATCATGGAGGGGCTGGATGGCATGGGATTGTACTGATTTTTCTGTGATTTTCGTTTTTTGGCCTGTTGTGGCCTTTCCACCAGGTGTAGTGAGTGGTGCATGGGCCTAGTCTTTCTGTGGGTTGTCTTGAATTTAAACATCATGGAGGGGCTGGATGGCTTGGGATTGTGCAGATTTTCTGCGATTTTCTTTTTTTTGGCCTGTTGTGGACAGGCCATGTGGTTGGGGGCCATTTTGAGTGCTGCTACAGGCCCTGGCCATGCGCTGTGAGGGAGGGGGCCATTTTGAATGCAGGCAGCGTTCTCAGGACTGCACCCATTTTGCCTAGCTTTCATCCATTATGCCCAGGGGTAGTGAGTGGTGCATGGGCCTAGTCTTTCTGTGGGTTGTCTTGAATTTAAACATCATGGAGGGGCTGGATGGCTTGGGATTGTGCTGATTTTTCTGTGATTTTCGTTTTTTTGGCCTGTTGTGGACAGGCCATGTGGTTGGGGGCCGTTGTGAGTGCTGCTACAGGCCCTGGCCATGTGCTGTGAGGGAGGGGGGCATTTTGAATGCAGGCAGTGTTCTCAGGCCTGCACCCATTTTGCCTAGCTTTCATCCACTATGCCCAGGGGTAGTGAGTGGTGCATGGGCCTAGTCTTTCTGTGGGTGGTCTTGAATTTAAACATCATGGAGGGGCTGGATGGCTTGGGATTGTGCTGTTTTTTCTGTGATTTTCGTTTTGTTGGCCTGTTGTGGACAGGCCATGTGGTTGGGGGCCATTTTGAGTGCTGCTACAGGCCCTGGCCATGTGCTGTGAGGGAGGGGGGCATTTTGAATGCAGGCAGTGTTCTCAGGCCTGCACCCATTTTGCCTAGCTTTCATCCATTATGCCCAGGGGTAGTGAGTGGTGCATGGGCCTAGTCTTTCTGTGGGTTGTCTTGAATTTAAACAACATGGAGGGGCTGGATGGCTTGGGATTGTGCTGATTTTTCTGTGATTTTCGTTTTTTTGGCCTGGTGTTGTGGCCTTTTCACCAGGGGTAGTGACTAGTAAGTGTTGCATGGTCCTAGTCTTTCTGTGGGGTGTCTTGAATTTAAGCATCATGGAGGGCATGGGATTGTGCTGATTTTTCTGTTTTTTTTTTGATTTTTTTGGGGTGTATAACTGAACTGATGTTCCTCTGTCTTCCATTGCTTTTAGGTGCACAAGACTCAAGAGAACCACCAGTGCCAAGAAGAAGTCCTGCAGCGGAGTGTGTGTGCAGCATAATGTCACGCGACGTCACGTCTGGCCACAGACAACTCTGCAACTCGTGCAACTGTGGCCCACTGTTCTGACCTGCTCTGAAGAAGATGGCCCCAAAAACATTTCTCTGTAGCTCCTCTAGCAAGAAAGTTGCCAGTAAGGAGCAGAAGAAGCAGGTTACCAAGGAGGCTGGTGTGCCGGCCGCCGCGTGTTTTGGGAGTTAAAAAAAAGTACGCCTGCAGCAGCAGCGGTATCTGCTGGGTACCAAGCAGGGAGCAGCACCCCCGCTCCATTGGGCTCAGTGCCTCCACCACCACCACCACGCCAACTTAAGTCAAAGCCCTTGAGTGCTGCAGAGGCAGTCAGTGTACTTCTTCAATCACCATCGACCAGTGATGTTGGCTCATCGCAAGAAAGTAGCAGCAATGTCCCTGAATCAACACAGGTTGTTGTAACTCATCTGACAAGTGTTGAACAACCACAGCCGCAACAACAACAACATGTACAAGAACAAGCCCAAGTACATGTGGAAGGAGAGGCAGCGCAAGGAGATGCGCAAGCAGAGGTGCATGGAGGGTCACAAGTGCCCACAATAGTTGTTCCTCCTGAAGTAGGGGCACATCAGGAAATTGACAATCAAACCGAGGTATCATTTGAGGAAGCCACTCCTCCTGATGATCATTCATTCATTGTCTTCCACATCCCTAGCAAGGAAAAGATCAAGGGGGGTGTCTACATCTTCTTCAAGCCCACCTCCTTCTGATGATCTGGATGAAGATTGGGAACCATCACGGCAGTCTGAGAGTGAGGCACACCATGATCTGACAAAGGTACCTGAGCGTAAAAGGAAGGTCGTCGAAAAACTCATAGCTATGGAGTGTGATGAGGCTCAACAAGAAGTGACGGATACTGCTGCTGATGAAGCCTCTCACGACGACGAGCCAGTCATCATAAAGGTCACTGCAGCCCCAGCGGGCATGCAGCAAAGAGACATTTTGACCCTATCCCGAGAAGCTGCTGAGCGTGATGATGATGTCCACGAGGAGGCAATGGAAACACAACAATCATTGGAGTTAACTAGTACACCAACACCTACCGCTTCCATATTTCTTCCTCGCAAGAAGGGACCTCCATCCACCTCGACCTCAATTAGTGGTGGTGAAAGTGCAAAACGTACTGAAGTTCGGCAATCCACATTCTCCACTTCATCTGGCATTAGCAGCAGGACCACCACCACCAGTATCGCCGCCTCCTCGGGCCCCCAAAGATATTTCAAGTCTGCAGTTTGGGACTTCTTTAGTGTTTGCCCAAAAAAGGAAAACGTAGCCATTTGTAGCATTTGTAAGCTTCGAGTTAGTCGTGGTAAGTTTGGTACCAACAATGGTACCGGAGGCCAGAGAGGTCATCTTAGGAGACAGCACGCTGTCCAATGGTTTGCGCACCTACAGGCGATCAAGGAAGCCCGAATTGCACGTAATGAAAACGTTGATGTTTCATCTGATGATGACGAGGAGGAAGAAGACATGTCAAACACTTCACTTACACCCAGTACCCCTGCCAGCAGCACACCCCATGTGAGCCACACTAAGAGTGTGGGAGAGAGTGATACACCAATGCGAAAAAGTTCATCAGCGAGCGTAACTGGGTTGAAGATATCATCATCATCATCCCGTAAATCCTTGGTCCAGGGCAACATTAAAAAGATGTTGTTTACAGAAGCGCAATATGAACGCAACCACCCACTGACGCGTCTGTATAACCCTAAGCTGGCTAAAATGCTAGCTCTGGACCTTCTCCCTTTTTCTTTTGTAGAAGGGGTTGGTTTTCTAGAATTAGTGGCAGCGCTCTGCCCTAAATGGAAGGTTCCTAGCCGGTTCTATTTTGCCTGAGTTGCGGTTCCAGCACTACATGAAGATGTTCTGGAGGTGATTGGGGCAGCTTTACAGAAGAGTGCTGTTAACACTATACATTTGACAACAGACATGTGGACCAGTGGCGCAAGCGCTGATTACATGTGCATCACTGCACACTGGGTCTCTTTTTCAGGGGTTAAAGCAAAGCTAAATGCAGGTGTTGACCCGGACCAAGTTTTTAAAGCTGCTCAGAAACATGCAACACTAGCCATGTTTGGTTTGGAGAAACGTCACACAGCAGAAAACATTTTGGATGTGTTTAACACAAAGGTCCTTGACTGGCTGTCCCCAAAAAAACGCCAGGTTGGTTATGTTTCCACGGATAATGGCGCTAATGTAGTTAAGGCCATGGAGCTGGGTGACTATTTCAGAGTGCCGTGTTTGGCGCACTGTATAAACCTGGTTGTCAAATAATTCTTGAGTGATAAAGACAGTGCAGCGTACAGGGTACTGCCGAAAAATGTGAAAACATTTCAGCCATTCTTTTAAGACCCGGAAGCATCTGAGGAGCCTGTTATATGAACATCGAATGCCAGTGAAAGCACTCATCCAGGAGGTGGCAACACGTTGGAACTCAACCTTCTACATGCTTGAGCATCTGTATGAGCAGTATACGGTACTCGATCACTATTTCTTAACACAGGGTACAGCTCAGAAGGAGGACCTGAGGATGGGTGCGGCGCAATGGGACATAGTTAAAATCCTGACACGCATGCCTTGTCCTTTTGAGTTCTTCACGCGTGCAGTCAGCAAGGAGGACTATAATTTGGGAAAAGCTATCCCATTGTTGTACATGCTGGAGCACCAACTGAAGGAGGTGTGTTCTGTGTTTCAAAAAGATGAAAAAAACCAAGACCCTTTTGTTCTGGCGGAGAAATTATTAGAGCGCCTACAAGGTGATGAACGTCTTAAAATGATCCACTCAAACCAGCATTACATTTGTGCTACTATTCTGGATCCACGCTACAAAAAGGCGCTGGCAGGCCAAGCATTCTTTCCTTTTGCTGATGAAGATGTTGCAAAGTACAAACAGTGGCTAGCCTCCTCAGCCAAGAGGTTTGAAAGAGAACGGCAGAAAATTGAAGGAAAAGGCAGTAAATCAGCATCAGCAGGCCATCCCCAGTCACAACAATCCACTTCTGCACCTGTGGCTGCGGCACAAGTGACCTCTCAGCCATTAAAGACACCAGCAACCGGATCATCTGCACCACCAGACACAACAGTAACATTGGAGGCTGAAGAGGATTGGCTAGCTCGGCTTGGGTTTGGTTCTCAAAAGGTCACAGCAACAGCTAAGCAAAGTGGAGGAACCTTGGAGGAGCACCTTGAGTTGATGGTGAAGGACTATCTGAATGACTCAACAGAGGTCTATGTTAATGCTGACCCATTGGCGTATTGGCATGGGAAAAAAGAATTGTGGCCACAGCTCTCCAACCTGGCTTTAAACTACTTGTCTTGCCCACTCGCAAGCGTGTCTTCTGAACGTGTTTTCAGTGCTGCTAGTGGCATTGTAACTTCCAAACGGAGCCGCCTCTCGCCCAAAAATGTGGAGAGGTTAACAATGATCAAGATGAATCAGCACCTCATACCACCAGATTACAGAGTACGAGAAAGCACGCCGGATGAAGACGAGGTGGACAGCAACATAGATGAGGGAATTTCTTCTCTGTCAGGTGACACTGAGCTCACCCTGCCTGAATTCGCAGAGTATGATGACGAAGCCTTATTCTTATTCGTGGACCGTGACACCGAGCCCTGAAAATGAGACAATGAATCAATAACTTTCTTTTTCATCCTTATTCACTTTTATTCCTGTGTGTCTGTCTTTCTTTGTTGTGCACAGTTAATATAATTCAAACTTTAATCACCTAATCACAAAAACAAGCCCGTCAGCAGAACTGTCTTCACTTGCTTGCTTATTGATTTGAAGGTGCCGCAGTCTGCATTCCTCAGGTTTGCAAGTTCAGAAGAACATGCTCCTCTATCCTCCTCCTCCAGACTCCTATTTCCATCAAAGCAGAGGGCTGGTTTATGTCCAATGAAGGAAGACTCAGCACTTGTGGGGGTGTTCTACTTCTTTGCTGGTGAGTTGACGGCTCTGGGGCCATTGCTGGGAAGCTCTAATACCAGATAAAAGTGGTTTGGACCAAATCGGAGGCGGAAATATTTTGGTGTTTTTGCTGACTTGCTTGCCTTTGAGGAGCTCTTTGGGGGGGTTCCGGCTGTTTGTGGGTGAGTTTCGGGGTCTGGGAGCACTGCTGGGACACTCTAATCTTGATTGCATTTGCTTTTCAGGAAATCCGTGGTGGTAAACCGGAGTTATGGCCTAGCTACACAGCGCGTTTGGACCGAAGGCCGAGAAATATTGTAAGTAGGAGATTTTGCTTTTGGGCTGTTTGGGGGTGTTGTGCTTTTTGGCGGGTGGGTTGGCGGGTCGTGGGGCATTCCTGGGAAGGTCTAATACCGGATAGAAGTGGTTGGGACAAAATCCATAAGGAAAAGTCTTTTGGCACTTTTTGTAACTTTGGGTTCGTTAGGGTTAGCCTAGTAGCAGGATTGCATGTGTTTTGGGGTGTTCTAGATTTTTGCAACTGAGTTCTGAGGTCTTAGAGCACTCATGAGAATGTGTAATTTTGGTTGCAAGTCATTTGAAGAAAATCCATGGTAGGAAAGGGGGGATTTGGCATAGTTAAAGAAAGCCTCTGCCACTATTCTTAACTTAGGGCTCGTTAGGGTTAGCAGTATTTCTATTGCATGTGTTTGGGTAGGGGGGTTTTCGAGTCTTGGAGCGATGCTGGCTATGGATACTTTTGCTTGCTTGCAAGTGGTTTGAATACAATCCACGGTGGGTAAGGGGGTATTTGGGCCTACTTTTACTTTCGAAGTACGTTTTGTCACCAGTTTTCTGCTAGGCCTCGTTTTTTGAGATCTGATTGGGGGTCTTGTACATTTTTGCAACTGGCTTTAGTAAGGGTCTGGGTGGAAGCACTGCTGTAACGTCTAATTTTGCTCTAAAACACAGTTTACAGTACACCTAGCTTGAGGGGAAAGATCCGCTAAATTAATTCGCCCATACTTATTTATCCTTGAAAAAGTGACTCAGACAGAGTACGCACTTTCAAAAATGTTGTACTGTCTAATAGGAAAATCAAAGTGTGACTTTTTGCACTACACAGCGTACATACCTTATATTTATTTATCTGTGCTGTTTTTCGTTCAATAATTACAGGCCGGGTTTCAGTCTGCAAAGGATGGAGTTAGGCTTCACATTAGCGTGCCGCAATTCAGCATCCGCCAGGCAGGCAGTGTACAGGGTGTCTTCTGGTCACCAACATTGATGGACGAAGCGTCAGCTGGAATGGAGGAGTGCCGCTAATAAGAGGAATTGTTTGCTGCATGCAATTTACTTACCAAATTCAACAGGACAACTACAACAATACAGATACAGTATCCATTATTTTATTCAATGAGTGTGTGTGACTGCATTTCTTGGATCTCTCTCTGCTTCTAAATTGATCCCTACAGCCATTCTATATGTTTTACTTCGGCTATTTTTTTAACCTAATTTAATGTAGCCCTGTACTGTCGCATTCTGGCATTCACGGTTGTCGAAAGTACTACTTACTTTTCTGTAACAATGCATTTAGTAGTGCATGCACTTCCTTTATGTCACGTAAAAGATTTATGGTTAGCTTTGTAACTAAAAATGTCTTTATGTTCAATTATTGTTTGTCCATGCTGTGCTTTTTTTTTTTCTCTCAACAAAACCTACCCAAAAAGAAACCCCCATTCCTAGCCATTTTACAAACCCTAACCCTCTTCCCCTGGGTTGTGTGGTTTTGCTTGATGTGTGACTAACTGACATCAATAATTCCACACACTTGCTGGGGAGGATAAGGTCATAACAACAGGCTGGTGAAGGGATCCGAGGATATAATCTAGACTTACTCAGCTTCAGTACTATTTCTTGTAGTATTAGCCAATGTCAAAGAAATCCTACGCAAGTAAAAGTTATACTATAAATTCTTTACCATTTGTTAGGCTACATTGTGGCACTGTTGTAGTCTAGTGTACTGTCACCTGCTATATTCTCTATCGTACCGTTGTAATGCTACAGTAAGGACAAACCAGGTTTCATTTTCTTTTTTTCCATAGGCATGCAACTGCCACTGTTTCACACCACTAGTATCACCGCAGTGAGGACATTTCATCCGCCCTGGATTGCCAACCTTATTCGCTGTTTCCCGTGGAGCCAGCCCAGGGCCTAGCCCTACTTTCAAACACAAATTACAGGTAAGATAAGCATTTGGTTGGAGGTAGTATAATGGAGTATTAGGAGAGATGAGAGATTGACGGTAGTACTACTAAAGTCCTAGGACTATTCAGGAAAACAAACTTACTGTTAAACCCCCACCCACCAGACTCCAAAGCAGTAAAAAACAGGTATGCTCAGATAAAGTTTGAAAAAGTATATTTATATCCCTAACAAAATAATCTCCCGCAAGACCCTCCCTAACCCCAACGGTTGTCCTTTAAAAGTCCCAAACCCAACTCCCGATTCCCACCCCCCAAAAGTCTCTAAAAAAGGGGCAAGGGACACTATGGGTGGATGCTGTTGACTTTTTGAGCCAGGGCATCAAACTCCTCGCGGAGAAAGGCGTGCTCTAAGCGGAGCCCCTCCAACACGTTGGTAAGGTGGTGGAGCTCCTGCTGAAGGCGAGACACCCTTAGGGTACTGCGGCGCCGGCGTGCCTTGCAGTTGCAATGGCTGTGAGAGGCAGCTGTTGTCCTTGCTGCTCAGCGTCGGTGTTTGGCTTTGGCAGACCGGCTCGGTCTGGCTGGAGCACTGTGCTGGGTGGCAGCCCTTGGGGGCACGGAGGCCGGTGCAGCCGACGTTGTTGTCGTGGTCGACTGCGCACTTTCGTCGTCCTCCAGGGTCACCAGCCGCTGATATTCAGCAACAGTGGCATCGATCCTCCGTTGCCGGGCCGCTCTAGCCAGCTTCTTCCTCCTTGTTGGTTTGGAAGGAGCATCTTTATGAAGAAAGAAAGACATAGTCTGTAACCAATGCTCTTTAAGATTAACTCAATTATTCAGCAGAAATTTGTGTTACAGTACAACTAGAAACTTGCAAGCGCATTACATAACTATTGAGGCCAGTATCTATCTAACCTCCCACTTCTTCATCCTTGCTCTAACATTAGTGGGAGATTAAGGAACAAATTCTACGAGCACTATGGACTTCCATTGGAGTCGACTATGAAAGTACTATAGCACGTGAGATTAGAGGCCAGTTGTAAGTGGTCAGATGAACAGACCAATTTCAAGAAAAAATACAGGATTTTTTCAGGAAACCCTCACTCACCCTAGTGGTGACATGCTTCATCATCGGGTCCACCGGGAGAGATCGAATACCTCCCCGGTGTGCTGCGACGCCAGGAGACTGCGGAGCAGGTTCTTGTGAGGGTAAAGTGTGAAAAAGGGGTTTAAGTGAACTTAAAAATGTCAAAGGTTATACCAAAAAATCATTTATTGGCTGGTCAACCTGACATAATAAAATTAACTATGTGTAGGGAAAACGAACCAAATAAAATATACTGGTGTTTCCCTATTAAAGAAAGGTCAACATGTTTCTGCCCTTTAGTATGTGTGACTTTACAGGGCTTTATTCAGGACCAGTTTGCGAGTGTTACCTTAACAGGTATGGGCGCGCTAAGGCCCACCCTGCTAAAGGCAGTGAAAGTTAAAAATAGCACTATGTGTAAAAAAGGTGCATTAAAAGAAACAAACTAATACGTCTGGGGAATTACCTCTGTTGCGAGGAACCTAGAAGTCTGTGGACAGAAGGTGAGACAGACAGACAAATAAACAAACAAACAACACAAAATCAATCAATATTGATCCTTTTGCACTGCTTTTTGATGCAACTTGGTGGCGTGATACGTGCTGGCATACCTATCAAAGGCCGTGGCCGAGATGCTTGGGATGTAAAGAAATAATTGTGCCACAAGCCGGAGTGGTGGTCCTCAACTAGTGCTGAGAAGTGTAGTCCAGCTCGATCTGTTGCACGAATAGTAGGGCAACAGGATAATAAGTGGAAACTTACAGTGTTAAGTCCATCCGTGCGGGGAACCAGAAGTGGCTGCCCGTTATTTAATTGCTACCTATAGTAGGGCGGCGGGGAAGTGATCCCCAAACTGTTTAGCGATAAGGCAGAGTAGCAGTGTGAATAGCGATAACCCTGCTGGCCGTGACTTGTAGTTTTGTTCAGGCACACAAATATTAGAGCGTAAAAGATAAACACTCCTCACTTGTACAAAAAGTGAACCACGCCCCTTAGAACTCAGGAGGGGGGTGGGAGCGACAATGGCACACCCTATTAGGGAAGGAAACAACAAACAAACACAGAGAATTTTAGAGATCTGGCAGAGTCTCAAACACAGGCTGTTGTCCTTCCACCCATCATTGCTTCATCATTCACCCAGCCATGCATCTCATATTCTTTCCTTCCCAGCCACGTCTTCAATCTCAATAAGTAAGGAATATATAAGAGCTTACCTCTGCCCGCCACCACCACCGTCGCAACTCTTACAGCCGGCACTACAGCCGCCGCCTCCTCCCCTGAAGAAGTGCCCTCCGCCTCCGTGTCGAGCACCACCACCTCCGCGCTGGCCCCGCCACCAGATGTTCCACCTACAAAGTACATTTAAGAATGTTAGAATAAACCACTCACTAGTATTTGGTCTAGGAATGAAGACATGTGAAAACAATGTAATTTGTGACTGTCTACTCTAAAGTAAAAAAAAATGTCCCTTTTTCCAGGGAAGGGTGTTGTCTTGCTGCACTTTTTGGCACAACTGATGAAGGCTGGCTTTTTAACACGCACCATTTTTCTCCACACAGACAGAAGATGGACTTCTAACAACAAGATCAAGTTGAAACCAGGTGAGAGCTCGGCTCGACCACAAGAAATGTCTTCAATTAATCGTCTATAGATTGAGGGGTTTTGTCCTACGGAACCTGGCTGGACAATTTAACATTGGTAAAGAAGAAAAGGTGCCAGGGCTCGATTTTTAAACCACCAAACCTATTTATTCAGCTGGTGTAAACCTTCATTTCTTAGTTTCTAGAAGGTATGCAATCGTCATTGTTTCAACATTTCAAAAATATTTACACATTTCAGCAATATACAGAGAGAGAAAAACATCCCTTCTACTGGGGATACAATGTGAACAACATTTCATACGTTTCCAATATTACAGTGTATTCAAACAAAAGTAAATAAAGAAAAATTCAGAAACAGTTACACATTCATTGTTTCGTGAAAACAGAATTAAATCATGTACACCAAAAAGGGTTGTGGTATATTGGTTTTGTGATTGTGTTGCCCTATACTATTTTGCGTATCTTTTCAACAGCCAAATAGCCGACGCGTTTCCAAACCCTTCTTATGGTCAATGGGGTTCTTCCTCAGGGCTGGGCTGTATACCTATGGTGTGAAAATTGGGGACATTTAATATCTCCTTTTCCTAAAATTCAAAATTAGCTTCATATACAGGCGAAGCTTGTAAGGTTTTTTACCTTATTTCACGGTATCTCTTTTTTCAAGGATTGGGCATCGAGTGAGCTTGGGTTTTACACCAACACCTAAACAGAGGTAAGGATTGGCGATTATAATGGATCTGTGTGTCTTGCACTTCCATTTGCAAACGTGGTTCTCAGTAAAAGATGTGCTGGCACTTACGTGGTTTTTGTTGGTTGGGTTGTTCTCTAACTCAGACTGTTCTTTAAAAGTAGTTTATTGCGCGTTCCCCGGTAAATTCATTCTGTGAGGTTTAAGAATTAACGGTCAGTCCCGGTCTGACATATCTTTATATTATGCTGAGAGTTAAACATGCATTTTGCTTACTTGGGAGGAGCGCGGCAGACGACCCTGGCGTTTCTCAATTCCAAATCGGTGGGCGGTTGTATTTCGATACTGATTCTGTGAGAAAATTAAGAGCGGTGTCTACCATTTGTTCGGCGATAATGTCTACAGTCAGTACTTAAACTTTTGTTGCGCTAAGGGTCCTACCTTAGTCGGAGGGTATCTAGCTGCGCTCGGGATTCTGTGAAGTCGCGCTGTTCTCGCTCGATGTGTAGATTGTCAAATGAATTTGGCTAACCCGGTGGAACGCGGTTTCCTGTTTATGTATGCTGCTGGGTATTGTGGGATTTGTAGTCCTACAGTCTATTTACATCTTCCGTGTTGTATAACGTGATGCTATAGGATTTGGGGGATAAAGTGCCAAAGCGCATTAGCTATGGTCTCTTGAATAGTATATTTCTCTGCAACAGTGGGGTTCACAGGGGACTCATTGATAAGATCTTTGTAGTTCAGACATTTCATTCAGGCCGTCCATCACACAATTGAATTTTAAAATTAAATACGCTTCTTGTTTGGGTAGCATGGCATCGATGTTTCCTCCTCTGGGAGGAACTTTCATCGCTTGTAATATAGTCCACTTAAATTCGTTTTCATTGTGTTTCTGATCCACAAAATGTTGCACCATTGGTGCAGACAGAACTTTGTTTTTAATTCTAGATTTGTGTTGAGTTATTCTCTGATTGGCTTTTTGAGTGGTTTTGCCTATGTACAGCTTAGGACAAGGGCACATGACTGCATATATTACGTTCGCTGTTTTACAATTTGAGAATCCTTTGTGCATCCATTTAATTGATTTGAATGTAAATTCATCACCTTCTATTGTATTAGGGCAAGAGGCACATGAACCACATTTGTGGTGGCCAGTTACTGGTGGGAGTTTCCACAATGTGCGTAAGTCTGCTTTAACTTGACTTACTCCTAGATCGGCTCTTACAATACGTTGTCCAATGCTTCTATTCTTCTTTAGAGCAAACAATGGCTGTTCCATCGGGACTTCTGAATTTTTGATCAAATGCCAGTTTTTTAAAATGATGGATTTGAACTTATTAGTGTATGGCCCAAAAGTGGTGACACATACCGGCCTTTCTAAGGGTTTGGTTTCCTTTTGGGTTTTCAATAGTTCCTCTCGTGGTGTGTGCCAAGCCCGGGTAGTTGAATGTTTCAGTAACTTGTGGGGATAACCCCTATGTTGTAATTGGTCACTCAGTATTTGTGAGTGGATCAAGAAATCTTCCTTCCTGGAGCAATTTCGTCGGATTCTCAACATCTGCCCATATGGTAGGTTGGATTTTAAGCTTTTGGGGTGGTAACTAGCGTAGTGCAAGATGGTGTTCTTATCTGTGTCTTTACGGTGTAAAGTAGTTGTCAACTCATTTTCATAGGGAAAAACCACCACATCCAAGAAAGTCAGTGATGTTCTGCTGGATGTCATTGTGAATTTTATATCTGGGTGTCTGGTGTTTAGCCACTGGTGGAACTGGGTCAGCATTTCTTCAGACCCTTTCCATTGGCACCAGATATCATCAATGAAACAATACCATTAATCGTCAGCACTAACCACTTTTCCATTATCAGTTAAACGTTTAGTTTTATTATGACTTCATTTTAATAAATGTGTTTACTTTTAATAAAGCTTTTAAACTTAAATAGACTCTGTGTTTTTTGGTCCAGACTAGAGTGACTGAGCGAAAGGTTTTGCAATTTTTGCAAGCATGAGTCCGTGCCTCTGACAGTTCTTGACTCTGACTCCGTACTCTTGAGCTGCGTTGGATAATCATCATTGGGGATCACTCATCGATGAATTCGGGAGGTAAATGACTGTGCCACACTATGTAGTCAGTCAGTAAGGACATTGGGGGTTCGAAGTCTGTTATCACAGAGGTATGTGGAAACTCTAACAGCGCCTATTATAATTGATAAGCAATGCACTATTTATTGTCCATAGTTCTGTTTCTGCAGAAGAATTGTCCCCGCAACAAGAGTGGTATGGATAGTCCTCCTATCCAAACCAAAAGGTAGTATCTTATTCTTTCTTGGTGGTCATTCACATTTTATAGTTGGGAATTTTCAAAGCAGATAGAACACTTCAAAAGACATTATGGACAATCCCAGAGGACTGCACTAAGTTGATAGAGCTATTGCTGACTAGAATGGGAGTTTCGCCAACCGTGCAATCTTAGTTAGCTACACAGACAGACTAATAAGAATAATCTAGTAATACCACAGGGAGTCATAGTAGAGGCAGGATAAGAATTTAGATACAGTCTACAAGAAGATCAAAGACGATTTTGAAAAAATCAAATGAGGAACGCTAGGAAAAATAGGTACTAGTCTAAAATGAAAACTTACTGGGGCCAGCAAAGGAGCCCTCGCCTGCCCGATCCTGGCCCTGTTCAACAGCATCCGCCGCCGCCTGCTGCTCCTGTGTCCCCTCGCCCCTGGTGGGAGCTGACGTACAACATGAAAGAAAGAACAGAAAACATGGATGATTGTTGCTTGTCAATGTCAACCAAATCAAACATTTCAAAACAACAATAACAAAATATTTCCGCAAAATTATATTGATTAGGGTTAGTTTTCCTTGATTTGCGGACCTGCGACTTCGAAAGTCACGTAACTCACTAAACAAAGTACTGAAAGGTTCACCTAGGACTGGCAGGCAGCAGTCCGCAGGCAAGACGCAAAGTGACAGACAAACTCCATTGTGATTTCAGTCAGATCAGTGACAACACTAACAGTTGCCTGCTTCATAACCAGTCATTTAAATAGTCAAACTATCAATCCACCTCCACTATTTTTCTTATTGTCAGGGGTACAAAGGAAGGGGCAGATTTAAGCCACTTGCGGCTCTTTTGCTCCGTTCTTGCGTGACTTTTGTGATGCAGCAGCTGAACAAAAGAGGCGCCATGGTGCGGCGTATAATATTATAACAACATGACGCATTTGGGAGATGCATCCGGTTACAAAGCCCTGCGCCATCAGGGGGCGTTCCGGCGCAAGGGAGGGCATTCCTGCGCTGGAACACATCCTAAAAGTGGCTGAGGGAAATCTACAAAATTTCAATCAGTCACCTTTAGGACAATGATGCGTCACACAAACCCTGCACCTGCTTGAAGCAGACGTACGGCTTGACCCAGCATTGGGGAGATATGGTACCCCAGAGCATTGCTGTAGCTGCGCCATCATTGCGACGCAACTCCAGCAGTAAAGCTTCGGTGACGTTTTGGGCCCACGGTGCGCCGCTTTGCAAATACGGCGCACCATGTTTGGTGGTGGTAGCGGGCCGCACAATTACTGGCGCATCCCTGCTACTTTGCAGGGATGTGACGGTAATTGCAATTCTGCCCCTTAGGGGCATACTTACTTACGCGTTCTGGCGCATCTCCAGAGATGCGCCAGATCAAATGCGTCACACAAAACTACCCTTGCGACACGGCAGATGCGCCTCATTTACAAGAAAAGAATTGGCTTGGTAGTTTAGTCTGCCCTGTTCCCATGATGCACTGGGCCAGGGACAGACTGATTTGCATATAGCCAGGTTCTGAGCTGGGATGGGGCAGTGAGATAAATAACGGTGATGGATCAAGCCCTGATCTTTGGACTGGGTAAGAGTGGTCTGCTCAATTCAGACACTCTGTTCATCACCACCCCCTTTTGTAAATCATTTACAATGCGGCGCGCCCTGGCGCAAGTGTAGGCACTTGCGTGACGCATCTCGTCACGTAAGAGCGGCGCATCGCTGGAGTCACGTCGCCAGGGCAATGCAACTCCAGTAATGCTCAGGGCCACCCAATAGTTAACATGCTGTGTCAGTCCTTACGTCTGCTTCAAGCAGGCATAAGGAATTGAATTGACGTAGCAGAGTCATAGAAGTGCCTGCGTTAAATCTTGTAGATTTTACGCAGGCACTTTTGCGAGGCGCACAGCCGCCGGACCGCCCACCCTGCGTACTAGGAACGCCCCCATTGTGGCGCAGGCCCATGGCTTTATAACCTGACGCATCTCCCTAGATGCGTCACGCTGTAAATGACTCGCAGGGATGCGCCACGTTTACGCCCCTGTTGCGTCACGCAAGGCAACGTAAACGTAATCTGCCCCCTAGTGTCTAGCATTACGCAGTTCTGTAAAGTACACTCATACATAATAGTTACTCAGGCCAATGAGACCACAAAATAGAAAACAAATAAGCATAGTAGCAACGCCACTGAGAAGGAGCACATGCACAGAAGATTTTGAAATATAATTTAACTACAATGTAATCGTCAGCAGCATTATTGGCTTGCTCCATGTAAAAAACAAATATTTGCAATACAACAACACAGAGCAGGAGAAAACATAGTAGTGAGTGATGAAATAGCTACTACTACTCACCAAGCCCGGGGATCTCCAAGCCGAGCTGGTCCAGCAGGTCGCGCTCCCGGTCCAGGAGGTCCGTCCAGCGGTGGGTGGCCTGGCTGTAGGTGTGCTGGACCCCGGAGAGTTGGGACATGGCCCAGCACACCTTCTTCCACCGCTTCCGGCGCTCCCGGATGTTGTAGCCGGCCGCGATCCCGCCGCCTCCTGCGATGGTCCTGGGCAGGCGGTGCTGGACGAAGAAAACCAGGGCGCCCACTTCCTCTGGGCTGAAGATCTCCCGTCGCATCACCTGCTCCCCCCTCAATCACCCGCATGCTGTCCTGGCACGGGGTCCAGGACTCCTCCTCCACGCTGCCGCTGCAGCCCTCAAGTGCCTGGGCAGCTTCACAGCGCCTGGCTTCACCATGGTCTGGGCAGGTAAGGTAGGAAGTAGAAAATTAAGAAGGAATAGGATAGGGAAGAAGAAAAGAAAAGAGTTAAAAAAAATAGCAGAAAAGACAAAAATATACAGCTAGGAAAAGAGAGGGATAGATAGGAAGCAAAATCGTTCGAAAAAAACCTGAAAACAAGCAAAGGATGGCAAAGATAGCAAGAGGATAAACACCATGCCCAGACACAGGAAATGAATGAAAAACAAGATGGCCGCCCGTTCACGAGCGCGAAAGTAAGTTCGCACGCGATTTTCCTCGCGATCTTGCGCGAACTTGTACTCGCAATGCGCTTACTTCGCGAGATTATACATAGCGGGCGGAAACGGAAATACGTCACACAAACAAAATGGCCGCGCCCGTACTCGACCTTGGGGTAAATTCGCTTGTTGCGCTGCAAGCGGCTCGTGAATACTGCAAAAAACATCGCGAAATAACACGCCACAAAAAAATATAAAGCTCATTCGCACGAATTGGCGGCTTCCGCGGTCGGTTTCGCACGACGCCGAGCCTCGCGAATAGCGCGAAATTACCGAAAAACGATTTTTGCAAAAGCAAAACCAATGAGCAGGTGCAAATGGTCAATCTCATTATTTGTAACAATTCCCTGTAGTGCTTCCTGAGGGGGCCCTCCAGAATTTGGTTGCCTACTTGCAACTATTGTGTGACCCTGCTCTGACCCTTACTGTATGCCACAAAGGTCCTGATTTACAGCTAAGGGAGCAGGTGCCAGGCTGGAACTTCAAATTCAGTGACACATTAATTAGCCCCTAATTCATTATTGTCAGTTGGGGCAGGGCAGGTGTTGTTTACTAATTTTGCAAAGCTTAAATCACTTAGCAGGTGCAAAAGTTCAAGCACATCATTAATCAGGAGGCACTAAGGAAGCAGGTGCCAGCTAAAATTATGTGACACATTAATCAGCCCCAAATTCATTCAGGTCACTTGAGGCAGGGAAGGTGTGCTATGGTTTGCCACAATAATGTACACTGGTCAACCAGAGGGTGCTGTGATGAAACAGAGGGTGCCATGGGTGAGCCAGAGGGTAGCATGGGTGGACCAGAGAGTGGCAGTGGTGACAGAGGGTGGCAGTGATGAAGAAACAGGCTGGACACGTACAAACAACAAGTTCGCGAAACGTGCAACCCGATAAGTAAGTTCGCGTTTGCAAAATTGCACAAAAATCCTCGCAAACTGGTGCGAACAGGTTCTAAAAAAAATCTGCAAATCCGCGGCAATCTGCGGATTTTGCGGATTGCGAGTTCGCAAATTCGCAAAATTCGCAAACGCCAGATTCGCAAAATTTGCCCATGCTTAGCTAGGTTGTTCTTGATAAGCTACTTCAGAATCTATTGACTGTGATTCTTCAGCTGTACAACCATCAGCCCTTTCAACCACTTGAACCTGTTGTGACTCTACTTCGTCTGGTGCTGGCACTCTCTTTGTAAGGCTTGCATGAATCCAATTTGCAAGCCTACACATTTTACAGCTGTTGTTGTAACCAATATAACCTGATGGGACTTTTCCCACTTATGTGCTAGGCACGATTCTTGAGTATGATTTTTCATTACTACCTAGTGACCATGATTCAGATCTTGTACTTGATTCAGCTGCCTGGCAGCAGCGTCTTCCCCAACCTGGTGAGAGATGGAACCAATTTGGTCAGCCAACTCTTTGCAATATACCAGTACCAAATCATCAGATATATTCAACAGCTTGTGTCCTGGTATCCATGCTTGCCTCATTACCCTTCCCATGTGTATCTCATGGGGACTCAAGCCTGTATGTTTGTCTGGGATGCTTCTGAGTCACATCAGACAAGAGATAAAGCATCAGGCCACTCCAGTGGGGTGGATGCACACTCCTTTCACAGTCTTGACTTGATTTTGCCATTCAGTTGTTCTACCACTCCAGAAGCCTCTGGAGGGTATGCACAGTGCAATTTATGTTCAATTTTGAATGCTTCACAAATTAATCAAATTATTCCTTCTGGTTGGGTAAGCTTCGACCCACTTTGAAAATAAACAAACAATGACAAGTGCATTGTTCAATTCTTGACAGGCAGGTAACTATGAAATCAATCTGAAGTCTTTTAAAGGGACCCTCAGATTTCCTAATTTTCCCTGTGCAGACTACAGTTTTCCTTGCTGACAAGTAAAGCATCTTTGGCAAAGACTCTCTGAGACATTCTTGAACCTTGCATCAAACCAATCTTGTCTAAATAGTTTAACCATAACATCTCTGCTTATGTTTGTGTCTCCATGATACATCCTAGCCATTGGTGCAAGCATACAGTCAGGTAACAAAGGTCTTCCGTCTAAGTAAGTCCACACCCCCATCATCAGCTCTTCTTTGACAACCTATTTTCTCCCACTCTTTCTTTTCTTTTGCATCTGCTTCATCTGGTAATTCTTTCACTTCTTCCCATGTTCCTATAACCCCAAGTAGCATAAGTTTGCAGCTGGTTCCACATGCATCTATGTTCTTGTTTACCGCTATTTTGTATTTAGCACAATGTTGGGCAACTTGGTCAGCATAACGATTACCAGCTGTCTCATTATCATTTCTTGACTGGTTAGCAGCACACCTGACCACGGCCACTTCTTTTGACAATTTAATTGCTTCACTTAATTATTTTACAAAATTTCCATTTTTAATAGGGCTTCCTGAAGAAGTCATGAAATTACCTTTGCATCCGGGGCAGGTCAGTCTTGCACAACCCCGTAACCATACTGACTGTCAGTGAAAATGGTTACCATCCAATATTCCCAATTTTGCAAGCTTTAATTAGAGACACCAATGTGGCTACTTGTGCAGACTTGACCCCTGGTAAATAGGATGCTTAAACTATTCCAGTCAATGTGCATACAGCATAAGCTGCACTCAATCCTCCTTCTTCATGGTGTATACATGGGCCATCTCGTACAGCTCGTGTTCTGCATTATTTTAGGGTTCTTCCTGTATATCTGGTCGAGGCTTGGTACTTAGTTCAGTGATATCAAGGCATTCATGTTCGACTTCATCTTTTACTTTTTTGAAATATGTATCAGGAAACAGAGATGCAGGGTTTAAGACAGTACATCCTACTATTGTTACATTCTCAGCACCTAATATAACTCGCTCATATTTAGTCAGCCGATTAGGATTAAGATACTGCGGTCAGTTCGTGTTAACAGAATTACGAGTGCATGTGGGACATATACTGTCACAGGGTATCCCATTACAATGGATTCACTTTGTTCCAGACTCATGCATGTTGGAGCTACGGCTTTTAGACACCCTGGCAATGCAGATGCCACTGGGTCCAAGGTAGCTGAGAAATATGCCACAGGACGTCGCATTAGGCCATGGCTCTGTGTTAGGGCTGAGAGTGCACAATTATCTCTATCTAACTTCTATGAATACCAAAATGAGTAAGTGCCTTTGTCGTAATTTGACGGTGATCGGGAGAGCGTTAAGCTTTGCTACACAAATTCCCCTTATCTTGACTATGGTTGTCGGAAGCCATTTTGAACATGCCGGCGTCCATTTTATATGAATGCGTCGCCTCGTGGCTAGCATGCTCTTTTGTCCTTTTTCTGTAACACTGACCACTCGAGTTTGCCCAGCAACAGTGATATCAAGGCATTCATGTTCGACTTCATCTTTTACTTCTTTGAAATATGTATCAGGCAACAGAGATGCAGGGTTTAAGACAGTACATCCTACTATTGTTACATTCTCAGCACCTAATATAACTCGCTCATATTTAGTCAGCCGATTAGGAGTAAGATACTGCGGTCAGTTCGTGTTAACAGAATTACGAGTGCATGTGGGACATATACTGTCACAGGGTATCCCATTACAATGGATTCACTTTGTTCCAGACTCATGCATGTTGGAGCTACGGCTTTTAGACACCCTGGCAATGCAGATGCCACTGGGTCCAAGGTAGCTGAGAAATATGCCACAGGACGTCGCATTAGGCCATGGCTCTGTGTTAGGGCTGAGAGTGCACAATTATCTCTATCTAACTTCTATGAATACCAAAATGAGTAAGTGCCTTTGTCGTAATTTGACGGTGATCGGGAAAGCGTTAAGCTTTGCTACACAAATTCCCCTTATCTTGACTATGGTTGTCGGAAGCCATTTTGAACATGCTGGCGTCCATTTTATATGAATGCATCGCCTCGTGGCTAGCATGCCCTTTTGTCCTTTTTCTGTACAACTGACCACTCGAGTTTGCCCAGCAACAGGCTATTTTTAGTATTGGTCAAGCACGCACATGCGCAGTTAAACCCTTTGTACTGGTGGACAGTCATCACTTAGGAATGGCCCTCCAAACTGACCAGTGATGTTGTAACTCCTCCCATGAGTTAGCTGTGTTCCAAAAATGACCATATATGTACCTAAACTCTGTAAATGTGTTCCGCCTACACTTTTTATTACTGTAAAACTGTATAAAAGAGGTCTCGCACCGATGTTCGGTGTGATACTTCTTGCATTGCCGAAGGGTGCTGTAGGAATGTACCACCACCCCATGGGGTCTTAATAAACTTGTCTTTTGCATTTTCCAGTTTCCGTGCCAACATCTTTTTACGGTGTAGCGGGTTTTGCGGAATATGTAGGCCTGGAGAACCCAATACCACTAATTGGCGACCAGGAAGGGACTCATCGGCGACGCGGATGCCCGAAGGAGAGGTCGTGACGAAGGATTGGAAACTCGCCATGGACGCGTACGCTGCCACTGAGTGACCCGAGTCTTGGCACCCACGGTGTTTTCTTCCTTTCCTTCTGATCTGACCTTCCAGGTGGCGCCGGTCCTCGACTGAGATCCTGCTCGTTCGAGTTGTCGTACAGTGCCGGTTTGGCTGATTCGATTAAAGACCTTGGCAGTTGGAACCTGGATATCTGAGAATTTGGTAAGCTTGTGATTGGTAAGATAGTCTACGGGCGCTTACTGTGGCTCTTTGAATATGTTTTGAGTTAGCTAACATTTGATTCTATGATTTGAATTATATGTGCAGTGCACTTCACATAGGCGGGCATGTAGAGATATTTCTCTAAACTTGTTTTTGTTTGAACGGCACATTTGTGTGGAGTATATTAAGTGCCATTTTTGTGATATCGCGTTTTTGTGATATTTTGACATGCCTGTTTTAAGCACACTCCGAGGAATGTGCTGTCTTGGAAATGGTACCAATTATCAATTAAATGAATCTCAGCCGGCTCCCCCAGAGGGGACTCCCAATCGGGAAATGCATATAAAATTTGGCCTTCCCCTATTCTATATATTAAATTTTGGCATAAATACACGAAGCCTGATCCTGAATTGCAATGGCCACTACATGGGTCGTTTGATTTACGAAAGGTTCAGTATGTGGAGCAATGTTTGTTTCAGCTTAGGTCTAGACAAGATATGTTTGATTGTGTACGAATGTGGGAGAAAGCAGTGCGTGAACGAATGAAGTGTGAAATAGCCTTGGTGGACAAAGAACAGCGAAAGGCTGCTTGGGATAAGGCTTTACAGCTGGAGGAAAAAGAGTTGTAGGAAAAGAAAGAGAGGGAGGCACGGGAACGTAATTTGCAAATGATGTTCAATTCCCTATTCGGCGTCCTCTTTATTCTGTCCTTACTAATGAAGTTGATAATTTTTTATTATTAGATCGGTGCCCGCCTCCGTATGTTCTGCCTACGGCCCCAGATGAGGAATCGGACGGAGATGGTCAAGGGAGTAGTCGTGTCAGGCTAAGTGCTAGTGAGGCTGCGGAATTGCGCAGTTTTGCCCGTAAATTAAATTTGAACAAAATAACTATGTCAGAGATTAATGATGAAATGAGTAAGTGGTCCGAACGAGAACGGTTGTATTTCTTGAGTCAGTTTGGAGATGAAGTTGTAGAACGGTTTAGGAAACATTCAACTGATCTAGAGCCTAAGGATATATCAGTTAATCGTGAGAATATGCGTAAAGGTTTATTTATTATTGCAGATGCGGATGACTTTTTCCGACGGTTGGTCCAGCTACGGGATGAGGCGTCAAGATTACGGGACGCAAGAAAAGCATCAGACGTGCCTGCGCCGGGATCGACGGAGATATCCAAAGAGTGTTCTATCTTTGGAACAGATAAGAGTCCTACGGTTCATGTTATGCCTATGCGTGAAGCTGCACCTTTGTATGTCCCTCCTAAAGGGCAAGGTACAAGTGGCGATAAATTGTCCGGGGATGCCAAGGGTTATTTCGTATGTAATTTGGTTTATACACCTTGGAATAGAGCAGATGTTATGGCACTGAAAAATGCTTTACCTGATCCCCGTAAAAATCCAGCAGCTTTCTATGAAGGAGTGGAAGGGGCTATTTCTTCGTGTGTTATGACGTTAGTTGACATTGATCTTTTCTTTGGGTTAATATTGCCCCCTGATATGTGGAGAGCGATTCGTAAGTTTGACGATCAAGCGACCTTGGGAGCGGATTGGAAAGCTTTATCCCAAGCTGATTTAGACAGGGAGCCTGCATGTAAGCTGTGTCAATTAATATTAGATCTTCCAACGGCTATCTTAAACAAATTAAAAACGCTTGTCCCCCCTAAAAAGATTGATTGGACTATGCTAGCTTCTTGCAAACAGAAGGCGGATGAGTCGGTGTCTGACTTCTTCTCCCGTTTCGAAGAAGCATTTCATGATTACAGTGGGCAATTATTAACAGATGATACGGGTAGGCATTTGTTTGTCGACAAGTATGTGGCTAATCTCCTACCGAGATTGCAAAGCGTCTAAAGACTAGTGAGAGTTCTTGGACCACGGCGACCCCTGCTTCCTTATTGACTATGGCTCAGTATTATGAGCGTCAGGAATTGGAGGCCAAGGAAAGTACTGATAAGAAAGCAAAGGAAATAAAGACAAAAGTGATGTTGGCTCAGGTTTGTGCTACACAACCAAGAGGGAACGACAGAGGTAGGCGTGGAACGTATGGTGCGTCTTCTGGTCGTACCGACATTGCTGAGGATCAATGTGCATATTGTAAAGAGTTTGGACATTGGGCTTCAGATTGTCCGGTGCTTCCTGAACAACGTAATCAACTTGGTCGAAGAGGTGGAAGGACACGGAATAGTTATTCAGGAGCGAGGGGCGGAGCAAGTGATCGTGGCAGGTTTGAAGCGAGGGGTCGTGGTCAGGATGATCGTAATACTTTTGATCGACGGAATCAGTATCAGATATCGGAGGGCGAGAATCTGGAGTCTCAGGACTATGTTCATGCATCGGAGTGCATAGGATGGGGTGTGGAATCGGTTGAAGTACCAGTAGGTCAAAGAGGTCCATATGTATCAGCGGGCGTTTTGGGTTCTACTGATCAGTTCCTGGTTGATACAGGAGCTACTCGTAGTGCTCAGTCTAAAAACTTGGTTCCAAGGGCTCCCCTGTCTGGCGAAACGATTAAATCTATAGGGTTCGATGGAACACCCTCTCTTAGCCCATTGTCACAACCCCTTACGTTTTACATTGACAGATTTTTTGGTCCGTGCCCATTTTTATTGTCGCCGAATACTCCAGACAATATTATGGGAATAGATTTTCTTAAATACTTCCGAGCAACAATACGCTGCGCCCCTGAAGGAGTGTGGGTTATCTTGAATGACAATTACCCAGATGTAGAGGGACTGTGTACTATGCAAGAAATTGAAGCGTTAGCCTCCCTCCCACAAACGTTATGGGCCACTTCGGACACGGATGTGGGACAGATGCTTATTCCCCCTATTCGAATAACTGTTAAGGAGGGTGTGTCTCTGCCACGTGTGCCACAATACAAAATATCTAGGGAAGGTGAAATTGCCTTAACTCACATTGTACACGATTTGATTATTGCAGGAGTAGTGGAGGAAGTTCCCTGTAATGTCTGTAACAGCCCGATTCTTCTGATCTTAAAGAAAGATACTGATGACAAAGTCTATCGATTTATTATTGATTTGAGGGAAATTAACAAGATTGTAGTGCCCCAGTACCCGGTGGTGTCTGACATCACCACCTTACTTACTTTGATTCCGCCCACTGCTACCACGTTTACCGTGGTTGACCTAAAAAATGCCTTCTTTTCCATTCCTATCCATCCTGATAGCAGATATCTATTTGGCTTTACATTAAATAATACATCGTGTAGATTTTGTCGAGTTCCTCAAGGCTATACAGAAAGTCCGAGCATCTATAGCCAGGCCTTAAAAAGACAGCTCGATTCTTTTGATTTGCAGTCTGGAGTGGTCCTTATCCAGTATGTTGATGATATTTTACTTGCTGCAGATACGCATGCACAGTGCGAGGAGAGTACTCTTGCTTTGCTCTCCTTTCTTGCTCAGAATAACCATAAGGTATCTAGAAAGAAACTACAATATTGTAGACCAAAGGTGACCTACTTCGGTCATCTTTTGTCTAAGGGGCGTGCATTAACATCTGATCGAATTCAAGCGATTTTTGATACACCAGTCCCCCGCACTCAGAGAGATGTGCGCGCTTTTATAGGCTTAATGCCTTTTTGTAGGCAGTGGATAATGGGGTTTTCACACATTGTAAAACCTTTGTTAGCATTATTGTCCAAAACTACACCAATGCCCCTTGAATGGACAGATGAATGCCAGAATGCTTTTGAACAATTGAGACAAGCTCTTTGCTCTGCACCAGTGTTAGGTACACCAGACTACACGAAGATTTTCACGTTGTACGTACACGAGAAAGATGGGTGTGCATTGTCAGTTTTGGTGCAGACTCACGGGGATTAATCAGAGGCCCTGTGCGTATTTTTCGGCAATACTTGACCCTGTAGCACGAGGATTACCTGGGTGCTTTCGAGCAGTTGCAGCAACAGCAGTGGCTATACAGCAGAGTGAGGGAATAGTTTTGTCACTCAAATTGCTGGTGTTAGTTCCCCATGCGGTAGATGCTCTGTTAAACCAAACAAAGACCCAGTATCTCACGAGTGCGCGTTTAACAGGATATGAGCTCACACTGTTGGCGCCACACATCACACTAAAGAGATGTGCTACCCTGAACCCTGCTACTTTATTGCCGTATCCAGTTGCTGAGGGCCAGGAGGAAGAACACTATGATTGTTTTTTCCTGACTGAAGAACAAACAAAGGTTCGTGTTGACTTACAGGATACGCCACTTCTAGATGTGGATGGGGAACTGTGGGTTGATGGATCGTGTTTGAGGCTGCCAGATGGTACAACTTCCGCAGCATATGCGATCACGACACTTAAGACAGTGGTGGAAGCAGCACGAATACAACAGAAATCGGCCCAAGCAGCGGAACTGATAGCTTTAACAGGAGCATGTGAATTGAATGCTGGCTTGTGTGTAAACATCTACACTGATAGCCGGTACGCCTTTGGAGTAGCACATGATTTTGGCCTACTCTGGAGAGAGCGAGGGTTTTTGACTTCACATGGAGTGCACATCATGCACGGAGAACTAGTGCGTGATGTCTTGAATGCGTTACTTTGTCCAAAGAAAGTGGCGATAATCAAATGCAGTGCACATAAGAAAGTGACTGACAAAGTGGGACGAGGAAACGCTTTTGCAGATAGCATAGCGAGGGAAACTGCCATGTTACGAAATGCCTCGCCAATGTATGTAGTGAAATCACAGGCTGAGCGATGGCATGATGCTAGAGAGGAGATACTAGATATCCAGAAATCAGCGTCTGAAGCAGAACTCGCAACCTGGGCAGCAGAGGGAGTGCTGGATGATGAGGGTTGTTGGAGAAGCAAAGATGTGGAAAGATGGAAATTGCCTGCAGCTTACTTGCAAGCGATGGTCCAAATGACACATGGATTGGCACATGTTGGAGCTCTTGCAATTACTCAATTGCTAACACGAGTTTGGGAGCATCCTGAGAAATACCAATACGGCCAAAAGAGTAGCGCAGACCTGTCTAATATGTTTGCAGCACAATCCTGCAAAAGGGACCCATACTCCGAAAGGAGGGTTTGTTCCACCTACTGCACCATTCGAGGTACTACAAATGGATTACATTCAGCTTGAGCATTGCAATAACCTTAAGTATGTCTTAGTGGTGGTGTGTGCTTTCAGTAAATGGATTGAGGCCTTCCCCACGAAGGATAATACAGCGCTGGCAACAGCTAAGGTTTTGCTCAAGGAGTACTTCCCCCGCTACGGTGTTTGTAAATTTTTGTGGAGCGATAACGGTCCTCATTTTGTTGGGAAAATTGTGGAATATGTAATGAAGGGATTGGGAATTCAGCAAAAGTTCCATGCTGTATTTCATCCGCAGTCAGCAGGTCTTGTGGAAAGGTATAATGCTACTCTGAAATTAAAGCTAGCAAAGATCGTGGCATCCACGTCTTTGAAATGGCCGGATGCTCTGCCACTGGCATTGCTATCCATCAGATCAGTGCCCCATTCCCGAACCGGCCTCACACCTTATGAAGTGGTGTTTGGGAGGCCTATGAATATATGGGGAGTTCTTAAGCCTCGATTGTTACATGATGTGCCTTGTATAATGATGAACGATTATTTGGCACGATTAACAAATGATTTACTTTCCATTCATCAACAGGTTCGAGAAGCGCTCCCTGACAATTCCATTGGAGAGGCTCATAATCTACGTCCTGGCGACCATGTGATGGTCCGATCCTTTGAGAGAACAAACAGCTTGAAGCCGAGGTGGAGTGGCCCCGAGCAGGTGCTACTCGCAACTCGAACGGCGGTGCGAGTTACCAACAGGAAGCGTTGGGTGCATTCCACTCACTGCCGTCGAGTCTCTCCGGACCTGGTGAGCCCAACTGTGCTGTCTGATTATTGAGACATCTTGGACGAGGAGAAGAGCCCAGCTGTTGAGTCTACTGAATCGGAGGGAGCCTCCCGGACCACACTGTCTCCGGAAGAGAGAGATACAATCTACGACCACGAAAAGCAGTTGTTTTGTGCGAGACTGGTTGAGTTACCGCTCCAGGTTTGTGAAACGGAATCCGGGAATATCAAGGGGGGGGGGGGATCTGTTCTGCCAAGTGTAGCGACACCCGTCTTGAATCTCGGAGAAGAAACCAATGGCTACCTAGGAGCTCAGCACTCATATTTTTATTTTTTAGTTGTTTTTTGAGACACTTTGAACTTTTGAACTATGGCATCTTCTACAATGCGAAATAAGAGAATTCTTGGTGCAGTACTATTTGTTATGACAATTGTGGTGATAGCTGTGATAGCTTGGGTAGTAGAACTCCTGGTGCCGGCAAGAGAACATTTATTGCCAACTACCCCAATTCCGTCTGAACATTTTCATTTTACTTTGCCTTACCATGAAGAACGACACAGACAGACTTATTTGAATAACAGCTTCATCCAGATTCTGCATCATACACATAACATGACAAACACTTCGAACTGCTGGGTATGTGGGATGTTGCCTGGACATCAAAAGAAAGGAGGCACACCACTTATTCCACTCCCGTTTTCCCATAATGGTTCTTGTAATGCTTGGTATACACTTTTGTTTACTTTGCGATGGCCAACAAAAGGTGGACTACTTTTCCGACTCAACAAAGTCTGTTTTAATGATCGAGACGGCTATCCACAAGCTGAAGGAACTAAGTTCGAATGGGAAGAGTACAGACCTGATAATGTATCCTCGCCACGAATTTGTAGCAACCAAAGAAGTGTAAATATGTCTAATTTGCACGTGATTACTGTTATCGATACGAAAGCCGATCTATGTGTTCGTAATAAAGGTACAATCCCAGTAGGAAGAAGTGAATGTAATACCAATCTCACCTTTGACACTCCAAATGGTATTACATTTGTGGCCTCACGAAACACGTAATTTATTTGTGGAAATAAAGGTTATCATCGTCTCCCTATAGGATGGTTAGGAACATGCTATATATCCTTTGTATTACCCCCTGTGTTTATTGCCCCGCCTATGTATCATAATGATTATGTGTTGTATCATGACTTTATATTGAATAGAGTGAAAAGAACATTAGTTCTCGATGATATCGACCAAACTGACACTTCTCTGCAACAGTATGTTGATTTTAATTTAGGTCTCTTTTCATTTGTTGGGGCTGCTTTAAATAGTCGAAAAATAAGACGACTGACACGTGTTGTAGAAGCTGTTGTTAATGAGACAGTCTTCGCCTTAGGAAACTTAACAGAGGAACTTCAGATTACCAGAATTGTAATGCTCCAAAATCGTATGGTTTTAGATGTCATATTAGCTGATCGTGGAGGTGCATGTCGCATTATCGGAAGTAGTTGTTGTGTATACGTGCCAGATAATTCACCTTCTGTATATGATGCAATATCTAAGTTACATAAGATAGCTGCTGAAATACATCCTGATAATGGTACTTGGACACTTTCGGGGTGGTTTTGGACATTACTTAGTACGTGGGGTTGGAAGTTGCTGACAATCCTATGTGTAATAATTGGGATATTATTCTTCCTATGTCTCTGTATTCAATGTGGCCCTATGTTGTGTTCTATGTGCCTTTCTGCCTGTATCCCGTCCAAATGAGCTATTGTAAAAAATGAACAAATGATTCATAGAGAAGTAGCGAAAATAATGTCCATTGATATTGAGGATGAATACCCTGACTATGTCGATTATGAGGTAGCTTCAGCTAAACACTAAATGGGTCGTCTGTCGTAATTTGACGGTGATCGGGTTAGCATTAAGCTTTGCTACACGAATTCCCCTTATCTTGACTATGGTTGTCGGAAGCCATTTTGAACGTGCCGGTGGCCATTTTATATGAATGCGTCGGCTCGTGGCTAGCATGCCCTTTTGTCCTTTTTCTGTACCACTGACCACTCGAGTTTGCCCAGAGACAGGCTATTTTTAGTATTGGTCAAGCCCGCACATGCGCAGTTAAACCCTTTGTACTGGTGGACAGTCATCACTTAGGAATGTCCCTCCAAATTGACCAGTGATGTTGTAACTCCTCCCATGAGTTGGCTGTGTTCCAAAAATGACCATATATGTACCTAAACTCTGTAAATGTGTTCCGCCTACACTTTTTATTACTGTAAAACTGTATAAAAGAGGTCTCGCACCGATGTTCGGTGTGATACTTCTAGCATTGCCGAAGGGTGCTGTAGGAATGTACCACCACCCCATGGGGTCTTAATAAACTTGTCTTTTGCATTTTCCAGTTTCCGTGCCAACATCTTTTTACGGTGTAGCGGGTTTTGCGGAATATGAAGGCCTGGAGAGCCCAATACCACACCTTCTGTGAATTGGGGAATGCCATCGCTAAAGGCATGTTAGTCCGAGACCATTGGAAGGGAGCAATTATCATACCGATCTACAAAAAAGGAGATCGGCCCCTCCCGGCTAATTACAGGCCAATAAGTTTGATTGCCACTATCCAAAAAGTGATAGGGAAGATGGTGGTAAACAAACTTATGGATTGGGTGGACGAGAATAATTCCCTTTCCCCTTACCAGGCAGGCTTCAGAGGGCCACTAGCACTGTCAATCAGGTGTTTCGTTTCACTTGCTGCGGTGGGGGACGGTACTTCTTGGCAAGGGCAGCCTGTATGTCGCTTTTGTCGACTTGCGGGCTGCCTTTGATTTAGTCCCAAGGAGTAAGCTTTGGAAAGTTTTAAACAAAATAGGTATCCCAGCAGAATTGCTCACCCTAATCATCGGGTTGCACAAGAGTAATTTCGCTAAAGTCCAGTGGGGTCTGAATGGTCAATCTTCCATCGACTTTCCAGTCGAACGGGGGGTTCGCCAAGGTTGTGCAATGGCACCCTTGCTTTTTTCATTATTTATTAATAGGATCGTTGGCAGGATGCTGGATGCTAATGTAGATGCACCGTCGTTAGCAGGCCTCAGGGTCCCTATCCTGATGTTCGCTGACGATCCGTTAATTATGTCAAATACCCCTTATGGGCTACAACGTGCCTTAAATATCTTTGATGGGTTCTGCCTGGAGCATGGCCTCGAAGTTAACATTGGCAAGACCAAGTTGATGGCTTTCTCTCAAGGACGTAAACCTTGCCCTAGAATACATATGAACAACATTGAGCTTGAGGTAGTCAGGGAGTTTACCTACCTGGGGGTACAAATAGCAAATAGCCAAGGCTGGTCCCACCACATAGAAAAAGCGGTCTTGAAACATCAGCAAATTTCGGGGACTCTACGGGTGGAGCACAAAAGATCAAAAACAAAACCCATTAAACCCGTCCTTGCCGTTTATGATGCTAAGGTAATAGGGTTGGCCCTATATGGGGCAGAGTTGTGGGGTTTTGAAAAGCTTACCTCCCTACAGATAGCAGAGAACACGTTCTTCAGGGGAATTACGGGACTTCCACAGAGCACCCCACTAATCCCGCTTAGCCTTGATCTTAGGAGAAGATCTGTTAGCGACCGAGCTCGATTGCGTCCCATCCTATATTGGAGACGCCTCTGGTGCTCCCCCCGAGATTAAAAACTATGCAGATGGGTTCCTGGCAATAATTAAAATTGACACCTTCCATAAAATACCATGGTTGAAAAATGTAAGGGTCATGCTAGGTGAACTGGGTCTTTCCAACCTTTGGGATAATCCTGTGGGGGAAGTTTTTCCAAGTAAAGACACCCTTAAAACTTTATATTGGGAGTGGATAGATGATAGGCTCTGGAGGGGCACAAAATCTGATTCAATGGGGGGCCGTTTTCTGGAAATCAAAATGTGCCCGGTATTTGAACAGTACTGGGACAGTATAACTGTCCCTATGGACAGGAAGTTGTTTTTCCAGTTGAGATCTGGCTCCCTCCCCGTGAGATATTTAACAGGCAGGTGGAAGAGTTTGAATACCCTGTGCTGCCCAGCGTGCGGTGCAGCCAATAAAAGTATGGGTCACCTCCTGTTTGTCTGTAATGCCTACGCCACCCCAAGGAGGGTGTGGCTAGCTCCAGTTTGTAAGAACCTTGGGACATCTAGTGGTGTTGAGGCATTGAGAATCATCTGTACCTCCACCGATGAGCCTATTGTTTTGGGTATAGCCAAATATCTGCGGTGGGTCTGGTCTATTAGGCGGAGGGCTCTTTCCACAAATGTGAATTGATTAATGTTTTAAATGTGTGTTAATTTTTATATTGATTAAGCTTGCACAACTGTTTTATAATATGTATTTGTATAAATGTGATCTAAATATTTAATTGAGATGTATTTAAATGTATGTTGTGCTTTTATGATCATATAACTCAAATAAAGCTTTTTCAAGTCAAGTCGAATACCAAAATGAGTAAGTGCCTTCTGTGAATACCAAAATGGTAGTAAGTTTAGGATTTTGTCTTAAGTTAGTTCTGTGGATCAGGCACACAGTTTTGTGACCGCAGGAAGTTTTATGAGCCAAGTCATGAACATGGATTAGAACATTCGAATGTAGAGTGCTCCATTAAAGAGAATGGACTTCTTCTGCTGGTAGAATCCTGGAGAGACACATTCCAACGTTGTTTCTGTTTCCCAGCTGTTGCTGTGAACAAAGGCCTCCCAGAGCTAGAGGGGAATGAAACCCATTCAATGAGTCAGAGCCATAGCTCTCACAGCCCTGTTTGAACAACCAGCATCTGCTTGTTTTTTCCTCTATTTCATGACCTGACCCTGTAGATACAAGACTGTCATCTCTCTATTTAGCACAGGAGTAGGGCAGAGGACATCAGAAAAAAGATCTCAGGGTTAAAGGACCCAATATATCAGGCAACTCTCCACTCTCCAGGGCTGCACTAAATAGCGTTTTGATCAATATGAAAAGGGGCAGAGAGCTACAGTCATTTGCATAAAGAGTGGATGTAAAAATAACTTACACTGCTAGACTTATTACATTTCGTGGTCAAGTTGTTTTTATTTAACATTTAATAACTATTTAAACATCTCTTTGCTGACAAAAAACATATGAAATTCAATAAAAGATACATTGGTATAACAAATACGATTAGGGATCGCTTTTCCATACAAAGCCTACCAAATCTAGCTGTATCATTAATTTTAACAAGGAATAAACATTGATTTTGATGGGAAAAATTCAGAATGCTGGCAGGTGTCAATTTACATGGATACACATACGTCACTTTCTTTTGGGTTACATCTGTTTTTCCTGCATCGGTATCGACTGTGCTGCATTAGTTTTTAATTTTTGCAAGTGACCACTATGCGCACTTTTATGCGTCACATTTAGAGGCAATATGTTAGAGTGCAAGGTGGATTTGTCAACTTTTTATGCTCTCACACATTGATGCCCGTACAGTAGGCTACTTGCGGCAAATTAAACTGACGCAGCCTCACTTCTTTGTTTAATCAGCTTCCTTGCGCCATGGGGAGCCGTATCATAAGTACGGCGCATCCATGGGGTTGTAAGCTATTTTGCCGCAGGCACAAGTAAAGTGACGCCTCGCTGCAGTTTCTTGTGAATGAGTCTCAACAAGTTGCAGGCATTTTTAAGTCAAAACACTGAGATCACACCAAACAGCTTTTCTATGCAATTCTGGTAGTGGGAGTCCCAAATTCAGCTCTTTTCAGACATAGAAGAGTTCACTAGGAAAAAATGCTGATTAAGATGAGGTTTAAATTGGATTGCTTGTGGGAATTTAGCGGATCATACGCTTAATGTGCAAGTGAAGCATTTATTTAAAATCGTTGCAAAGTTATATCTTTATAATTCATTGGAAAGGATACTTCAAGAAGGTTCATGGTCACAGAATTATTGGTCGAAGAAAGTAAAACAATGCTACTTGGGGACAATTCATTTAGGAAGCACCATCCCTGAGCACCTGTGCTTTATGTGTATTTACAGAGCCCCTCCCCCTGTAAACAAGACTCTTTGGATGTATCAGGCGCGTTACAGTATACAGAGGAATCATCTTTGCACAGCACTATTTTCCCACTACATGTGTACGATGATGTGTATTTACACTTACACGCAGTATGGGGTATTGGCGGGCGAGAGATTTTACAGCCACCAGAGACAAACCCGCAGTCACAACTGTCAGAATAGCCACCACAGTCACCAGAACCCTGGAGGCAGGTGCCCAGAGATGTATCTGGATTCTTACACAGGAAGGCATTAGGTTGGGCACAGTCTCTGATTTCTCCTACACAGGTGATCCCATCGGTGCGTCTGCAGTAGCAGGCCTTGTTGGGAGGTGGCGCTGTCGCTATCTTACACCCTCCAGGTTGGTAAACACAGTTACACACATCAACTGCACGACGGTGGAGACCTACAAACCAGACAATAGTAGAATTGAGTTCAAATACAGTAAAGAATTGACTTTGCATCCTATAGTTTCTCAGAGTTATAATGTTCTTAGTGTCGCATGAACAGTCCATCAAACATGCATGTGGCATACAGACGTATTTTAAAGATTTTAAAAAATGAATAAAATCCCCATTTGAAAAATCAAGTGCAGGATATTTTTAGGATAGATTGAGCACCACTCCCTTAATTTAATAAAGTATAGAAGAAAAAGGAAGTACCAAGACACATGAGACCAGTAACTCATCATCATCAATCATCTAACAACATTATTTTGCTTCGGAGACCCATAAAAGTACTGATAAAATACAGGCAATATGCATGTTGAGTAAAAAAGATACAGGGTTCATTATAGTACAAGTGGGATGAAAATGAAAGTGGATGCGATAGAGCACGACGGGGCAGCTTCATACTGAAACAATGTCCCGCAGGACAAATACACAATTAATTACAAGCATCCAATTTAAAAAAGGTCAAGAACATGGTTCATCTCTTTGTGATAGGGCTCATTAGAGTCTCTCCTTGCTATGATAAATTCCAAAATGGAAAAAATCTCAAAAAGAACATAATGTCAATCTCTAACAGGGTCCACTATGCCAACCCTGATGCCCAGCAGTACATACTTTTCAGAGTATTCAGGCACTTTTCTGATGTAGGTAAACATTAAATCCATATTACAAATATTAAATGGGTCTTGAAATCACAGATACATAAATACGTTAAAAATCTCCCTTAGAATGAAATATTTGTCCCATCCTTTATTCTGATGTGCCAAAGGGAACACGAAAAATTGGAAAATGAATAAACACGATGCACCTATTATCTGACTTACCGATTCTTAAGTCTTTGTTGATTGTCAAAATGGAGGACCCGACAAAAATGGAACAATCCAGTGAGCACACTGTCATCAAGTCAGAGAAGGCCCATGCTGCCAACACCTATGACCCTTTGTTCTACTGCCTGAGAGCAATACACAAAGACCCACTGCCAGCTAATCCTAGTCATTTGACTCGGGATACAGGAAGCAGACACCAAATGTTTGGGACAAGAAAATGCCAACTTTCTAAAAATGGCATTTTCAGAATTGTGACTCTAAATCTAACTTTACCATTAAAGAGGGCTTTATATTACAATTCTTTAGACATCAAACATAACATTCTTATTGACTCCCTAATGAAAGTGATCACTTATTAAATGTATTAGGATAATTCAGTGTTATGCTATGAAAGAGACACAGACCCTGCAGTAGGGAAAAATTCAGCTGAGTGTTTTTCTCTACCAAGACATGTAAAACTTAAAAGTAGATGTGCAACATTTTAAATACGCTGCATCCTGCCATATGGGTTGTTTAGACAGTTGTCTCACTGTGAGACGCTACTGTATTCAGTTAAGGGCTTAGAGCCCGCCTGTGACTTACCATTTGCTCGCTTCATGTCACTCTTCTTTACTGGCTCTGTAATAGGCCAGTAAGGCAAAGTGTCACTTCCGAGCTGGGTATGCAGCAGGAACTAAGCAAAGATTAATTCAAGTTTAATCCATGCTCGTCTGCTGCTTCTGACGTAATTGAGGATCTGATGCCCCCTCCCCCTTCCCCTCCCTGCTGCACCGTCCATAGCATTTACATGCTTTTTACATCCCTTTCCCCACATGCCTTTTAACCAGTTCTATTGCATCTTCTCCATGTTATCATGAAACGGAGACAGAAAGTAAGCCAGCACTATCTTCCGTGCAAAAAACCCCCGAACTATTTTCTTGCTTTCAATCGCAGCACTCGTGCTTTAGCTGTAAACATCTCGAGCTAAAGCGCGGTGCATCGATTGCTTCAAAAGGAAAGACATAGAAGAAATACTTTTTTTTCATTTATTTACTTTTGAAGCAATCGATGCACCGTGCTTTAGCTTAAGATGTTTACAGCTAAAGCACGAGTGCCGCGATTGCATTGCAAATGCTTGTTTTAAATTGGCAGTGCTTGTTTTTAAAGTGAAAGTGTGCAGCACTGTCTTGGATCCCCGCTTATCTGTCTATCTCTGGATTGCCCACTGTGGTTTAAGCTCTGGTGAATTTCATTTTAGGAATTTTTTTGAACTTCCAGTGAACAGACCTCCCGTTTTTTCTAAGATGGGCACAAGCTGTATGTACCACGTAGAAGTGCATTCTAGTCTCATTTTACAATTTTGACGGTGTAAGCTGGACCAACGGAATTATGTGACAGTGCTGACCTAAATTATGTAGCAAGATGAGCGACGAGGCACACTTTGTTTTAGTGTTACCTTGTTATTTTGGCATTTTTACTCACTCTAGACAAACGTTTCCCCTCTCTCGGGTATGACGTATGACAAATGCATTTGATAAATTGACCATCTTGAGACTCACCTTCCTACAAATTGGTTAGAACTGTAAAAGTAGGTCCAAAGTGAGTTACAGACCAGAAGGATTATCAAATGCATTTCAAATTGATTGTTATGTTTAAAAAGCAGGTTTCAGAAAATGTATGGGTGCATGGACTTTATACCATACCCAATAAGCCAGGGGTCTTCAAACTTCAATACGGCTCCCCTCTCCCAGTAAACAAAAAAACAAGCATTTGCAATGCAATAGGCCTCGCATTTGCGAGATTTTGAGCTATTGGCAGTGTAAATGGCAATGCCTTCAATTGATGTGTTTAAAAAACATGCAATAATAAAAGGTATTGTCATTTACAATACCAATAGATCAACGTTTTGAAAATGCGAGATTTATTGCATTGTAAATGCTTGTTTTCTTCCTTATTGCAGGTCAGGATGTGTCTTTAAGTGTTTAATTTAATACACTATTGTCAGAGCCTTATTTGAAGTGTTCCTAAGAACCTCACAGGAGCAGAATGATGGATTTTCCCAACGCCTCTCCAAGGACCGCTCCAAACGCTCGAAAGGTATTATGAGAGCTCGAAGGAACCCCTGGGGCGGAAAGGGGAATGGGACAGAGAAGAGACAGCCTCGCCTGCTAGGTGTCTGTGTGCAACTGCTTCTTGAGGAAGTCCCTCATGGTAGTGACAATGTGCACTGAAAGACGAAGATCAACAATTATAAGACCCTACAATCCTCTGGCTATCTAATCTTTCAATATCCACATCAGTGGTGTTCCCACATACCCTTGCAGACTAGACTCTTGCCTCTCTTCTTTTATATTTGATATTTGGGTATCAATTGTCTTAGTAGCTGTTCCCAATTGAAAATACTGCTTCCATGACCTGTAGTATATTAAAGGATATTGTATACAGAAGCTCTAATATTTTTGACTCTATTGATATAAATATTTTTGATTACTTCCTTATAACTCACAATATATATATATATATTTTTTTAGGTGTGACAAGACTCTTTTTTCTTGCATGGAAAAAACTTTGAACTTAAGCGGTAAGTATTTCCTAGCTAAATTTCTCTTATATTGTATTTACATTTGGTAAATAAATATTACATTCCTCATAGAGGTACTTGCGTGAACTGCCATACTATCCTTGAAGTTGTGTAGACTCTTCTCGCTGCTGCTTTTTCTCTCAGGTGTCGTTTTTGAATAGGTTTTCTCAGATTTTTAGAACCCCTCACTGCCACCAGGTTCCAATGCGTAGAAAGGAAACCCCCTTACTACAGTCGGGAAAAGATTCGGACTAAAGCATTCATGATGCTCGGGACAAACGCACGACTAGTATCGGTGAAGACTTTAGTGAAGAAGTGCGCAGAGGGAAGGGTGCGCTCTAGCTTCCCAGTGCTCCTCGCGCCCTCTGCCGGTAAACTAGACTGCTAACAGAACTCCTGCCGCCATCTTGGAATTCGGCGCTCGTACTAACTCAGTCCAAGATGGAATCAGTGTTTTGATGCGGCAAGTGGCAGAACTCCTCACTTCATTGGCAGTTAAGACTGCTCCCACCACTAGGCTAGGAACGTCACCCTCTTGATCTTGCTTCTTGACAACTATAGTGTTTCTCCTTGTATAATAAGAGTAAAGGCTATTAGAACATTCTGCCACTAGAGGACAGTATGTTCTAACAAATAAAACAAAGGCTTCATGGAGTGCGAGGGGATTGAAATTCCATCAGGCCTGCTGTTGCCTTTGATCACAGCCACAGCTGTGAACAAAGAAACATTGGAATGTTGGAGCTCCGGGCTTATACCAGCCATTATAAGCCCAGAGCTACTCCATAGTTTTCAATGGAACTCCCAACATTCCAATGTTCTAAAACTGCTTATTGGTCTGAATCTGGTATTAAGGTAAAAGTCTCACATTGGGGGAAAAAGTATGGACCCTCCATAGTGCTGAGAAGCCAAGAGATTATTACATCTCAAGTCCAGAACAAATATTTTACATTTGAAAATGTGTTTGAAAAATATTTAGTTTCAATGTTATATTTTTACACATTGAGTAAGAAAAATGTTAGGGGAAAGTTAAAATCGCATAAACTTTGGATGAAAAGCAGCTGCCTACAACTCAACACAGACAAAACAGAAGTACTCATCATGGGCCCAAACCCCGACGCATGGAATAACACCTGGTGGCCCCCTGTCCTCAGATGCCCACCCACACTCACGGACACGTCGCCGCCACTGACGACATAGGGACCCTGCTCGACAACGGAAAAACCGCGGCCCTCATCCTCCTGGATCTGTCAGCCGCCTTCGACAAGGTCTGTCACTGCCCACGACACCGGAATCCAAGTGAAGACCTTGGACTGGACCACCTCCTTCCTCTCCGGCAGAACTCAGAGCATCTGCCTCCCCCCTTCCGCTCAGAAGCCACCGAGATCATCTGCGGCGTCCCCCAAGGCTCATCCCTCAACCCAACGCTGTTCAACATCTACATGGCACCATTCGGACACGTAGCATGACAACACGACCTCAACATCATCTCCTATGCCAATGACACCCAGATGATCCTCTCCCTCACCAAAGACCCCCACACTGCCAAAACCAACCTCCACGAAGGAATGCAGGCCATCGCCGACTGGATGAGAGACAGCCGACTGAAGCTGAACTCTGACAAGACAGAGGTCCTCATCCTCGGACCCAGCTCCTCGGCCTGGGATGACCCCTGGTGGCCGACTGCACTAGGAGCACCCCCTACACCCACGACCATGCACGCAACCTAGGGGTCATCCTCAACTCCACCCTCTCCATGATGATGCAGGTCAACGCCATCTCCTCCTCCTGCTTCAACACCCTCCGCATGCTGCGCAGGATCTTCAAGTGGATCCCCACCAACACGAGAAGGATGGTCACTCAGGCCCTCTCTAGCAGTAGACTGGACTAGAGCAACACATTCTTTGCTATGCAGGAGCACCAGCCAAACTCCTGAAACGGCTCCAACGTATCCAGAACGCATCCGCCCGCCTGATCCTCAACATCCCTCACCGCAGTTACATCACACCCCACCTGAGAGACCTGCACTGGCTGACCATCAAGAGGATAACCTTCAAACTCCCCACCCACACACACAAGGCACTCCACAACATCGGACCGGCATACCTCAACAGCAGAGTCAGTCTCTACACCCCTACCCGCCAGCTCCACTACGCTGACCGCACCCTCGCCACCGTCACCCGCATCTGAAGAGTGACCACTGGTGGCAGATCATTCTCCCACCTTGCCGCCAAGACATGGAACACCCTCCCCATCTGCCAGTGGCAGACTGAAGACCTCCTAACCTTCAGGAGACTTCTCAAGACCTGGCTCTTCGAACAGGAGAAGCGTCCCCCCCCCCTCCAGCTCCTTGAGACCCTCACAGATATGTAGTGCGCTTTATAAATACCATGATTGATTGATTGATCGCATCCTCCTGCTTCCACACCTTCCGCCTCCTACATAAGACCTTCAAATGGATCCCCCTCGAGCACAGAAAGACCGTCACTCATACCCTCGTCACCAGCAGACTCGACTACGGCAACACACTCTATGCCGGAATAAATAAAAACCTCACCCGCAAGCTACAAAACATCCAGAATGCCACCGCAAGACTTGTCCTCAACCTGCCAAGAAACTGCTACATCTCCCAGCACATGTGCATACTTCACTGGCTCCTCATAGAGGCTAGAATCACCTTCAAGATTCTCACTCATGCACACAAGGCCCTCCACGACACTGGACCAGCATACCTGAACAGCCAACTCAAATTCCAATCAATCAATCAATCAATCAATCAATCATACCATTTGTATAGTGCGCTACTCACCCGGAAGGGTCTCAAGGCACTTAGGGGAGGGATCCGCTACTGCTCGAACAGCCAGGTCTTGAGTTGTTTCCTGAAGGCGAGATGGTCCTGTGTCTGCCGGAGGTGGATGGGGAGGGAGTTCCATGTCTTGGCTGCCAGGTAGGAGAAGGATCTTCCTCCGGCGGTGGCTCTTCGGATGCGTGGTACGGCGGCGAGGGCGAGGCTTGTAGAACGTAGCTGACGGGTGGGCGTGTAGAAGGTCAGGCGGTCGTTGAGGTACTTGGGGCCCAGGTCGTGGAGAGACTTGTGTGCGTGGGTAAGGAGCCTGAACGTGATTCTTTTGCTGACGGGGAGCCAGTGCAGGTCCCTCAGGTGGCCGGAGATGTGGCTGCATCGGGGGATGTCCAGGATGAGTCGGGCGGAGGCGTTCTGTATGCGCTGGAGTCTTTTCTGTAGTTTGGCTGTGGTTCCCGCGTAGAGGGTGTTCCCGTAGTCCAGTCGGCTGGTGACGAAGGCCTGGGTGACCGTCTTCCTGGTTTCGGTAGGGATCCATCGGAAGATCTTTCGGAGCATACGCATGGTGTTGAAGCACGATGAGGAGACGGTGTTGACGTGTCTGGTCATCGAGAGGGAGGAGTCCAGGATGAAGCCCAGGTTGCGTGCGTGGTCGGTTGGCTTGGGAGCGGTGCCCAGGGCGGGGGGCCACCAGGAGTCGTCCCAGGCGGAGGGCGATGGTCCCAGGGTGAGGACTTCCGTCTTGTCTGAGTTCAGTTTCAGGCGGCTGTTCTTCATCCATTCGGCGACGCTTTTCATCCCTTCTTGCAGGCTCGTTCTGGCGGTGGCGGGGTCTCTGGTGAGGGAGAGGATCAGTTGGGTGTCGTTGGCGTAGGAGATGATGTTGAGGTTGTGCTGGCGTGCGATGGTTGCAAGAGGTCTCATGTAGACGTTGAAGAGGGTGGGGCTGAGTGATGATCCTTGTGGTACGCCACAGATGACTTCGGTGGCCTTGGATCGGAACGGGGGGAGGCGGACTCTCTGTGTTCTTCCGGTGAGGAACGAGATGATCCACTCCAGAGGCTTCTCTTCCACGCACCCCAATGGACTCTACGATCATCCCAGCTCTCCTACGCCGTGGTCCCCTGCACCAGAAAGACCAGATAGGGAGGCCAGAGCCTGGAGCGCCGTTCCACTCCACCTCAGACAGTCAATGCAGCTCCCCATCTTCGTGAGAAAGCTCAAACCCCGACTCTTCAACAGACCCCCTCCTTGATGGACTGGAACCCTGGAACCTGCACCCCCCCCAGCACCTTGAGACCCTCACGGGTGAGTTGTCGTGCTTAATAAACACCTGACTGATTACTAACACAACATTAGGTTTACATAAGGTAAAATAAAAAAGAAATAACATTTAACCCAAAAAAATAAAATAGAACTTTGAAGTGGGGTTGCTTTACGTTTAAGAAGTGCACTGGCTTTCAATCATGTTTTTTTTTTTAGTTCGCAAAGCCGTATTGCCACTTATTTGACGACCATTCATGTAAACCCTTACCTACCACTGCCCCATCCAATGACCTGATGGGACATTCCTGGCAAGATGAATGCCATTTCTACACTGAGTCATCAAACGAGTCTGGAAACAGTGAACTGATCTTCATCTTGTGTGAGTGGTGTTCATGCATAAATGTCCCAACTGTGAGACATAAGTGGGATTACCACCATGACTCATATTAGGATCCTGGGAGGAGATTGCCTAGTCTTGACCATTATAAACCTCACTTTTTGTCAGAGGTCAAGGAAGCCCTAGATAATTCTGCAATAATCACAGCTCAATCAGTTACAAAAATCACGCAGAGGTAAAAAGAATGGACTGGATAAACAAGTTGTAAATTGGCAGTTTCTACCTAATCTAATCAGGTTTACTTGGTATGGTATGTGAAGGCATTGCTTTTATACGCTTGACTTTTGGCGTGATCAGCATTTCGAAGGGGGCCATTGTGCATTCCATACTATTATTTTTTGATTTCCTCTACATAAGTTTCCTCAGTGACCAGGTTTGCAAATAAAAAATATTTTTTAATGTCATCAGTGATGTCACTGACCATGTCATGAATGATGTAGTATATGAAATCATCAGCAGTGGATTGCGGCTGCGTGAGTTATACTTAGTACAACTAACTATAACGGAGGAATTTCAAAGGTTTTGTACAAGTGAAATGTCCAGCTAACTATAACACCCCTAAAACCTATGTTTTTTCTGTGAATTTCGAAGGTTGTTTAAATATAATTCCTAACTATAACATGTCTGAAACCTATGGTTTTTTCATTGAATTTCAAAGGTTTTGTAAATGACAATTTTTAAATGTATTAATTGTTATATTTTTTTTATACTGATTTTCTAATTTTTTTTTAACTATTTAATTTTAGATAGGTTATTTTTTAAATTACATTATAATTACATTATACATTACATTACAAACTATACTTTCTCAGAATGAATTACTTTAGTTTAAATACTTTGGAAATAGGCAATAGACTTTTAAATACAGTAGTTACAGTTGTTGCAATGGGCAACACAGTTTCAAATACAAGGCAACATTGAGCTCAATAGGAATTTCTAGGTAAATTCAATTAGTTACTTTATGGATTACTTTTCTAACCACAGTACTGGATCCTAGATTCAGTCCTGGGACATCTCCTGTAAACAGTGGAGTAAAAGTGTTTTGTTTTACAGTAGTGATTTTTATGGAATATTATTGTATTTTAAAAGTTGCCACAGAAATTTTTTCACATAGAATCACCAATGTTATCCTATGAGAGGAAATTCACTCAGCAGGTAAAAAGTGTTATCGTTACTTTTTCTTACTCAGTGGTTGATCCTGGAAACAGTACTGATGCATCTCCTGTAAACAATTGAAAGAATGCGTTTAAGTCATACAGGCGATCTTTAAGGAATATTTGAGGTTTGTGAAAATAGACACTTAGAAACTTTTCTGGTGAAAACCAGACAATGGATTCCTATGGAAGGAAATACAACTTACTGGTAAGTACGGTTAGAATTACTTTTCAGGGTCAGTGCTGAGCTAAAAGATGCAGCACTGGGTTCTCTCCTGATAACAGGTGAGTAAATCGGAATTCGTTGTTCGGATGATTTTAGGTAAATATTTTAATGTTCCAAAACTCCACACTTAGAAGAATTTCCAAGTGAAACCAGTCAATGTTAGCTTATGGAAGGAAATTCAAGTTACTGGTGAGTATGGTTAGAATTACTTTTCAGGACCAGTACTGGGCTCAAAGATGCAGCACTGGGTTCTCTCCTGATAACAGGTGAGTAAATCGGAATTCTTTGTGCAGATGATTTTAGGTGAATATTTTAAGGTTCCAAAACTCCACACTTTAGAAGAAATTCCAAGTGAAACCAGTCAATGTTAGCATATGGAAGGAAATTCAAGTTACTGGTAAGAACGGTTAGAAGTACTTTTCAGGATCAGTACTGGGCTTTAAGATGCAGCACTGAGGTCTCTCCTGATAACAGGTGAGTAAACCGTAATTCCTAGTTCGACTGATTTTAGAGGAATATTTGTAAGTTTAAAAAATCGACACTTAGAAACTTTTTCAGCAAAAAGCCTGCAATGATATCCTATGGAAGTAAATTCATGTTACTGGTAAGTACGGTTAGAATTACTTTTCAGGATGAGTACTGTGCTCAAAGATACAACACTGAGGTCTCTCCTGATAACAGGTGAGTAAACCTTAATTCGTAGTTCGACTGATTTTAGAGGAATATTTGTAAGTTTCAAAAATCGACACTTAGAAACTTTTTCAGCAAAAAGCCTGCAATGATATCCTCTGGAAGTAAATTCATGTTACTGGTAAGTACGGTTAGAATTACTTTTCAGGATCAGTACTGTGCTCAAAGATACAACACTGAGGTCTCTCCTGATAAGAGGTGAGTAAATGGGAATTCGTAGTTCGGCTGATTTTAGATGAATGTTTTAAAGTTCCAAAACTCCACACTTAGAAGAATTTCCAAGTGAAACAAGTCAATATTAGCCTATGGAAGAAAATTCAAGTTACTGGTAAATACAGTTAGAATTACTTTTCAGGATCAGTACTGGGCTCAAAGATGCAGCATTGAGGTCTCTCCTGACAACATGTGAGTAAATCGGAATTCGTACTTCGGCTGATTTTACTTCGGTCCAGTATATATAGAGCCACTTTCCTACACCATCCCCTCCCTTCACCACTGTGCAAACACGCCCTGTGGAGCATTTCAAATTGGGGAAATAATTCCCCTTCAATCCTGAGGGTCCGTAGAGTCCAACTAGCCCACTAGGTACATCCAGTAAGTGCCACGGAGCTGCGTAGCAGAAAGATGTAAAAAGGGGCACAGCCTGCACCATCTCTCTGCATTGCAGGGCAGTGGCGCTTCCTGGAAGCACCTGGTGGCTACTTGGCCCCCTGGGTTCCTCAGTATTGAGAAAGAATTTTTATCGAACTTAGAATGTGCCACAGGATATGTTTGCACATGTCACCTCACCAGTGTGTAAACTCACCCCATGGCGCGTTTTAAGTCGGGAGATTAAGTCTCCTTGAATCCTGAGGGTCCCTAGGGTCAAACTAGCCCACTAGGTACTTCCAGTAAGCGCTACAGATCTCCGTTGCAGACAGGCGTAAAACACCTCTCTGCAACACAGCTCCCTGGCGCACACTGGAGGTACCTGGTGGGCTAGTTGACCCCCACAAACCCTCAAGATTGAAGAGAAATTAATTCCTCAACTTAAAATGCACCACAGGGTGCATTTGCACAATGGTGAAGGAAGGGGGCGGGGCCTGAGGTGACATATCTGCAAACACACCCTATTGTGCATTTTAAGTTGTGGAATTAATTCCTCTTCAATCCTGAGGTCCCCTGGGGGCCAACTAGCCCACGAGGTACCTCCAGTATGCACAAGGGAGCTGCATTGCAGATAGGTGTTTAAAGGCCATGCCCCTTTATACAACACCCTGCAACACAGCTCCGTGGCGCTTACTGGAGGTACCTGGTGGGCTAGTTGGCTCCGAGGGGACCTCTGGATTGAAGTGGAATTAATTCCTCAACTTAAAACACGCCACAGGGCGTGTTTACACACATATCACCTTAGGCCCCACCCCCTACCTTCACCACTGTGCAAACGCGCCCAGTGGCGTGTTTTAAGTTGGGGGATTAAGTCCCCTTTATTCCTGAGGGTGCCTGGGGTCCAACTAGCCCCCAGGTACCTCCAGTAAGCGTCACAAGGCTGCGTTGCAGAGAGGTGTAAAAAGGGGCATGGCCTGGACCACCTCTCCGCAACGCAGCCCTGTGGCTCTTACTGCAGGTACCTGGGTGGCTAGTTGGCCCCCAGGGACCCCCAGTATTAAATTATTTCCCCAATTTAAAATGTGCCACAGGGTGCGTTTGCAGAGTGTTTTGGTGAGGGGTGGGGCCTAGGGCCAATCGTGTTTTTTTTTAAAGGGGGGCTGTGTGACCCCCCTTCCTTTTACTTTTTTTGGGCCCTTGGGACCCCATCCCCCAGGGCCTGACCCCCAAATGTAAAAAAAAATATTTTCTTTACAGGAAAGGAGCCACGTGGCCCCCCTCCCGTGGCCAATTCTGAATGAGTGTGCAGAATTTTCAGCGGACAATATCAACACGATATTGTATCCATATCATGCAGTATGGTGCACATGCAGGTTTCGTAAATGTCGTGCAACTCTGCCCATCTTTGAGCTGCACCCCTACTGGCCAGCTTTTTCGTTTCCTCCAATGCCTCAGCTCACCCTACTTATTGCTAAGAGTACTTCCATGATGTTAACTTCCATTTTAGATTAAACTAGACTCAAGCATTTCAGTGGTGATATGTTTTGATCTCATTGTTTTGCTCACTTCATGATTTACCCATGTTTGCTAAGATGTTTGATAGAGCGCCTTTGGAGATGGGCGTCAAAAAGGACCTCAAGACCCGGCTTTTCGACTGAACAGCAAATACACCCCCCCCCCCTCACCCAGCACCTTGAAGCCCTTACAGATGAGTAGTAGCGCTGTACAAGAAACCTGATTGATAAACAAGAACCTTTTGCGATTTAACACCTTAGATGCGGCGCAAATATCCCTCCCCAGTGCTGCGCTGTCCATTGGAACTAGTGCTGAATGGACGTCCAATGGCCGTGCGCAGCACTGGGGAGGTAGTGCTGCCGTCAGCCAACGCCCCGACGCAGCACTTAAGAGGTTGAGAAAAGAAGCGACAGAAATCTGAAGATACCAAAGCACCGCTAACCTTAGTGAATGAGGAAAACGCAATGCCATTGATCAGCTAATAACCTACCGTTCTTCCTGTAAAATGAGTGTGCATTCACAGAGCACAGAACCAACATGAACATTGTAGCAAAGCCGCCCATACCGCCAAGGGAAAGCACTGAATTCCTGAGGGGAAAAAAGATACAATGATTTAGTCAATTTATTTCAAAAGACATTGGAAACTGATTTTTTTCCAAAAATCCTTCTACGACTTAAAAGATATATATTGGTTCTCACAGTTAGACAGCGCACAACAATGTTCTGCTTTTCAAGCTGACTCTTACTTTTATAAACGCCTCAATTTAGCTCTTTCACAATACAAGATTTGGCTGGTAATTTACACCGAAGAGCACCCAAAGGCCTTTCAACACACAGGGGCAGCGCAGCGCTGCACCGCGAGCCCTTTGGATCTACCACGCGGCAGCACTTTCAGAGCACAGGAATGCCATATATTTACAATGATATGTCGTATTCCTGTGCTCTCCCCAGCGCTGGCGTACACACAGCTGCCATGCGCTGGCGCAGGCATCCTTGCACCATGGTGCAAGGATGCCTGCGTTATGGGGAGATTGTTTTTGTGGAGGAAGGGGCACTTTCCTACACCAAAACAATTGCTACAGGCATTGTCCTCTTCCAACGCGTGCTGTAGAGTGCAGCACGCATTGAAAGGAGGAAAAAATGAGGAGAAATGAAAAAATTTCTCCTTGTTGCACCTCGGTACGCAACCCCTAGGGTGGTGTAGCATGCTGACGCATTCCAGGTTTACAAATCCTCGTAAATCTGAAAATGTGTCTGGTTCCATGGGTGTTGCATGGGAAGACCCACAGCAACACCCATGGAACGCCCCTTTCACGCAAAGTCTGGCGTGTAAAAGGGCCCATATTTACGCAGGGTGGCTTTTCCTGTCCTTGAAAATATGGGGCAGAGTAATGCTCTGCCAGTGCGTCACAAAAAATGATGTACTGGACTTGCAAGGGGCTTGTAAATCTGCCCCACAATTTTTAGACGACAGAAATATGTGTAAATGTAGTTGTTACAAAATGGGCTGGATGCAGGAAACTTGGCTGCTTTCTTGCCTGTCCACAATTGTCTTCGTGCCCCCTATAGCAACATCAACAGGTGGGCCAGCTGCTGCTGAGACAAGTCGCGCTCGCCGGACAACCATCACACCATTCATTCATTCATCCACTGACACCAGAGTCGATCCGGGGATAAGTGAGACAAGGACAGGCCGAGCCTCTGTGAATCTGATCAAGCACATGTGAATAACAGCACACGTCAGCGCTGACAATCAATAAAAGCACACATATACTTTTATTAACCGAGATCGATATGATTTACAGTGCCGACATGTGGGGACTCATGTTTCACTGGGACAGAGTTTACGAAAAACTGCACCCCCCGCAGTGCTTGACAAGAGCCCCGTTGGCATCTTCATGCCCCGCTGCTCTGACGTCACAAACTTCACCCAGCCTCCAACTTTGAATGTAAGCTTTCCAAATCACAATGCCTCAAACATGTCCACCTTTAACTTTGCTGCAGGGTTTAACTGCAGAACTGCCAGCCCATTCACTTGGAGGCCTCCCTCTGAGAGACACCTGGCTGCAGCCACAGCTGTCTGCCTGTGGACAGCACTCGCCTCGACGCTTGTGGGTCAATACAGGTGCACACCTGGCTGCAGCCACAGCTGTCTGCCTGTGGACAGCACAAGCCTCGACGCTTGTGGGTTCATATAGGTGCACACCTGACTGCAGCCACAGCTGTCTGCCTGTGGACAGCACTCGCCTCGACGCTTGTGGGTCAATACAGGTGCACACCTGGCTGCAGCCACAGCTGTCTGCCTGTGGACAGCACAAGCCTCGACGCTTGTGGGTTCATATAGGTGCACACCTGACTGCATCCACACGCTGTCTGCCTGTGGACAGCACAAGCCTCGACGCTTGTGGGTTCATATAGGTGCACACCTGGCTGCAGCCACAGCTGTCTGCCTGTGGAGAGCACAAGCCTCGACGCGTGTGGGTTCATATCGGTGCACACCTGAGTGCAGCCACAGCTGTCTGCCTGTGGACAGCACATGCCTCGACGCTTGTGGGTCAATACAGGTGAACATCTGCCTGCAGCCACAGCTGTCTGCCTGTGTACAGCACACGCCTCGATGCTTGTGGGTTCATATAGGTGCACACCTGACTGCAGCCACAGCTGTCTGCCTGTGGACAGCACATGTCTTGACGCTTGAGGGTCAATACAGGTGCACACCTGACTGCAGCCACAGCTGTCTGCCTGTGGACAGCACAAGCCTCAATGCTGGTGGGTTCATATCGGTGCACACCTGGCTGCAGCCACAGCTGTCTGCCTGTGGACAGCACAAGCCTCGACGCTTGTGGGTTCATATAGGTGCACACCTGGCTGCAGCCACAGCTGTCTGCCTGTGGAGAGCACAAGCCTCGACGCGTGTGGGTTCATATCGGTGCAAACCTGAGTGCAGCCACAGCTGTCTGCTGTGGACAGCACAAGCCTCGACGCTTGTGGGTCAATACAGGTGCACACCTGTCTGCAGCCACAGCTGTCTGCCTGTGGACAGCAAATGCCTCGACCCGTGTGGGTCAATACAGGTGCACACCTGACTGCAGCCACAGCTGTCTGCCTGTGGACAGCACGCCTCGACGCTTGTGGGTCACTACAGGTGCACACCTAGCTGCAGCCACAGCTGTCTGCCTGTGGACAGCACGCCTCGACGCTTGTGGGTCAATACAGGTGCACACCTGTCTGCAGCCACAGCTGTCTGCCTGTGGACAGCACATGCCTCGACGCTTGTGGGTCAATACAGGTGCACATCTGCCTGCAGCCACAGCTGTCTGCCTGTGTACAGCACACGCCTCGAAGCTTGTGGGTTCATATATGTGCACACCTGACTGCAGCCACAGCTCTGTGCCTGTGGACAGCACATGTCTCGACGCTTGAGGGTCAATACAGGTGCACACCTGACTGCAGCCACAGCTGGCTGCCTGTGGACAGCACAAGCCTCGATGCTTGTGGGTTCATATCGGTGCACACCTGACTGCAGCCACAGCTTTCTGCCTGTGGATAGCACACCTCGACGCTTGTGGGTCAATACAGGTGCACACCTGACTGCAGCCACAGCTGTCTGCCTGTGGACAGCACAAGCCTCAACGCTTGTGGGTTCATATCGGTGCACACCTGACTGCAGCCACAGCTTTCTGCCTGTGGATAGCACACCTCGACGCTTGTGGGTCAATACAGGTGCACACCTGACTGCAGCCACAGCTGTCTGCCTGTGGACAGCACACCTCGACGCTTGTGGGTCAATACAGGTGCACACCTGGCTGCAGCCACAGCTGTCTGCCTGTGGACAGCACACGTCTCGACGCTTGTGGGTCAATACAGGTGCACACCTGACTGCAGCCACAGCTTTCTGCCTGTGGATAGCACACCTCGACGCTTGTGGGTCAATACAGGTGCACACCTGACTGCAGCCACGGCTGTCTGCCTGTGGACAGCACACGCCTTGACGCTTGTGGGTCAATACAGGTGCACACCCGGCTGCAGCCACAGCTATCTGCCTGTGGACAGCACAAGCCTCGACGCCTGTGGGTCAATACAGGTGCACACCTGACTGCAGCCACAGCTGTCTGCCTGTGGACAGCACACGTCTCGACGCTTGTGGGTCAATACAGGTGCACACCTGACTGCAGCCACAGCTGTCTGCCTGTGGACAGCACAAGCCTCGACGCTTGTGGGTCAATACAGGTGCAGACCTGACTGCAGCCACAGCTGTCTGCCTGTGGACAGCACACGCCTTGACGCTTGTGGGTCAATACAGGGTCACACACGGCTGCAGCTACAGCTGTCTGCCTGTGGACAGCACACGCCTTGACGCTTGTGGGTCAATACAGGTGCACACCTGACTGCAGCCACAGCTGTCTGCCTGTGGACAGCACACCTCGACGCTTGTGTGTCAATTCAGGTGCACACCTGACTGTAGCCACAGCTGTCTGCCTGTGGACAGCACACGCCTCGACGCTTGTGGGGCACTACAGGTGCACACCTGACTGCAGCCACAGCTGTCTGCCTGTGGACAGCACGCCTCGACGCCTGTGGGTCAATACAGGTGCACACCTGACTGCAGCCACAGCTGTCTGCCTGTGGACAGCACACGTCTCGACGTTTGTGGGTCAATACAGGTGCACACCTGACTGCAGCCACAGCTGTCTGCCTGTGGACAGCACAAGCCTCGACGCTTGTGGGTCAATACAGGTGCAGACCTGACTGCAGCCACAGCTGTCTGCCTGTAGACAGCACACGCCTTGACGCTTGTGGGTCAATACAGGTGCACACCCGGCTGCAGCCACAGCTGTCTGCCTGTGGACAGCAGAAGCCTCCACACTTGTGGGTTCATATTGGTGCACACCTGACTGCAGCCACAGCTGTCTGCCTGTGGACAGCACAAGCCTCGACGCTTGTGGGCCAATATAGGTGCAGACCTGACTGCAGCCACAGCTGTCTGCCTGTGGACAGCACAAGCCTCAACGCTTGTGGGTTCATATCGGTGCACACCTGACTGCAGCCACAGCTGTCTGCCTGTGGACAGCACAAGCCTCCACGCTTGTGTGTTCATATCCTTGCACACCTGACTGCAGCCACAGCTGTCTGCCTGTGGACAGCACAAGCCTCGACGCTTGTGGGTCAATACAGGTGCAGACCTGACTGCAGCCACAGCTGTCTGCCTGTGGACAGCCCACGCCTTGACGCTTGTGGGTCAATACAGGTGCACACCTGACTGCAGCCACAGCTGTCTGCCTGTGGACAGCACACCTCGACGCTTGTGGGTCAATACAGGTGCACACCTGACTGCAGCCACAGCTGTCTGCCTGTGGACAGCACACGCCTCGACGCTTGTGGGTCAATACAGGGCACACCGACTGCAGCCACAGCTGTCTGCCTGTGGACAGCACACCTCGACGCTTGTGGGTCACTACAGGTGCACACCTGACTGCAGCCACAGCTGTCTGCCTGTGGACAGCACACGCCTCAACGCTTGTGGGGCACTACAGGTGCACACCTGTGCAGCTTCTAAAGTGTTACAAAGCCTAGGGTTCTTCACAGTGACAATGAACAGAAAACACCCCCAGTGCAAGCCACTGTGTATGTACTACAGGGCGGCCCGAGGGCTTCGATAGAGTGGCCAGGTGAGGGGCTGGTGTGGGAAGGACACAGGGGGCAAGGAGACCCGAAATTAAAGGGCTTAAAGTGCGATAAAAAACATACGCTGACATAAAGCTGCGCTTTGGTTTTATAACTCCCACCTATGCTTGTCGCTTTCGTGCGTTTTGTGTGGCTCAATGTTAGGCCAGAATATGGTAAGGGCTCAGAGTCAGGTTAATGTCACTGGCACAATCACTCAGAGAAGTGCAGGCTTCCTAAGTGCCTGCACCCTGGGCATTCCAAAGAAATGGAGCCATGATTCATACCCATGCTCATCCACGCGATAAATCACTCGGATATTTCTCAGTGATAAAAATAAACGAGGCTCATCTCAGATGCACTGTAAATACACTTCATAAATCAAAAAAAAGCCCCAAAACATAAGAGCATCTTAGCACACTGCTTCAATAGGGCGAGATGATGTCACTATGGCCGCATAAAACAGCTGTCAAGCGCACTGTTTCACCAGAATGAATGAGGAATAACGCATTCATTGCTGGCTTAAATGTAAATTGGATTCTCACCTGTTGGAAAGAGGAAGGCAGTTGGAGCCGGCCAAGATCACACGAGCTGTCAGGAAGGAGACGGCGCCTCAGCACAATGTGTCAAGATTTCACCAGAGGACGCTGCAGGGAAAGCTGAGCTCCTGCCCTGCGCAGGCAAGAGCTTTAAATACTCAGTGGTTCCCACTGGGCGGGGGCGGGGAGTTGCCTTATTCTGCACAATGGTGTTCCATGGGTGTCGTAGTGGGTGCTCCCATGCAACTCCCATGCTTTTTGATGTATTCCGAGATGTACAAGGACTTGTAAAACTGGGGATTTGTCATAATCTTAACCCTCCCCAGGGGAGACATAATGAGGGGAAATATATTTGTTTCTCCTCGCCTTTTCCTCTTTCTAGCTTTCTATGTGCGCTGCAGTCATATTTATGAAACCACACAAAGCCACTTTGCAGGGCTTTGAATAGCTTCACAAATCTGGATTAATGTGATGCAAAGAAAATCACCGCCCTACCTTACTGTGCACAAGGGAGGCATTACAAGGGTGTTGCGGTGGGTGCTTCCACACAACTCTTATGTTTTTGATGCATTCCCAAATTTACAAGGACTTGTAAACCTGGGAATGAGTCAAAATCTTATTCCTCCCCAGGGAAACATAACGAGGGGAAATATATTTGTTTCTCCTCGCCTTTTCCTCTTTCTATCTTTCTAAGAAAGACAAAAATGCCTCTCAGAAAGGTGCAGTACAGTTGCTTTTCACTTGCAAGATGCCATAGCGAAAGAGTTGGCAACACTCTTACAACATGACATCTTTCAACGCTCCGCAGGCCCTATGCCATGGGTCTCGCCTCTTGGAGTTGTACCAAGGAAAGAGAGTAGTGGAGGAGTGCGTATTTGTGTTGATATGCTCCGGGCAAAAAGAGCCATTGAGAGGCACTGTGGTCCACATATCACGGTCATGATCATGCAACTGAACTGAGCTAAAGTATTTTTCCATCTTGACCAGAATAAAGGATACCATCAACTCGAGCTGGAAGAGAACTGCACATATATTTCCACTTTTTGTACTCATTTTGATGTGTTCAAATACAAATGACTGAGGGGCATATTTATGAGAACTTTGAATAGCTTTGAATAGCTTCAAAAATCTGGAATAATGCGATGCAAAGAAAATCACTGCCCTACCTTACTGTGCACCAGGGAGGCATTACAAGGGCGTTGCGGTGGGTGCTTCCACACAACTCTTATGGTTTTTGATGCATTCCCAAATTTACAAGGACTTGTAAACCTGCAAATGAGTCAAAATCTTATTCCTCCCCGGGAAACGTAACAAGGGGAAATATCTTTGTTTCTCCTGGTTTTTCCTCTTTCTATGTGTGCAAGACTACTAAGAAATGTAAAACCTGTACCATCTGTTGCAAGAAATAGATGACTAAATTGACTGCACTCTTTCTAGAAAAGGGACATGACGCCAATGATCTTAGATGAACTGTACTAGATAAACCAACAGCTTCCCTACCTGTTATGAACAATTAACAATATCTGTTCAGGAAAGAGCAACGCTGGGTATTCAGACTCCGAAGGGCCAGCCTTGGTCTCAACGATGGATCCTGTAGCCTAGCCTACCCCAATCCTGGTATGGGTCAAATTAAACCATAGGGGATTTCATTGGGACAGTGCTGGGTATCTCGTATTCACATGAAACATTGTTTCAGGCTAAGACACTTAGTAAACCATGGTAATATTGGGGGATAAGCCAGTGTACATCTTTTTGAAATGCTTAGCAAAACATTCTTTGCACAAGTACTGAGGTACCTTCTGCCAGATTGTACCTAATCCATTGTAATTCTCTGGGATAAGCACGAGTACACCTTTTGAAATGTTTAACAAATTATTTGTTGTAATCGAACTGAGGTACACACTGCCAGATTGTACCTAATACACAATTTACACTCGATGTTTCAGAATCCGGAACTCTTTCATAAGCGCAACCAAATGCATGTTATCACCATGACTCTTTCTTAGCTACATATACTGACCACATTTGTAGTTTTGCGCCCATTCATCTGATGGGGTGTGGAGTTTTGTTTCCAAAAATGAGGAAGTACCTAGCTAAAGTGAACTTCCATCTGTTTACTACAGATCCAGATTTGTGGTACCTCGCCCCAGGGGGCGGATTCTTTGTTTCACCAAACGAGGAATTACTAAGCCACTGTGAACCTCTCATTCTAAACTACAATTCCCAATCTAACTTGTTGTTCTTCATCCAGTCCCCTGAAGGGGCGGCAGAGTCTGTGTTCAAACCGGGAAGCAAAAAGCTTCCATGTTGTAATGGCGAATTACCCTTCCGAGGAGCAAATTAGCGCCTGCTGCATCAGATCCAAAAGCTATAATTGGTCTGTCCCTTTCCTTTCTCTTTAGAAAAATTCTCCTCATCGGTGCCCTGTCTTCGTGTTTACATATTGCTATATGTGTGGGGGTTTTCTCCTAAGATCTCACACTTTCAAATTATGAAATGTATTCCCCGAGACTAATTCTTGCCCAAACTGCCAAAACATAGTGGAAACGGAATCCCATGTTTTGGTATTCTGTCCCTATTACAGGATAGCCTGAAAAAAATGGTTGATGGCAGCATGTAATACTATGGGTGTTAGGCACTGCTGGGAAGCGGACAGACTTTTTGAGAGCGATACAAGAGAACTGTTAGCTCTTGCGGTCTCCGGATATTTGCATATTGCTTGGGCGTTAAGAAGGAAGGTCATTTTTAATTCCAATTCAGAACAAGCATTTACAATGCAATGGTTTCGCCTTTGGAAAAGTTCGAGCTATTGGCATTGCTCATGACATTTTTTTTTTTTACTTATAAATAAATGGCATTGTTATTTACATTGCCAACGGCTGACACTACAGTTGCAGGCACACCCGTCCAATGGCAGAAGTACTGAGGCTGCCATGAATCTAGAGTTCTGTACTGCCATTTACCAACCTGTGTTGAGAGTTGAGAGGTTAGATTTCTAAAAGTGAAAGTTGAAATTGCATTGCGCTTAGCGCAGCAGGGTGTCCGGCAGCTTTAGCCTGGGAGCCGCCCCCTCTCACCCCTCAGCGCCAGTACACAGAGTGGCGCAAACACATTGTACTACTGAAAAGGGAGGGCTTGGAGTTATTTAAGAAATGGATATGCCCAAGACTATCAAAGATGTGTGAATAAATTGTGGCTTGCAGTATAACGAGATCGCAAATTGTTGGTCTGTGCGTGGAAGATTTCTCTGATGCTCTTCCTGCCTGTCAGGTTGGCACAGCTTTTGAACGCCACTAATCTGCGTGAATATTAAATGGGTAAACATGATCATCCTTTAATATTTGTTTGGATTGAGTCCTTCTGTTGTTTTAATAAGTGGAGTCTTCTAGAATGCTTGTTATCTGTCTGCTATGCAAACAGGATTTATTATTCACATCGAGCGGATTTTCCTTAGTGTTGTAGCTCCTGGCAGTGTGCTTTCGAGTTACGGGAACTGACTTTAATTTTTTTTAAATAAAATAGCTGCAGCATCATAGGATATTGATTAACAGCCCTTTCACTGCAGGCCTCGTTATCTAGACAGTTTATTGCGGTTTGTTTCTGCATCCAGTCACAAACCAAGAATAGGCCATGGGGCATTACCGCTCCATACATCTATCGAAGCGCTTGGCAGAGAGCTGCCTGTCACAACAGAGTGATCATGAACCCAGGCAATCTCTGCCTTACACACACTCGTGTTCATCATCTACGCATTCTCACGCGCACGCACTCTTCCACTTACCCACCCAAGCACGCCAACATACTTTCATTGATGTAAACACTCGTGCACCCATGCTCTCTCACTCACATCCACAGTCACGCACTCGCACTCACTCATGCATCCAGACACTCACTCGTTCACAGCAGGGCACTCACTCAAATGCGGACATGATCATACACTCACACTCTAGGGCTGACAGACACTGGCACAAGCTACCTCGCGGGGGGCGGGAAAGACACGGACAGCGGGGGGAGGAGGAACGCACTCTCCTGGACTTCTTCCGGCCACTCTAGGGCTGACAGACACTGGCACAAGCTACCTCGCCGGGGGGAGGGGGCGGGAAAGACACGGGCAGCGGGGGGGGGCGGGAAAGACACGGACAGCGGGGGGGGGAGGAACGCACTCACCTGGACTTCTTCCGGGGGCCGTGGTCGGCATGAAATGAGGAACCCTTATATTTGGGACCAAGGTGCACGGTAGTGGATGAATGGTTTAAGTGCAACAGTTACTACGAGAGTGCCCCAGAACAGAGGGAGGCGGTCAGTAACCAATATGTTTTGCAGGTTCCAGGGATGAGATGCTTTATTGCAAGCCTATGTAGAGTCACACCTCGAGAGAGCAGAAGGTGCTAAAAGTAGTGTTTTTGTAAAATGGCAGAAAAGGCGCTTAGAACTAAAGATCGCATTTAAGAGGGCTTGCAGGCTGCTTTAGGCCCATTACTTGCAAGCAGAGGGCCGTAGGTCAGGGCTGGATGCATTAACACAACATGAGGAGTTGCTGTAGAAACACCCTAGAATATATACTTATTAGGTCACAATAACAAACTCACTGCTGACTTGGATATTACATTTAGTAAAAGGTTACAATGCAGCATGCTGAGTAAGTGTTTAGTCATACCTTGGCTGGCCTACCAAAAGGTAGTATGCTGCCCAAACAAATTAAAGATTGAGCGTATACAAGTGTGAATCAACAATAAACAGTAAAACGTTATGAAAGTAGATATCCTCCAGTAAAATGGAAGCCCGTTCTTCATTGATTTCTTAACGGTCCCAACAATGCATGCATCACTGTTCAGGGCATAATATGTAGCACGTTGACTTCCACCTAAACTGTAAAGATAGGTCAGAATCAGGGGAGTGGAGTGAGCGCGTTGTCAACTCCGCATCACTACCCTAGGTCCAAAATAGTAATTTGTGTAGGTCAGGGTTCTTTCCTTTGGTGGTAGCGTCCCAGAGAGCACAGTACCAGAAACAGAAAGGCATGACTTCTGTGTGTTAATGGTGTTTTCAGAGTCATTAGCAATATTGCCCGTTTCCCACTGCATCCCCCAGCCCCCATTTGTATATATGACTGTATATAGTATTTACATAGCACAAACCTTGCCAAGAGTGCCTTAATCCAATCACCACAGTACCACATGAAAACCAAATGACAATTATAGCAGGACTGGCCTGTAAACAGAAGCAGCCAGGGGTAGTGTAGCGTTTTAACTGGTATGTGGAGAATAAAAAATGATAAGTAGCACTGACAGAGCCACAGGCAATCAGCAGTGCAATCCAGTTCTTTACATAGTAGCACAAGAGTTGGGGGGGAACCACGGTCAGGAAAGGGGTGCAGTGGTGGAGACGTGCGGCACCCTGAACTGCATTCATACGGCCTGCTTTAGGGCAGCACTCCATGTTTTAAGAAGGGCAATGTAGTTCTGCGCCCACTGCAGGGCAGTACGAGGCTGGCCTGTATTTCTGGTAAACACGTTCGGAGACGAGAATACATTCTGGCACGCTCTCGGCTCAAAGAAACAAGGAGGTTTGTTTTGCTGTTTGCGGAGCTCCCTCCCTTCTGCAGAGCTGGACACACCTCCCTGGAAGCACACGAGCCGTGCCACGTGAGCCGACAGTGTGCCAGGCAAACACCGCACGCATCAGTCCAAGGGCTGCCTTAATACGAAAGGACGAGACCTTTCTTCGGGAAATGGGATAGAGCAATAAGGGAAGGACAGGGACTGGAAAAGCAATCACTCTGCCCCAGCGTATTCGGTCATTTAGAGGCCCAGCCTGGGCTCGTCAGCACACGATCCAGACCAGAGTGTGGGCTCGGATCTGAAGGGCAGAGCAGCACGCTGTCACCAACAGCAAAACAAGCATTTACGAATGGACAGCGGGAGGGGGGCGGTAACGGGCAAATGGACAGCGGGCGGGGGGGGGGGGCGGGAAGGGGCACCCGGACAGCGGGAGGGGGTGGGGGCGGAATCGAACTAAAAATGGCGCACAAGTAATCATGAAGCTCCCCACATCCACTCGATCTCTGCCCGTTCACGTTGTTGCCGTGGTCCCTTCTGTAGGATGTTTACCCGAACAACTCCTGAATTATGCCGCAGATTTGAAAGCAGCCCGGGCCGGCGTCCTCGACCCCTCCTTCCCTCCTCCCCTCCTTCCCTCCCTCCCTCCCTCCCGCCCTCCCTCCCGCCAATGTGCGCCGGATACTTTACAGTAACTCGCAGAGAGCAGCGGATGCAGCTTCCCAGGCAAGATAGAAGCAGCAGGAAGCAGAGCCCCGCCCGGGGCCTGCAGCCCCATTCCTAGCTCAGGCGCTCACTGCTTATTCCGAGCACGGCAGGTCGGTGGGGTATGCCAACAACCCAGACACCAACCTGGCAAATGGAACACCCTGGCCTGCACATACACAACCACCTGGCAACTCAGGCTGCACAAGCGCTCAAAATTAAAAGCACAACCCACTCCAACGCGGAGCGCAAGACAAGACTGAAAAGTGTACAACCCACCCCCAACGCCACACTTAACGGATAGACCTATACAGACACCCCAAAGCTGTACACGCTCCCAACTTTCCCAAAGCAAAAAATGCTAAGCAAAGTCAGACTGCACTCGTAATACCATCCGCAAACACGATATCCACACTCCATCTAGGCCACCGACTCAATAGCCTTCCACACGCAAGGTCCACACCAATTTGATAAGACAATTCAGTTTTCGTGTCTTGGGGCACTACCGCTATGGCAACGAAGAGAAGGATGTAAGCTTCTTGCCTTGCGGCTGCTTGCTATGAAAGACCTCTCCACTGGTGAATACAGACTAACCACCATCTTCCTTCCGCAATACAATTTGGAAATATTTGGCATAGGATCCGCAGGGATCTACCATTCTTCCCAATGGATCAAGCTCTCACCTTGGCGGGCGGCGGAACATCCAAAGCGGGGCAACAGGCTTTTCCTGTCTGCGGGACTCCGGTCCGGCCGAGGTACGAAGTGTGCCCGCAGTGTCGGCTACACCGCGCTGCTTGGCTGGAAGGCGTTGACACTCCCCGCAGCTGCCGCTCCCCTCCCCCTGTGCTTACCCTCGGAGGGCCCACCCCTGCCGCAGGAAACACATTCCTCGTCTGTGACGTCAGCGCGTGGGCAGCATGCAAGAGTGAAAGAGTGACCCTGAAGGCTTCTAACCAACGGGACGCTGAGCGACCAGGCAAAGAAGTACAATAATGCAGACTTCTGTTCGTCAGTAGAATTAATGTACCTCATACAATTACAGTAAAGTAAGTATGCAGGTAAAGCAATTATACGAGTAAGGCCTTCTAGTTCCTATCTAAATAATTCCGCGTTTGTGTTCTTAAAGGAAAAAGTTGAGACTGTTTAAAATCTCGGATCTGAAGGGCAGAGCAGCACGCTGTCACCAACAGCAAAACAAGCATTTACGGACGGACAGGGGGGGGGGGGGCGGTAACGGGCAAATGGACAGCGGGCGGGGGAGGGGGGCGGGAAGGGGCACCCGGACAGCGGGAGGGGGTGGGGGCGGAATCGAACTAAAAATGGCGCACAAGTAATCATGAAGCTCCCCACATCCACTCGATCTCTGCCCGTTCAGGTTGTTGCCGTGGTCCCTTCTGTAGGATGTTTACCCGAACAACTCCTGAATTATGCCGCAGATTTGAAAGCAGCCCGGGCCGGCGTCCTCGACCCCCTCCCTCCCTCTCTCCCTCCAGTGCATCTATCTATTCTTCCCAGGCACCCTCGCACCCCGGGCCGGTGTGCGGAGATTGTCTTTAATCCACTGCAGGTCCCGGACGGGTGTTCCCTGGGGAGCGCCGCTCTGCCGTTCAGCGGGAGTAAAAATTTATTTTTCTAAAATTCTACATGGGAAGGGGGGCGGAACGGACACACGGAAAGCGGGGGGGGGAGGGAACGGGCACAGGGGTAAACTTACAAAGCGAAAACACATTTATAAACAAAATGCTCCTTACCTGATTGCCTCGTGGGAACTCGAATCTTGCAGCCAACTCCAACAACAAACACTTGTCAAAAGAAGAAAACAGGCCGACTCCAAAAAAAAAAAAATAACACACACCCACCGCCGCGATGACGAACACAAGTGGGTGGAGAGGGAAAAAATTGCGGGAACGCCCCCGAATCTGGTCCGGCCTTGACGGACAGATCTCTGTTCCAATGGCTAGCCTCCATTTATAGAGCTAGCCAATCGAACAGAGGGGCATATTCAAGTGTCCTTACTGAAATCTAGAGATTTCTCCTGGGGGCGGAGCTAACGCTCCGTGCCCCAGGCGAAACCTAAAAAGGGGGTGGTGATGGACAGAGCATCTGAATTAAGCAGACTACTCGTACCCAGTCAACAGATCAGGGCTTGATCCATCACCGTTTTTTAGCTCACTGCACCATCCCAGCTCAGAACCTGGCTACATGCAAATTAGTCTGTCCCTGGCCCAGTGCATCATGGGAACAGGGCAGACCAAACTACCAAGCCAATTCTTTTACTGGAAAGGAAACAAGCTTCCGGGGACCGGTTTCTGGCATTACAGCCATCTTCGGCCCGGCTTGCTTGAATCCTGATGGTGCAGTGAGCAAGGGACTCATGTCTGAGCATACACTTCCAAGCTTGTGGTGGACAAAACGATTCAGAAAAAGGGGGTGGTGATGGACAGAGCATCTGAATTAAGCAGAATACTCGTACCCAGTAAACAGATAAGGGCTTGATCCATCACCGTTTTTTAGCTCACTGCACCATCCCAGCTCAGATCCTGGCTACATGCAAATTAGTCTGTCCCTGGCCCAGTGCATCATGGGAACAGGGCAGACCAAACTACCAAGCCAATTCTTTTACTGGAAAGGAAACAAGCTTCCTGGGACCGGTTTCTGGCATTACAGCCGTCGTCGGCCCGGCTTGCTTAAATCCTGATGGTGCAGTGAGCAAGGGACTCATGTCTGAGCATACCCTACCACGCTTGTGGTGGACAAAACGATTCAGAAAAAGGGGGTGGTGATGGAATGAGCATTTGAATTAAGCAGAAAACTCGTACCCAGTCAACAGATCAGGGCTTGATCCATCACTGTTTTTTTAGCTCACTGCACCATCCCAGCTCAGAACCTGGCTACATGCAAATTAGTCTGTTCTAGTGGTTATGGTATAGAGTAGCTTTCTCTATTTGTACAGTAGGTATGTTCCAAATGATAATCATAGTGCCATGCTTATGTCAGTTGCAAAAATAACAGTTGATGGACAGAATGCAGAACAATGTCATACATTCACCCCAGTACAAAGATCTGAGCCTAAATCCATCGTTTTTTTGCACTCCACACCACCCCAGTTCAGACATGGCCATATGCAAATCAGTCTGACCCTGTGCCTCATGGGAACAGTCCAGCCCGAACTGCTAAGCTATATCTTCCCTGGACCAGAAACAAGCCTCCTGGGACCGGTTTCGGATTCATAATCCTACTCAGCCAGGCTATCTTGAGTCCTGTGGCCAAGTGAGCAAGGGACTCACTTCTGAGCATACCCTGCCAACTTAGGGCGAACAAAGCAAAACAAAAGGGGATGATGGACGGAGCGTTTGAGCAAATCAAACACTCACCCCCAGTCAACTGATCTGGGTTTAATCCATCCCAATTCTTTAGCTCACTCAGCCACCCCAGTTCAGACATGGCCATATGCAAATCAGACTGACCCTGTGCCTCATGGGAACAGTATAGCCCGAACTGCCAAGCCATGTCTTTCCTGGACCAGAATCAAGCATCCTAGGACCGGTTTCTGGCTATCAGCCGTCTTCAGCCAGGATAGCTTGACTCCAGTGGTGTGGAGAGCCTGGGACTCACGTCTCAGCATACCCATCCCACTCGGCGTGACAAATGCAAAAATAACAGTTAAAGGACAGAATGCAGAACAATGTCATACAGTGGTACTCGACCTGGACTGCCTCACAATTCTGCTGTGTCTGGTTAGCCTAACACCCCTTTCGACTGTCTTGACACCATGCAGGTGTCTCACAACTTTTTGGCTCTTGTGCTGGTGCGGTGGAGATTATGCGATCTTCACTGTCCAAGGCGTACAAGAACTCTGGCTCCTGTCACTTGAGAACAGCTCATTTTTTAACTAAGAGGGTTCCACCCTTTTGACCGGGGGCTTGTAGTCTTTTGGGGGACATGTTGGTCCTGGACTGAATGCCTGAGATTGGGGACCTTTTGATTGGAACGCTTCCCTATATGATTTTGGATGCAGGGACCTTGGTGCCTGTTTGTAAGTACTTTCTCTGGGAGCCACACCGCCCCCTCCTCAGACTGCCATCCCCCTGGACTGCATTGTTCCTTACAACTCCAGCTATTTTGGAAGTTCCTTTCATTCATATTTCATTCATGTTTCTTATTTCAATAATACTCTCAAAAGTTCATAAAAACTTCTCTGAACCGGGACTGCGAGGGCTGTGTTCTCGCCGTCAAACTAAGGTAGGGAAAAACAAATGTACCACTATTTTCTAGAGGATTGATATTCTCTTCATTTCAGCCCACCTTTTGAAACGACAACCTCATTGTCTACAATACTCATGTATGTCCTGTTTGTCTTTTGCCAGCCCGCGTCCCCAACCATTCGCTGTGATCACACGGGAAACGTGCCCAACATAATTTGCAACACATATTGACAAAACTATCTTTATTGGGAATATACTTATCAAGCTTCATTCACAAGGCCTTTTAAAATGTTTAACTAGCCATCTTACAATGCCAACAGTTATCATTCAAGGCACCGATCGTAATATGCCCCCTTCATCCATTTGGGCAGATGGATATACAGACTACATTCTCGCCTCTACACCTCTCCCTGCATATGCATGGTCGTTATCACTTAATAGTCACAAGAACCACCGGGGTATTTGCTCCCACTGTCAGTCCTCCGAGGATGCGATCCGTTCTTCCGGGGCGCCATTATCTACACGTATTTCCCCCAATCACCTGACAGCCTCCGTCGTGCTCCCATGGGATTTACTAGAGAGAGTATTAGGACTATTGGTGGGCGCTAGCTTACTCTGTATGGGGTCGGCCATCTTGGAGAAGTCACATTGTTAATATCGGTCTAAAGGACGTTATAAGTACTCAGTAAATTGGAATCTTACTAACCCCCGATTCAATAAGTGTGATGTGTATGTGGAATAAAACTGATCTCGAGAGTAAGAATACACGGAGGCGGGGAAAAATGTATATAAAAATCCAATTCTTTTCTAGATGTATGTAAAAACAGCGAACCATAGTGTATTGGCACCTTACTACATGTGTGCGCGGACTACCAGATTCAAATTGGTTTCTAGTCCCTATGGATTTAAAACACATATGTGCACTAGTACTGGTGTTGCTGCCAACTACAGTAAATCTTAAATTGTAGGTTAGCATGTGTTAACCCTTGGAATAGTTCGACATCAGTCTCATTTGAATGTCAGTTTCAGACTAGAGTATGATTCCTAACCTTGTGGGTATGTTATAGAATACGCACATCTGAGTTACCAGAATGTGCATCTGTATTACAGACACCCTCCACCCTCCTGTCTCAGTTCAGTGTCATGAAACCTTGGACCCAGGACCATACGACATGCAGGTATTTACTCCACATTATCTTCTCATAATACCATGCAGTTGGAACCAAGGGATACAGTCGTTAAGCCCACATACACTACTTTTCAGTCTTTCCACCCAATGCTGTTCCCTGATTAAAAGGAATTCAGCCACATTGTTGGTACCAAAAGGAATAAAGGGTTTATCTAGCACAATCCATCTTAGATCTGTTTCACTGTGCCCGTATTCTTGGAAGTGTGCTGTCATCTTCGTATTGGTCTTCCTGCACCGTATCGTGCTCATATGCTCTAAGATGCGGGTCTATTCTTTCTGAGTTGTCATACCGACATATTGCATGTCGCAAGGACACTTCAAGAAATAGATAACATTCTCTGTGTTGCATGTGGTATGTTTTCTCAATTCCCATGGGTAGGTCAGACCAATGTCTATACTTTTACCATTCATGGAGAGGGGACAAGCCCTACAAAAGCCACAAGAATAGTGGCCCATGATGGGTGATAAGATCGAATTTCTATCCAGAAATTGGTTACAATGGTTCCTTGTCCTTGGGCGTGTATTGACGATCATGTCCTTAATGCTGACACTTTTTTTTAAAGAAAAGAGTGGCATTGGTTGTTCCAGTCCATTGGCATTAAGGATTCCCCAGTTTTTTTGTATGATCTTCTTGACCTGATTCGAAGCTGTGTTAAACGTCGAAACACAGATACTGCTGTCGACCGGCTCTTTCATTGGTTTCCAGCAGGCCTCCCTGTTACAATTCCTTGCTCTCTTGCAGGATTTGTTTATCACTCTTTCAGGGTAATCTGTATTGCTCAGTTTTTTGCTCAGGTTATCTGCTTCCTTTTCATAATTAGATATTAGTGAGCAGTTCCTGCACAACCTCAGGAACTGCCCATAGGGCAGATTCTCCCAGAAGGAGCGGGGATGGAAACTCTTAAATGATAACAGATTCTTCCTATCTGTAGGTTTGTGAAACACATTGCTAATCAATCTTCCACCCTCAGCTTTAATGTTTAAATCCAAAAAGGGGAGTGAGTCATTGGTAACAGTGCCCGTGAAATACAGGAAAGGGTTTCTCTCAGTCAGCCAGGTAAGAAAGGCTTGGACGGAGTCTCTGCTCCCTCTCCAAATGATAAATACATCATCTACATATCGCCGTCAAACCCTGATCTGGGTACTGAACGGGTTGGCGGGCGAAAAAATTGTGTCCTCTTCGAATTGTGAGACAAAGAGACAGGCCAAGCTGGATGCATAAGAGCTACCCATAGAGGTACCATGGGTTTGTAAATAAAACTTGTCTTCAAATTTGAAGAAGTTTTTTGTCAAGGCCAGTTCCAAAAAGCACAAGATGACGGTACGAGGAGTCTGAAAGTTCCATTCTTCTTAGAACAAAATATTCTCAATCACCCTTAAGGTCTCTCTCCGGGGTATATTAGTGTACAATGACTATGTCGAGCCCGATCATAAAGTCTCTGTTCACATCAAATTCCAAATCTTTTAGTATATTCAACACTTCTCGTGTGTCCTTCAAATACGCTGGAATTTTTTGGACTATGGGACGTAGGAAGCTGTCACAAAATTTGGGCATGGGTTCTAAGATAGAGTTGATCCCCGAAACAATGGGGCGACCAGGTGGGGAAAGAGCTGCTTTGTGCACTTTTGGGAGTATATAAAAATAAGGAACTGTCAGATGTTGGTTGCACAGAAAAGAGGCCTCTTTTTGGCTGATCCTTCTCATTGGTAACGGCTTCTTCAATCAGTGAAGCGAAATGTGTCCTAAGCTCATCCGTGGGGTCTGAACCACGAATCTCATAATTCCTTCTCTCCCCTAACAGGCGCAGGCATTCTTCATTATAAGTAGTCTGGTCTAAAATCACGATCGCTCCCCCCTTGTCGGCGGGTTTTATAACCACGGACAGATCATCTCTTAGATCATCGAGAGCTTTTGTCTCTTCTTTTGAAAGGTTGAAGAATGTTTTTTCAGTTTTTTGTGTTGCCAGAATGTCTACCTCCCTCAGAACTGACTGTTCAAATACTTGTACTTCTGGAGGTAATTGTCCCAGCATAGGGACAAAAATGGACTTACTCCTAAGTCCTGTATCATCTTCCTTCTCTTTTCTTTCTTTTCCTTTAAAGAAAACCTTTAGACGTACACTGCGGAAAAAGCCCTTAAGTTCACATTTCAGTTTGAATGGATCGAGTTGGTTGGTGGGGACAAAGCCTAAGACTTTGGATAATACTGCTTCTTGTGTGGGTGTCAGTATCTGGCTGCTTAGGTTCATAATTAAGTGTGTTCCCTTCTGCTGCTCGCTTCCCCTCCCCGTGCCATGCTGCAGGTTATTCTCTGGTTCATGTCCTCCCACTGCACCCTCTGGGTTCTCCAGGTCCTCTGTCTGCCTCTCCCTCTCCCTTGGCCTCTCTGTAAAGAAGGCGGGTAATCATTTGTAAAGTATTGGCGAGTGGGGCCCATCTGAGGATACATGAGTGGCCACCCATAACCAGTGGGGGGGCCTTGTTGGTATGGATGCATGTAGCCCCTACACCATCCTCTTCCCCTGTATCTGGGTCGATAGTCTCCATCGCTACTCTCACTACCTTTTTTTCCCCGCCTCCGTGTATTCTTACTCTCGAGATCAGTTTTATTCCACATACACATTACCCTTATTGAATCAGGGGTTAGTAAGATTCCAATTTACTGAGTACTTATAACGTCCTGAAGACCGATATTAACAATATGACTTCACCAAGATGGCCGACACCATACAGAGTAAGCTAGCGCCCACCAATAGTCCTACTACTCTCTCTAGTAAATCCCATGGGAGCACGACAGAGGCGATCAGGTGATCGGGAATATACGTGTAGATAATGGCGCCCCGGAAGAACGGACCACATCGTCAGAGGACTGACAGTGGGAGCAAATACCCCCGCGGTTCTTAGTGACTAGTAAGTGATAACAACCGCGCATATGCAGGGAGAGGTGTAGAGGCGAGAATTTAGTCTGTATATCCATCTGCCCAAATGGATGAAGGGTGCATATTACGATCGGTGCCTTGAACGATAACTGTTGGCATTGTAAGATGGATAGTTAAACATTTAAAAAGGCCTTGTGAATGATGCTGGATAAGAATATTCCCAATAAAGATAGTTTTGTCAATATGTGTTGCAAATTATGTTGGGCACGATTCCCGTGTGATCACAGCGAATGGTTGAGGACGCGGGCTGGCAAAAGACAAACAGGACTTACATGAGTATTGTAGACAATGAGGTTGTCGTTTCAAAAGGTGGGGAGAAATGAAGAGAATATCAATCCTCTAGAAAATAGTGGTACATTTTTTTTCCCTACCATAGTGTGACGCCGAGAACACAGCCCCACGCAGTCCCGGGTTCAGAGAAGTTTTTATGAACTCGTGTGAGTATTATTGAAATAAGAAATATGAATGAAAGGAACTTACAAAATAGCTGGAGATGTAAGGAACAATGCAGTCCAGTGGTATTTGGATGGCGAGTGTGGTGGTCTCCGAATGAGGGGGGACTACTATTATTTTGGCTGCTTCAACCTTTTGATTGTGGTTTTTAAATAAAACAATGTGGAAGATGCATGTCATTAACTTGGAGAACAAAAGATTGGTATAGAGTGAGTGGGTAGGCGATTACCCGACGGGTGTTGATAACATGAGCTGTTTACAACTCCTCTCTCTTGTTTTGACTCTGTAGGAATTTGTTCCCTCACAGAAATACTGGAGAGGAGCTAGGATTTTAGAAATTATCTGCAGACAAAAAGACTAAGGTAATAGACACCCAACTTGGGTAAAAATTGGAAAATAGGGACCAACACCCTGATGAAAGCCAGTGCCACCCTTATTTGGGCTTAGTAGTGGCAGAAACATGTTGGTAATCTCAGTGGGGATATAGGGATTGTTGCTTTCCCTTTATACCCCGATATTTACATTTGTAACCCTTCCAGGGGTCTGCAGACAGAATAAAAGTATTTATGTAGATACCTAGGTTGTTTTAAATCAAACACTGCACTTTTTGGTCCCGTTATAGAGGGGAAGAGACCTCCCTTCTTTCTTTTTCTGTTGTGTTACGTTTATGTGCTGTATGTGTATTATCACATCTTTTCCCTTTATCTCTCTACCCTCACCACTTAACCTTCGTCTAAAAAAAGACTGCGCTCCATCTAGTGTGTTGGTCTGCACCTAGATGTATGACGCGGCCCAATGATGAAGAATGGCACGGCAAAGTGTGTGAGGGCAGTTTTAAGACATGTGTTGTCTTCCGCCTGTTTTGTCTTAGGGAGCAGGATATATTCTATGTTCTGCTTTCCCTAGTTGGATCACTATAGGATCAATAATCTCAATCTGGGGTTGGAAGGGTGTACAGATGAGAGTGTTTGATATAGGGCTTCTCTGTTGTGTGTGTTTATATTATGGATTAGAGTAGGTCTGCCTGCTTTAGATTGGAGTGGGGCAGACTGATATGGGGTAGATTAGAGTGGGGCTGTCTCTTTGAGATTGGAGTGGGGCTGTCTCTTTTTGATTGGAGTGGGGCAGTAGGCAGAATGTTTTGTATTTAGGTGAGGCCGATTATTTCGGAATGAAGTGGGACAGATTGTCTTGGTTTGAAGTTGGGCGGATTATTTTGGATTGAGTGGCGCTGATTGTTTTGGATTGAAGTGGAGCAGATTGGATGGGGGTGGATTGGAGTAGGCAGATCATTTTGGATTGAAGTGGGGCAAATTGTTTAGGAATGAAGTGGGACAGATTGTCTTGGTTTGAAGTGTGGATGATTATTTTGGATTGAGTGGGGCAGATTGTTTTGGATTGGAGTGGGGCAGACTGATGGGGTAATCTGTTTGGGATTGGGACAGATTGGAGTGGGGCAGATTGGAGTATGGTAAATTGTTTTGGACTGGAGTGGGGAAGGTTGGAGTGGGGTGGATTGCAGTGGGGCAGATTTTTTGGGATTGAAGTGGGGTGGGTTGGAGTGGGGTGGATTGGAGTGGGGTGGACTGGAGTTGGGTGGATTGGATTGGTAGGTGGAATGGATTGGGGTAGATTGGATGAGGAGGTGGATTGGATTGGGGTAGATTGGATTAGGCTTGATTGGATTGTGGTGGGGTGGATTGGATTGGAGTGGGGGGATTGTGGTGAATTGGGCTGAGTGGGTGGATTCGAGTGAGGTGGATTGGACTGGACTGGGTCAAAATAGAGTAGGGCATATTGGAGTGTGTGGACTGTCGTGGGAAAATTATTTTAGAATGGAGTTGGGAGGATTAAAGTGGGGCTGTCTGTTTTGAACTGGAGTGGGGCAGACTGGAGTGGAGTAGACTGAAGTGCAGCAGACTGGAGTGGGGCAGGGTGGAGTAGTCAGATTGTTTTGGATTAGAGTGGGCGAATTGGACCTGGGAAGATTGTTTTGGATTGGAGTGGGGCAAATTGTTTTAGATTGAAGTGGGGCAGATTGGTTTGGATTAAAGTGGGGCAAATTGTTTGGATTAACGTGGGGCAAATTGTTTGAATTGAAGTGGGGCAGATTGTTTTGAATTGGAGTGGGGCAGATTAAATGGATTGACGTGGGGCAGATTGTTTGGATTGAAGTGGGGCAGATTATTATGGTTTGGAGTGGGCAGATTGTTTTGGATTGGAGTAGGGCAAATTGGAGTGCGGCGGTTTTTTGGGGATTGGAGTGGGGCAGACTGGTGAGGCAAACTGTTTTTGATTGGGACAGATTGTTTTAGATTGGAGTGAGGCAGATTAGAATAGGGTATATTGTTTGGGACTGGAGTGGGGTGGATTGGAGTGGGCCAGATTATTTTGGAGAGGGGAAGATTGTTTTGGAATGGATTGGGACAGATTGTTTTGGATTGGAGTGGGGCAGATCGGACTGAAGGAAACAGTTTTGGATTGGAGTCCGGCAGTGTGGAGTGAGAAAATTGGAGAGGGGCAGCTTGTTTTGGATTGGAGTGGGGCAGATTGAAGTGGGGAAGAATGTTTTAAATTGGAGTGGGGTGAATTGGTATGGAGTAGGTGGATTTGGGTGGGGAAGATTTTTTGGGACTGGAGTGGGGTGGATTGGAGTGGGCCAGATAGTTTTGGAGAGGGGAAGATTGTTTTGGATTGGATTGGGACAGATTATTTTATATTGGAGTGGGGCAGATCGGAATGAAGGAGACTCTTTTGGATTGGAGTCAGGCAGTTTGGAGTGAGCAAATTGGAGAGGGGCAGATTGTTTTGGATTGGAGTGGGGAAGAATGTTATCGGTTGGAGTGTGGCAAATTGGTATGTAGTGGGTGGATTGGGGTGGGGCTGATTTTTTGGGATTGGAGTGGGGTGGATTGGATGAGGAGGTAGATTGGATTGGGGTAGATTGGATGAGGAGGTGGATTGGACTGGGGTAGATTGGATTAGGCTCGATTGGGGTGGATTGGATTGGTGTGGGTTGGATTGGATTAGAGTGGAGGATTGTGGTGAATTGGGCTGGAGTGGGTTGATTGGGGAGAAGTGGATTAGATTGGAGTAGGGCAAAATGGAGTAGGGCACATTGGAATGTGTGGACTGTCGTGGCCAAATTGTTTTAGATTGGAGTTGGGTGGGTCAAAATAGGGTTGTCTGTTTTGAACTGGAGTGGGGCAGAGTGGAGTGGAGAAGACTGAAGTGGGGCAGACTGGAGTGGGGAAGAGTGGAATAGTCAGATTGTTTTGGCTTGGAGTGGGTGAATTGGTCTGGGGCAGATTGTTTTGGATTGGAGTAGGGCAAATTGTTTTAGATCGAAGTGGGGCAGATTGTTTTGGATTAAAATAGGGCAAATTGTGTGGATCAAAGTAGGGCAGATTGTTTGAATTGAAGTGGGGCAGATTGTTTTGGATTGGAGTGGGGGCAGATTAAATGGACTGACGTGGGGCAGATTGTTTGGATTGGAGTGGGGCAGATTGTTTTGGATTGGAGTAGGGCAGATTGGATTGTGGCAGGTTTTTTGGGATTGGAGTGGGGCAGACTGGTGGGGCAAACTGATTTGGGGAGGGGAAGATTGTTTTGGATTGGAGTGGTACATATTGTTTTGGATTGGAGTGGGGCAGATTGGAGTGAGCAAATTGGAGAGGGGCAGATTGTTTTGGATTAGAGTGGGGCAGATTGGAGTGGAGAAGAATGTTTTAGATTGGAGTTGGGTGAGTTGGTATGGAGTGGGTGGATTGGGGTGAGGTGGATTGGACTGAAGTGGGGTGGCTGGGGCAGGGCGGGGCAGATTGTTTTGGATTGAAGTGGGGAAGAATGTTTGGGATTGGAATAGGGCAGCTATCTCTATCTCTGCAATGTGCCCTCCGGTGACCTATCCTATCTCTGAGATGTTCCCTCCAGTGACCTGTCGTTTCTCTTCAATGTTCCCTCCAGTGACCTGTCGTATCTCTTCGATGTTCCCTAGAGTGACCAGTTTTATCTCTTTGATGTTCTCTCCAGTAACGTGTCCTTTCTCTTCGATCTCTCCAGTAACCAATCCTATCCCTGCAAAGTACCCTCCGGTGACCTGTCCTATCTCTTCTCTTCAGTGACCTGTTGTATCTCTTCAATGTTCCTTCCAGTGCCCTGTCCTATCTCTTCGATGTTCCCTCCAGTGACCTGTTTTATCCCTTTGATATTCCCTCCAGTAACCTGTCCTAGCCCTTCGATTTCTCAAGTAACCTATCCTATCTCTGCAATGGTCCCTCCGGTGACCTGTCCTATCTCTTCGATGCTCCCTTTCAGTGACCTGTCCTATCTCTTCAATGTTCTCTCCAGTAACAAACCTATCTATATGATGTTCTCTCCAGTGACCTGTCCTATCTCTTCGATGTTCCTTCCAGTGCCCTGTCGTATCTCTTCGATGTCTCTATCGCTGTGTCTCCTCTCCTCATTTAGATCAGCTGGATCAACTCCAACCTGTGACTACCCCCTCTAGTTTTCTTGATCATTCCACTGAGGGTGTCAGCCTGATTTTTCACCAGCTGCCTCTTCAAATTCAGCACCTATTACAGTGAGTGCTTGAGGGGAGGTTGTTTCCAGGAACTGTGCGTGTAATCACACAAATACGGCCATAAGATTATCTTCCTGGAATATTGCAGGTCTGGCTGCCAAACTGTCAAATATAAATTGGCGAAGATTTATCATGCACTATGAAGTGTTCTGAATACCAGAAGCATGGTTGACAGCAAGCTTATTTTTAGATGGGTGTGTCCACGATTTTAGCCCTGGAATACCAGGTAACTCGGGAAGGGCAAAGTTGATCAGATAGGATTACATTCCCTGACAATCCCGGACTGGATAGTATGGATCAATTATGATTACCCGACCATCAACTTATTCTGATAAACTACCAGGTGAACAAATTATTATTAATAAACTTTTGTAACAATATTTTTGACCCAAATAATCTTGCCATAGTTAATTCCCTACATGAGGATTTAGAGTGCAAACTAAACAGTCTATCCTGCCCAGACTACCCTATGGATGGGAGACTCTATGTAGCATTGCCAATTGTCCGCTACAGGATCTGTGGCTTTTTAGCTTAGAAGGTGACCCTCTACACATTTTCATCACAAACTTTTAAGAGAGGAACTTAACTTACTCCTAATAAATTACAACTTGCTATTTGCTTTTGATTCCCTCACTGTGGATCCAGTTTTAAATCCTTTTATTGGGAGGGGCTGATCCAACCTAATTCATTTTAATTTGTTCTCCCAAGATCTTAGGGAAAAAAGTCCAGATTTAGAGTAACTTATTACCACTGGCTTATTCCGGCAACAAAGGGGTGATTATGTGTTGGTCCAAAATTGATAAGGGTCAGTTCCTCTCTGATTTAGAGGTAGATACTCACTCTGACTTTTTAATGTATTTGAAAGAGAATATTGACAGCAGGGGTATAATTGTCAGCTTTGGAAATGTTTGTGAGAGAGCCAGGAATTTGGCTACCGTCGATCACAGTATTTATAAAAAGAAACAAGTTACATGGTTTGATTCCAACTCTTCAAAGCCCCCTGGACACTTATTGAACGAGCTTAAAGCAGGTCCTAGAGACCCTGATCTCATGAGCAGTCGTAGGAAGGAGTAGAAAGAATGGAAAAGACTATTGAGGGGGGGAGTTTACTAAACTTTAATTGTGGCTTGTACCCTAAAGATCACAAACTCTTGTGGCAGACTGTTCATCAGATCCCTTTTAATAACTTTCATGACACAGGATTTGACAAGGTGAGTAGTCCACATGACTGGGTCAGACATTTTCTCTCCCACAGAAGCACAAGCTAAATCTTTGAGGGCCTGTTTTTTCATTATTTTGGCCCTTGGGGTCCCTCTGGGACTCTCCCATAGGGTCTAGGGGGCAGGGTAGGGATACCCTGCCTGACAGTGATGGATAGAAAGAGTGAGCATGCGTTCACTCTTAGGAGGGTGGATGGGACAAGGGCAGGAGCTGGTATCTACATCCGGTCAAGGTCCTGAAGCCTGACCCAAGGAGGAGACAGGATTGGTGGCTGAGAGGGTTGGACACACAGCACAGATCAGGTGGCAGAGGGCACTGCTCCTCCTTAAAGTAAGATCTGCCTGTGGGTTCGGTGGAAACTGCAGGTTTCACCACTGCAATAGTTTATTGTAGGATACCAAAGACCTCCTCATTCACCTCCATGAGCCTACAATGCTGGTGTGAGCGATGTCTGGATAACCAGCGCTCAGGGGCTCATTTAGAGTATGGCCAGTGAGGATGAAATGCCGTATTTGCCCTGCAGCCTCTTCCTTTGAGCCCTTTGATCCTCATTGTGTGTTGGGTGTTCACCGATAGTGCCTCCTTCATGTGACTTTCCCCGAGTTTCAACTCTAAACCTCTGGACATGATATTTGTGGGTTCTGGAGGTCCCGGAGTTGTCACAGTTGATGCAGGATAGGGCTGTGGGTAGCAGCATGGCCCTGCCTTGCCTCCACTCTGTGGAGGTCGGACACATTTCCCCCCCTCGACCGGGACACATGTCGAGCACCCCTTTCCCCTCGACCTCCCACTGGCACTTTCAGTCAGGGCAGGCAGAAAACGTTGGTGATTTTTGCATCACAACTTCCTGGTAGAGCAGCCGGGTCTCAGTAGCTGTGGTGTTCCCCACTCCACAGATAACACTTGTAGTGTTGGTGTAGGTAGAACAGCCGGTGATGCACACTCTGACCCTCCAGTGTCTCCACATCAAAGCCTGGGCACTCATGGGGGGGCTGCCAAGCTCTCCCTGCGGAGCCCTGTGGACATTGTGAGGGGGGCCCTGGCCGCACCGCCCCCGTCTTTGCTTTACCATGGATGTCACGTCACACAAAGCCATGGGCTTCAATTTTTAATGCTGAGGCGAGGGCACCTCCTCTCTCCCATCTAACCATCTATCTTTAAGTGGCTGTTTACCTGCACGCGGAAAGGAAACAAAAGAAACAACTCACAAATCTGCGAGCAGATACATATCTGGATTGGATCTGCATCAAAGCCGGCATGATGGGCACATGAGTAATGCCACAGGCACTGACTTGACCCAGTGGAAGAGTTAATTACCCTGCTACCAGATACGGGGCGCTCACACACCCCGTCCTGATGAAGACTTTGCATAACTAGAGGCCAAAACGCTGTCGGCTGTTGACCTATCTCCACTCCTATTTTACTCTATAAAAATAACCAAAGGAGTCAAATATTTTTTTATTTTGTTTTTACATGATGGCCTTCTCTCTATCACTCACTTAACTTCTCTTCATCCAATTGTGAGTACTGGATCTTTATACATTACCAAAAAAAAGTTTCAAATACTTTAATGATTACATTAATGCAGCCCTATGGAAGACATTAAACAAAATGGGTGTCCCTGGAAATATCCTTCAAATTTTAATCAGACTCCACGAGAATAATTACGCACGAGTTAGATGGGGACCGAATGGAGAAGTCAGTGAGAAAATAAAAATAGCAAAAGGGGTAAGGCAAGGGTGCGTAATGGCACCTACCTTATTCTCTTTATACGTCAATGACATCCCCGATACTCTTTTGGGCTGCGAGCATGACTCTCCCAAATTGAGCGGGCAAGCCGTTCCGGCATTATTGTTTGCAGACGACACAATCTTTTTTTTTTTTTTTTAATTTTTGTAAACCTTTATTGTGCATGAAAAGAGAACAAATACGGGCCTACAACCATCAGGCCGGCCACAAGTCTTTTGAGCACAGAGGCAAGCAATAAAATTTCTCAGCAGCATCAGGGTTGATAAACAACAATCAATTAACCGTACACTGAGTAAATTAGTGTCACCGAGAAACAGGAGTAATGAAGGTTAGTTTTAAATTTTTTGGACGTAAATATAAGGCAGTGAAGAATAGAGACCAAGGAGAACTGAGTCCGTACGATTATCTCACAACATGATCAGGCAGGAGCATAACATGAAACCATCCGTGAAAGTTACTACCCAGGCAGTATGGCGGGTCAGAGGAAAACATCAAGATCATCGTGCAGTAATTTTACGCCATTTACAGCACAGCCCATTCCCTCCTAACCCCTATATCGGACCCAGAACAGAAATTAGATAAGAAAGCGCAGAGAGATGAAAAAATAAGGCCCATAGAAACCAATGTATAAAACTAAAAGTCTCCCCCCACCCTACACCATTGCGGAGGCTACGGCCTACCCCCCCCCCCCGGCAAAGTGTCTGTCGCCCGCTAAAGAACCCGAAATATAGACAAAGAAAAGAGGGAATAATCCCTAATAAAGAAGAAAAAGAAAAATTAAGCGTATCTCCTGTGATATAGGGAGGAAGAATAGAGAAATCTAATCTATACCTCCCAATGAAGAAAAAATGGGGGGAGCAGCCAAACGAATCCTAAGTCTCTCGGACACCCCAACCATACAGGAATTCCCTCCCCCTATGTAGCAAAGCAAATAGCGAATATGTAATAGGAATTAAGAATAGGGAGAGATCTCAAGTTCCATAACAACCCGCAAGGAAAGGGTGGCCCTTCCCGAGACCCCACCCGCCAGTCAAGTCAATTCGTCACAACCCCTCATGCGTGCCAGCGAAAAACAATGAATTGTGAACATCATATAAAACAAGGAGAGTCACACTAGAACACAGTGAAGGAGCGCTACAAATCGAACCCACGCCAGCCAGGAATGTACAGTTCTTCAGGAGGAATCAGCTAACCCTGGCCAGTCCGCACTCGACCCCTCGGCCAAAGTCCACGCAGGGCGATCCCCACTGGCAGAACAAAGGGACAAGATGGCCGCTCCCGGCAGGGAGATGGTGTTGCAATACAAAATGGACGGGTCCGTCCTCGACCAGATCCATTGACCCCACTGAATAGCGCCAGCAGATTCTCCCAAAGTGGGAAAAGAAGGAAAGTCACAGGCTGAGTCAAAGAAGCATGGGCAAGTAGATTAAGTGGTTGATGGGTGCGTGGCATCAGTCCCAGAGGCAGCAAAGTCTCGGCAAAAACCATGGGCTCCGATGAAGGCGGTAACAATGTAGCGCTGACGAAGTTAATGGGCGCTTGCGGCAACATTGTAGCCCGGTCTGGAGTCAGGATAGACAAAGCGTCACAACGAGGGAAACAGACCGGTGGTGTGTAATCCGCCCCGGGCGTAGCAGCCTCAAGTTTATCACACAGCAAAAGAAAGCCCACACGCGTTTCTGCTCGCAGTTCGCGGATTGCGTCAAGAATAGAGCCATAGGTCAGAGCGGCCGGGGGTTCCATCGTCGCCCCGGTCACAGGCGCGGCCCTCATGGCAGGATAGCGCCCGGGGCGCTGCAGCAGAGTCGAGTTATAGTCCGAGGCAGGGTTGGCATTAAGCGCGGTCAGACCCACCATTGCATCGGCTCCACCAGGGGAAACACAGGGGCGCAGAGGCACAGGTACCGCCAAAACAGCGAGGACACAGGTCGCTATGCCAGGGCGGACTTGCAAGCAGTGGATTGCGCGCAATAAAAGCCCCGTGATGGTAGCAGCGGAGCGGGAGCAGGCTTGTGAGGGACTCGTAGCATTCAAGAGTCCGCCATCATGGAGGTGGCGCAGCTTGTCTTACTTGAAGGTCCCGGTACGGAGGCACCCGTGAAAAACTCCCGGTCGGCAGGCTCTCAGTGTGCAAGCGAAAGGCAGGCGCGGGCAGCAGCAGATGGTAGCGCCCGTCAGGGCGCCAGGGTCAGTCCTCATTCACAGCTCCTCATTGTTCCGGCAGCCGCCATGTCCGTCTCCCGGCTCGGGTCACAGTCACGGGGGTAAAGACGGACGCCGCAGATTACTCGGCAATCCGGCGGATTTTCAGGCAGGCAGGGACCTCGGGAGAGCACCATCCAACGCAGCTCACTTTACCCGTCCTCTCGGTAGCGCTCCGTGGCAGGAGATAGGACAGGATTTCGCCGAGAGGAACAAAGGATCGGGGAGCCGAGAGACTACACGTCCGTGCACATCGCCATCTTGGCTCCTCCCCGACGACACAATCCTAATTTCACAGACACCTAGGGGGCTCCAAAACCTTTTAAATACATTCAGTCTGTATTGCCATGACAAGGAATTAGAAATTAATTCCTCAAAAACAAAAGTTATGACAATCAACCCCCTTAAAGGTTTTAATAAGGTTTTTAAGATAAATAATGAACCTATTGAAGAAGTCCCCAATTTTAAATACCTGGGTATTATTTTAGACAGTGATGTTACATGGAAAACACAACTGGAGAACTCAAAACTAAGGCTAACTCAAAACCAGGGCCCGATCTTAAAGAAGCACAAGAATAGCCATTTCAAAGCAGTTTCACCAGCCATTGAATTATTTAAATATAAAGTGCAATCATCCTCACTTTATGGTGCGGACCTTTGGGCCTATGCTTTAAAGGATACTTTCCGAGTGAGGGAAAACTCCTTCATTAGGCAACTTTTAGGGATACCTGGGTCAACACCACTGACACCCGTACTATGGGACCTTAAATTCAGACGTACTGACGACTATGCTTCCCTTCGTCCGCTGCTCTATTGGGTCCGCTTATGGTCAGTTGAAGAGCTGGCTGATTATAGAGAAGCATTGAAAGAGATATTGGCTATAAGAAATATCACGCATTTGCCATGGTTAGAGTACGAAAAAAAAATGGTTTGAAAAACTAGGGTTAAGTGACTTTTGGTTTGACCCTGACTCTCTTACAAACAGCTCAAAAAAGATCTTGAAGCAAAGGTACTGGGACTATATTAGAGTTTCAGTGCTATCAAATCCCAGAACAGGGACCCTAACCTCGAAATTTTTTGAAATCAAAATGAATATGCAATTAGAGCCCCTCATGGATGAAATTTACCCTCCACTGGCTAAAAGCCTATACTTAAAGTTCCGGTATAGCATTTTGCAATTAAAAGAAAGAACAACTAGCTGGAACTGTAATAAGGGGTTGACCGGGGCCGCTGGCTCTGATATATGTGAGTTCTGCGAGATGTGGATGAAAGAGGATGAGTCCCATGTTTTATTTATATGCCCTGCATACCTTAAAGCAAGGAAAAAATGGCTTAAGCCAATCTGTAAAAGGTTAGGCCTCAGACAAATTAAGGTTGGACTTAGAATATTCAAAGGAGACACTGCACAACCGATTGTGTTCAGCCTGAGTCGTTTTCTCCTATGTGTAGCCTTGATCAGGAGGATGAAAAATCAAAAAACCTAATGAAATAGGCCATTCCACCATGTCATTGAGTCAATTATTAGCTGCTATAGTGCTGCCTGCTCTACTGTTATGGTGTATACCATTTTTTTAACAAAAACAGACGTCTAATTTATTATTTTATTCTATGTATATTTATCGAGTGTTCTGTATAGAAGAGGGACCGATCAAGATCTAGCCAACCCCAATGTAGATGATTGGAAAATGAATAGAATTTTATGTATTTTGTGCAAAGGAGTTGTGATGATATTTTTACCCACTGCTATTTTTACTATGTATTGTAATATGATGTATTATGATTTAATGTATTGCATCTTATAAGGTTTTTTAAACCGAATAAAGATTGAAATGAAATGATTAAATTAATGAATAGAATGATTAAAATAAAGTGCCATTTTGTTTGCCCATTTCCTGTTTGTCTGCGCTTGTACATAATCAAAACAACGCTTTCTATTGCTGAATGTGATTTATTCCCGAAGTGAACTACAGTTTTGTGCAAAACTCACTATTATCCCAGGTTCTCTGAAAATTGTGGGCCACCCTTTTCAAGGTATCTAGGTGAAGCACAGGCTGGCAGCAGGCAGGCCAGATCCTGGAAATGGCTATTCACTCAGACGTGTGCCTTTTCTAGTAACTCTCGACAGAAGAAATCATGAGAAACAGGTTCTCTCTCTGTCTCACGCCGGGTGTGGCGCTGCCTGACAGGAATCACACACACCAGGAATCCTGGGCCCAGGTGACACATCTCCCTGAGTCTTACTTATGGGTCAGAACTCTGAGTCCCGGCGGCTGCTGAGGGAAGTGTGATCTTGGGCACATCTGCTTTCCTTAGAGCTCATGTGCCCATCAGAATTTGGAAGGAGCAGTAAGTGCTGGATGGGTGGCTGTAATATTTGTGGTTTGTGGTGGTTCTTAAATGATGAATTAGTGCCCCATGACACCAATGTCTGTACCTGCTTTATATGTTCTAGACACAGTACACCAATGCCTATCCCAGCATTAGAGGGTCCAATGACACTACATCAATGCATTTCCCTGCTTCATATTGTCTAATGACACTACATCAATGTCTGTCCCTGCTTCAGTGGGTCTAATGACACTACACCAATGCCTGCCCCTGCTTCAGATGGTCTTATGACACTACATCAATGTCTGTCCCTGCTTCAGTGGGTCTAATGACACTACACCAATGCCTGCCCCTGCTTCAGATGATCTAATGACACTACATCAATGTATGTCCCTGCTTCAGTGGGTCTAATGACACTACACCAATGCCTGCCCCTGCTTCAGATGGTCTAATGACACTACATCAACGTCTGCCAAAGCTTAAGAGGGTCTAATGGCACTACACCAATGCAGGTTCCCACTTCAGAGGGTCTAATTACACTAAACCATTTGCATTCTTGTTTCACAGGGTCTAATGACACTACATCAATGTATGTTCCTTCTTCTGAGAGTCTAATGACACGACATCAATGCCTGTCCTTTCTTCAGAGGATCTAATGACACTACACCAATGCCTGCCCCTGCTTCAGAGGGTCGAATGACACTACACAAATGCCCTGAAGGTCTAATGACACTACATCAATGTCTATCCCTGCTTCAGAGGGTCGAATGACACTACACCAATGCCATGAAGGTCTAATTTTATTTATTTCATTTTTTATTTTGAAAGTTTTATATAGCGCAAACAAGATCTTTGCAGATATCAGAGCGCTTTATAAAGAAGGGGTGCGAACAGGAGAGTGAATAACAGGCCAATTAGGCGTAGCGTAGTTGTAGGTAATAAGTGGGGTGGGGTAGGTACATGAGGGAGCATAGTCAAACAGGTAAGTCAATAAAGCTAACAGTACAAATAGGTGGGAGCAAAGACAATCATGTAAGCCGATAATACAAGTAATACAAATAAGCAAAGGGATCGAACAAGTAGTACAGATCGGTGCAGAGTCTTTAAAGAGTCCGAAATAATAGTTCAAGTGTATTTAGCCATGAGGATAGCTTTTACTTCCTGGCTTCCTGACAAAACGATTCACAAAAGGGGGTTTTGTCCACCATAAGCGTGGAAGGGTATGCTCAGACATGAGTCCCTTGCTCACTGCACCATCAGGATTCAAGCAAGCCGGGCCGAAGACGGCTGTAATGCCAGAAACCAGTCCCCGGAAGCTTGTTTCCTTTCCAGTAAAAGAATTGGCTTGGTAGTTTGGTCTGCCCTGTTCCCATGATGCACTGGGCCAGGGACAGACTAATTTGCATGTAGCCAGGATCTGAGCTGGGATGGTGCAGTGAGCTAAAAAACGGTGATGGATCAAGCCCTGATCTGTTGACTCGGTAGGAGTGTTCTGCTTAATTCAGATACTCTGTCCATTACCACCCCCTTTTCTGAATCGTTTTGTCCACCATAAGCGTGGAAGGGTATGCTCAGACATGAGTCCCTTGCTCACTGCACCATCAGGATTCAAGCAAGCCGGGCCGAAGACGGCTGTAATGCCAGAAACCGGTCCCCGGGAGCTTGTTTCCTTTCCAGTAAAATAATTGGCTTGGTAGTTTGGTCTGCCCTGTTCCCATGATGCACTGGGCCAGGGACAGACTAATTTGCATGCAGCCAGGTTCTGAGCTGGGATGGTACAGTGAGCTAAAAAACGGTGATGGATCAAGCCCTGATCTGTTGACTGGGTAGGAGTGTTCTGCTTAATTCAGATACTCTGTCCATCACCACCCCCTTTTCTGAATCGTTTTGACCACCATAAGCGTGGAAGGGTATGCTCAGACATGAGTCCCTTGCTCACTGCACCATCAGGATTCAAGCAAGCCGGGCCGAAGATGGCTGTAATGCCAGAAACCAGTCCCCGGAAGCTTGTTTCCTTTCCAGTAAAAGAATTGGCTTGGTAGTTTGGTCTGCCCTGTTCCCATGATGCACTGGGCCAGGGACAGACTAATTTGCATGTAGCCAGGTTCTGAGCTGGGATGGTGCAGTGAGCTAAAAAACGGTGATGGATCAAGCCCTGATCTGTTGACTGGGTAGGAGTGTTCTGCTTAATTCAGATACTCTGTCCATCACCACCCCCTTTTCTGAATCAGTTTGTCCACCATAAGCATGGAAGGGTATGCTCAGACATGAGTCCCTTGCTCACTGCACCATCAGGATTCAAGCAAGCCGGGCCGAAGACGGCTGTAATGCAGGAAACCGGTCCCCGGAAGCTTGTTTCCTTTCCAGTAAAAGCATTGGCTTGGTAGTTTGGTCTGCCCTGTTCCATGATGCACTGGGCCAGGGACAGACTAATTTGCATGTAGCCAGGTTCTGAGCTGGGATGGTGCAGTGAGCTAAAAAACGGCGATGGATCAAGCCCTGATATGTTGACTGGGTAGGAGTGTTCTGCTTAATTCAGATACTCTGTCCATCACCAGCCCCTTTTCTGAATAGTTTTGTCCACCATAAGCGTGGAAGGGTATGCTCAGACATGAGTCCCTTGCTCACTGCACCATCAGGATTCAAGCAAGCTTGGCCGAAGACGGCTGTAATGCCAGAAACCGGTCCCCGGAAGCTTGTTTTCTTTCCAGTAAAAGAATTGGCTTGGTAGTTTGGTCTGCCCTGTCCCCATGATGCATTGGGCCAGGGACAGACTAATTTGCATGTAGCCAGGTTCTGAGCTGGGATGGTGCAGTGAGCTAAAAAACGGTGATGGATCAAGCCCTGATATGGTGACTGGGTAGGAGTGTTCTGCTTAATTCAGATACTCTGTCCATCACCACCCCCTTTTCTGAATCGTTTTGTCCACCATTCTCGAGGAAGGGTATGCTCAGACATGATTCCCTTGCTCACTGCACCACCAGGATTCAAGCAAACCGGGCCGAAGACGGCTGTAATGCCAGAAACCGGTCCCCGAAAGCTTGTTTCCTTTCCAGTAAAATAATTGGCTTGGTAGTTTGGTCTGCCCTGTTCCCATGATGCACTGGGCCAGGGACAGACTAATTTGCATGTAGCCAGGTTCTGAGCTGGGATGGTGCAGTGAGCTAAAAAAACGGTGATGGATCAAGCCCTGATCTGTTGACTGGGTAGGAGTGTTCTGCTTAATTCAGATACTCTGTCCATCACCACCCCCTTTTCTGAATCGTTTTGTCCACCATAAGCGTGGAAGGGTATGCTCAGACATGAGTCCCTTGCTCACTGCACCATCAGGATTCAAGCAAGCCGGGCCGAAGACGGCTGTAATGCCAGAAAGCTTGTTTCCTTTCCAGTAAAAGAATTGGCTTGGTAGTTTGGTCTGCCCTATTCCCATGATGCACTGGGCCAGGGACAGACTAATTTGCATGTAGCCAGGTTCTGAGCTGGGATGGTGCAGTGAGCTAAAAAAACGGTGATGGATCAAGCCCTGATCTGTTGACTCGGTAGGAGTGTTCTGCTTAATTCAGATACTCTGTCCATCACCACCCCCTTTTCTGAATCAGTTTGTCCACCCTAATCATGGAATGGTATGCTCAGTCATGAGTCCCTTGCTCACTGCACCATCAGGATTCAAGCAAGCCGGGCCGAAGACGGCTGTAATGCCAGAAACCGGTCCCCGGAAGCTTGTTTCCTTTCCAGTAAAAGCATTGGCTTGGTAGTTTGGTCTGCCCTGTTCCCATGATGCACTGGGCCAGAGACAGACTAATTTGCATGTAGCCAGGCTCTGAGCTGGGATGGTGCAGTGAGCTAAAAAACGGTGATGGATCAAGCCCTGATCTGTTGACTCGGTAGGAGTGTTCTGCTTAATTCAGATACTCTGTCCATCACCACCCCCTTTTCTGAATCGTTTTGTCCACCATAAGCGTGGAAGGGTATGCTCAGACATGAGTCCCTTGCTCACTGCACCATCAGGATTCAAGCAAGCCGGGCCGAAGACGGCTGTAATGCCAGAAACCGGTCCCCGGAAGCTTGTTTCCTTTCCAGTAAAATAATTGGCTTGTTAGTTTGGTCTGCCCTGTTCCCATGATGCACTGGGCCAGGGACAGACTAATTTGCATGCAGCCAGGTTCTGAGCTGGGATGGTGCAGTGAGCTAAAAAACGGTGATGGATCAAGCCCTGATCTGTTGACTGGGTAGGAGTGTTCTGCTTAATTCAGATACTCTGTCCATCGCCACCCCCTTTTCTGAATCGTTTTGACCACCATAAGCGTGGAAGGGTGTGCTCAGACATGAGTCCCTTGCTCACTGCACCATGAGGATTCAAGCAAGCCGGGCCGAAGATGGCTGTAATGCCAGAAACCGGTCCCCGGAAGCTTGTTTCCTTTCCAGTAAAAGAATTGGCTTGGTAGTTTGGTCTGCCCTGTTCCCATGATGCACTGGGCCAGGGACAGACTAATTTGCATGTAGCCAGGTTCTGAGCTGGGATGGTGCATTGAGCTAAAAAACGGTGATGGATCAAGCCCTGATCTGTTGACTGGGTAGGAGTGTTCTGCTTAATTCAGATACTCTGTCCATCACCACCCCCTTTTCTGAATCGGTTTGTCCACCATAAGCATGGAAGGGTATGCTCAGACATGAGTCCCTTGCTCACTGCACCATCAGGATTCAAGCAAGCCGGGCCGAAGACGGCTGTAATGCCAGAAACCGGTCCCCGGAAGCTTGTTTCCTTTCCAGTAAAAGCATTGGCTTGGTAGTTTGGTCTGCCCTGTTCCCATGATGCACTGGGCCAGGGACAGACTAATTTGCATGTAGCCAGGTTCTGAGCTGGGATGGTGCAGTGAGCTAAAAAACGGTGATGGATCAAGCCCTGATATGTTGACTGGGTAGGAGTGTTCTGCTTAATTCAAGAGACTCTGTCCATCACCAGCCCCTTTTCTGAATAGTTTTGTCCACCATAAGCGTGGAAGGGTATGCTCAGACATGAGTCCCTTGCTCACTGCACCATCAGGATTCAAGCAAGCTGGGCCGAAGACGGCTGTAATGCCAGAAACCGGTCCCCGGAAGCTTGTTTTCTTTCCAGTAAAAGAATTGGCTTGGTAGTTTGGTCTGCCCTGTCCCCATGATGCATTGGGCCAGGGACAGACTAATTTGCATGTAGCCAGGTTCTGAGCTGGGATGGTGCAGTGAGCTAAAAAAACGGTGATGGATCAAGCCCTGATCTGTTGACTGGGTAGGAGTGTTCTGCTTAATTCAGATACTCTGTCCATCACCACCCCCTTTTCTGAATCGTTTTGTCCACCATAAGCGTGGAAGGGTATGCTCAGACATGAGTCCCTTGCTCACTGCACCATCACGATTCAAGCAAGCCAGGCCGAAGACGGCTGTAATGCCAGAAAGCTTGTTTCCTTTCCAGTAAAAGAATTGGCTTGGTAGTTTGGTCTGCCCTGTTCCCATGATGCACTGGGCCAGGGACAGACTATTTTTGCATGTAGCCAGGTTCTGAGCTGGTATGGTGCAGTGAGCTAAAAAACGGTGATGGATCAAGCCCTGATCTGTTGACTGGGTAGGAGTGTTCTGCTTAATTCAGATACTCTGTCCATCACCAGCCCCTATTCTGAATCGTTTTGTCCACCATAAGCGTAGAAGGGTATGCTCAGACATGAGTCCCTTGCTCACTGCACCATCAGGATTCAAGCAAGCCGGGCCGAAGACGGCTGTAATGACAGAAACCGGTCCCCGGGAGCTTGTTTCCTTTCCAGTAAAAGAATTGGCTTGGTAGTTCGGTCTGCCCTGTTCCCATGATGCACTGGGCCAGGGACAGACTAATTTGCATGTAGCCAGGTTCTGAGCTGGGATGGTGCAGTGAGCTAAAACACGGTGATGGATCAAGCCCTGATCTGTTGACTGGGTAGGAGTGTTCTGCTTAATTCAGATACTCTGTCCATCACCACCCCCTTTTCTGAATCCTTATGTGGTTATAACAAATCAAATCCTTATAAAGGCATGAGAATCATATCCATATTTAGTCATAGTCAATGCAGTCCAAATACGGCAAGTCTACTTCCCTAGACTCGTAGAAAGTACAACGCGTTCTTTAAACAAACCAAACCTCCAGCAGCCCGGGAATTCCCCCTGCTTCTGTTTTGATTTGTCCTAGAACTCCTGAGAGTCCTGAAAGAACTGACTGTTCTTAGTGACGTCTTATATCCAACCTTACGTCAAACTCGGCACCTTCCAGGTGGTTTGGAGCAGAGCGGCTATCTACTTACCCAAAGCCCAGCTGATGCGAGTGCCGAAGGAAGCCGACCCTCCCATTGACGCACTGAGAGAGAAGCTGTCTTTTCTCCTGCCGAGAAATCCAGCTCCAGTGTTTCCAGTCACCCTTGCGGGTTGCTGGGAGATCGAGTCCTGAGAAAGAGATACAAGACCTCCTTCATTCTAAAACCAAGGTACGGAGCTGATTAGATCCTTAGAGAATTCTTGATTCAGATTCTTGGCAAAAGTAACCTAACTTTAACTGCAGCTCACTTACTCCTTCCCACGTACTAGGCTTAGGTTAGATACACCGGGGTAGGCGTATTTTAGAAGCACCAGTTGAGTACGTTTAGTCATCTTTTATCATTGTATGTATTGTATATATTTTATCCGTTTTAAGTATCATATCGCTCAGAAACCATATAAATGCTTTTACAGTATTATTTCATAATACTCCTTTTACTGTACGCACTTTACTTAATGATAAGTGTTGCAATTGTGGCAATTCACTTCTCTTGCATGAGAAAGAAGACTGCTCAATAAATAACACCTTTTATTGAAAACGCCCGTCTCTCTCTTCTCTGCACTCTGGTGAAACTAAGCATGCACGATTGACTGAGTGAAATAGCTATCTATTGTTTTCCCACGACTCTGGAGATATACTCCATATTCTGGAGGGAGCAAAGTTGTCATGTTTATGCGGTTGTCAGAAACGAATCCCTTCTTGTCTAATCAGGAAAGTTAACTCCTTCCTGTTCATTCGAAAAAGTTTATAGTGGCCTCTGAGCTAGCTGGCATATCTAATTAAGTCTAACATATTCAGTAGAGACCTAGTCGACCTCAGTCCTACGTCTAAACTGCTGTTTATGTTATTCCAATGCGCAAACCTATTGGGAATATAGGAACTACACTACAACTATACCAATGCCCAGAGGGTCTAATGACACTACATCAATGTCTGTCCCTTCTTCCGTGGATCTAATGATCCTGCATCAATGTCTGCCCCTGCTTCAGAGCGTCTCATAACACTACACAAGTGCCAATTTCAGCTTCAGAATGTATAATGACACTACAGCAATGCCTGCCCCTGCCTCAGAGGGTCTAATGACACTACGTCATTGCCTGTACCTGCTTCAGAGGGTCTAATGATACCACACCAATGCCCGTACCTGCTTCAGAAGGCCTATTGACACTACATCAATTGCTGTACCTGCTTCAGAGGGTCTAATGACACCACACCAATGTATTTCCTTGCCTCAGAGGTTCTAATGAAACTACAACAATGTGTGTACCTGCTTCAGTGGATCTAATGACACCACACCAATGTCCGTTCCTGTTTCAGAGGGTCTAATGACAATAAATCAATGTCTGTTCCTGCTTAAGTGGGTCTAATGACACTACACCAATTCTTGCCCCTGCTTCAGAGGGTCCAATGACACTATACCAATGCCTGTCCCTGTTTCAGATGGTTTAATGACACTACATCAATGTCTGTCCCTGCTTCAGTGGGTCTGATGACACTAAACCAATGCCTGCCCCTGCTTCAGAGGGTCTAATGACACTACATCAATCCCTGCCCCAGCTTCAGTGGGTCTAATGACACTACACCAATGTCTGCCCCTGCTTCAGAGAGTCTAATGACACTTAAGGGTGGGCGTAAAATCCGTTTCTCGGGCGAATTTGCGGATTTTCCGCGATTTCGCGATCCGCGAATCTCGCGAAATCGCGGTAAAATCCGCGAATCAGCGGGCACACATTTTCAGCCAAGCAAGGGTTACAGCAGCAGGTGCAAAAGTTGAACCTAATTTCTTTGTAACCTTTTACAAAAGGGTTACAAATTAACTTCAACTTGGACACCTGCTGCTAATTGCTTCCTGGCGCCTCGTTGCCTACTTGCAACTATTCTCTGACCCTGCTCTGACCCTTGAAGCAGGGTCAGAGAATAGTTACAAGTAGGCAACGAGGCACCTGTCCAAGGAATTAAACATCATCAGGAAGCACTTACAGATATAAAAAACAGGAAGAAGGGAGAGGATGGCAAATACACCCATTTTGAGTTGTCAGGAGGGGTTAAACTAAAAGAGACCTTTACAGCACAATTTTCATATGGATTTTGCTAAAATTAAAAAGCTGTGTGTTCTGTAGGGGAAACTCAGGAATCTGGCCCTTCAGAGATCCGGCCTCTCTTTCTTTCTCTCGTTCTCTCTCTCTCTCTCTCTTTCCCTCTCTTTCTCTCTCTTTCTATCTATCTATCCATCTATGAATCTATCTATCTATCTATCTATCTATCTATCTATCTATCTATCTATCTATCTATCTATCTATCTATCTATCTATCTCTCTCTCTCTCTCTCCCATAAACAACTGCATGTGTAACTTCGCTATGCAAGCGGCGCGCGAAGACGCAAAAAGCCCCGCAAACACGCAAAAAACCTCGCGAACACGCAAAAAACCCCGCGAAGACGAAAAAAACAAAAATCCGCAAATTCGCACAAATTCGCGAATTTTGCGGATCGCAAATTCGCAAATCTGCAAATTCGCGGATCGTGAATTCGCAAAATTCACCCATGCTTAATGACACTAAACCAATGCCCATTTTAGCTTTTCTCCCGGAAGCAAGGTGCTAAATCTCGATCTTTGTTGTTGAGTTCATAGCCCAGAAACAACACTGTGTACTCCGCAATGTGTGATGTTGCAAAGTTAAATTTGTAACCGAAGTCCGCAAACAATACAATGATGCGGTCAACGCAACACAGTTGCGGCCATAATTTGTCGTCTGTCAGATAAATATCATCAATATACGAGTACGCATCAGGGTTGATGCTCTCTAACAGAGAGACGACACGTGTGGCAAAGTTGCCTGGGCTGATTTATTGCCCATGGCTAATCTGTTGAACTGTTCATGTTTGCCGCCAGAAGTAAAGGCTATCCATTGACTACTAATAGAGGACAGCTTATAACTACAAAACTCATTGGAAATGCCAAGTGTGGTCTCAAACCTTTTTCTCACGAGTCTATCAACCAGGGCAGAACTGTGGGTATTCTGTACTGCGCACGTCCGACAATGAGAGTGCAAATGCCAATAATCTAAAACTAGGACGTACTACCCATCAGGTTTGGTTACAGTGAAAAGTGGATTATTCATGGGTGACACGCATGTTTTAATTATACCTTGATATTACAATTGTTAAAGGATTTCTGCAACAGGAGCTTTCGCTTCCTGCCGCATGGGATATTGGGGTTGTGGCTGTGGCATTGACCGCAATGGAATCTCATGTCTGGGCGAAAGTTTATCCCATCCGACCTGAGTTCGATACAAAGCCGGTGCAAGCACCTGAGCCCATTCTTCTGCAAAATTCTGCGCCTGCTCCTTTGGCACAGTATGTGCGAAACTAGGGAGGATTACCTCCTCCCCTCTCGGAGCGGCCAAAATGAAAGGTGGGGGCCAGTCTGCCTCCGCTAACAAAATGTCATATGCCTAGGTCAGATTTTCCCCAAAAAAACCCTTTTAGTTTACTTTGTATGTCACCTTCAATTAACACCTTAGCTGCTGTGGGTTTTCCCGCTGGGTGCTAAAGTATCAAGATCCCCATTATTCATGACAAAGCCAGCTCGTCATAAGCGCAGGGCAGGTAACACCCATGACGAGCTGGCTTTGTCATTAGCGTCGAAGGGGTTAAAAGAACTATTTCATATAATCTGTCAGGGGGAGCCACTCTAGTGTCAGCAGTTTCTACTGTGATGAACGTGTCAGTTGCTGTTGCCTTCAGATACAGATGCAGTACTTGCCACACTACTGTAACCTCCACTGTGCTGTCTAGCAGCGTTAGCGTCCATGTCAGGTTCCAAAGCTTTGTTCTAACTATTCGTGGCATACTTTGCGGTTAACGCAGGAAACTTCTTTTTCTGAAACTGTGGGCATTGATGTGGAAAGTCATCCTGCTTGCTTTTACCATCAGCTGGGCGGGGCTGCTCACGTCCTTGCGGGGCACCCCGACCTCTGCCGCATTCTCCTCCAACGGCTAGTGAGACCGATGTCTCCTGTACATAAGGAGAATGTTGATCAGGAACCTGAAACCTATCAGGAGACCTAATTCTCACGCGGTCACGCCAATCATATGTGCGCTCAGTAGACACTGGTATCGGTGACGAAGGACGCGACCCTTGTTTCTGTTGCTGCTTCCCATGTTTTTTATTTTTCAAATTCTGTTTAGGAAAAACTGGATGGTCTTCTTTAGTAGACTTACTAGTCTGAGTTTGCGGTTGAGCTGCTGTTTTAGCAAAAGGCTTTACACCCCAACTATTGCGGCCAATGGTCTTATAAGCATCCGCAATATTTTTCGGCAACTGCCGGGGTTTATCGGCGTCAGCTACGAGGCACAAAGCATTAGACACCTGAAAGTTAACCACCTCACCCTTGACGTTAGCTTCACGGGGGCAGGACAGTCATAGACGGTGTGCCGAAGCACTTTGCATAGACTGCTGCAAATACTTTACCCCAGTTCTCTCAATCGGTTGCCTCAGGCACTAACTCTTACTGCAAACAAATGGTTAGAATCCTGTGTTTTCCCACAGGAGTTGTATTAAAAAAATACTGCTTCCAGCTAGTCAAACTTCTCTGCAAGCCAATGAGGCATAACGTCTTTATTCTGGGGGCGCTTGCCCATTACAGAATTAACCATGATGGGACTAATAGACATCCCTGCTGGTCCAAATGGTTGCACCACAATCCCAGGTGCCCCCCACTGCAGGTTAAGTGAGATTTATTGCACTAAAGCCCTGTGTACCGCTATCAAGGCAGTATGTAGCTGACACACGTCGTCTACTGGGGCTTGCAAATAACATGGATGTGGTTTGAATGCGGCCAAGATGGGCCAAGTGGCCCCAGGAACAGACAAAGGGCCTAACTGGACCGGACTTATGTAGTTCCGTAGTTTGAGCGTCTGGTTCGGTGGTTCCGAACCCTTTCAATAAAGATCGTCGGAAATAGACGATTTTGGTGTCAGCAGACCGCAAATCATGAGTGCGGTGTGTACGAGTGTTTTTGCATTAATCGATCAATGAGAACACTACGTATTTAGGGATTTCGTTTGAACCTTCGGGTTCCATTTTGTGAACGGTAGCCATTTCGTGTGGTTGCCCTCATATAGGCCGATGACTGCGGCCGAACGAGTCTTTGGGACACGTACACCTTAGCTGACTTCTGAATGACATGGCCGATCTGACTCCCTTGCCCGAGGCTGACCTCGCTAAGCCAGTTCCTTGTTAAGCAGCTGGTCAGATAAAGATCAAAGAGCAGGACGTGCCGAAGTTTACAGTACACTGCACCCACCTTTCTATCTTGCTTCCAATCTGTTTCTGCTCCTTCCTTTACGACATAATCACTGATTTGGGTTGAGGTTTTATGATGGGTTTGTCCGGCCTGATCGAACAGGAAAATTGAATGTGCTTGGTCATTTCTGGTGGGCTGGACAACGGAAAAGGGGATTGTCGTCATGCGCTACTTTTGAAATGTCACAAACTGATTGGTCCGTCTGTATGTAATCAATACAACTTTGGAATGTGATTTTTGGCATAAAAGACCATGTTTATGTTTATGTTTGGGAAATTTGTATTGCGCACAACTACCCTAGGGTGTCTCGGCGCATAAGACCATACCAGCCTAAAGAACAAGAGGATGCTACTGATTAAATAACCAGGTCTTTAGTTGTTTCCTAAAGATCAGGAGAGTGGGACAACTTCTGATGGAAATGGGAAGAGAGTTCCATAATTTTGCGGTGGCCACAAGAAAACGTCCGTCTCCCCAAGATGATGTTTTTGTTCGAGGGACAGGGAGACGAAGGGCCGAAGAAGAGCGAAGAGTTCTAGTGGGGGTGTAAATGCGAAAGGCGTCCACAAGAAACTGAGGCCCTGAGTTATGAATGGCCTTATAGGCGATACAAAGGGCCTTAAACTTGATCCGGTTTCGGACCCTAAGCCAATGAAGATGGCGAATGGCATTCGTAGTTGATTTAAATTTGGGAATCCGGAGTAACACCCTCGCTGCAGCATTCTTCACATACTGAAGTTTATTCAGCACTTTCTCTTGGGCATTAAGAAGGAGTGCGTTGCAGTAGTCGATTTACGAAAAAATCAAGGACGTGACAAGGGTTTTATTCGACGAAGATGGAAGATAGGGAATCAATTTTTTGATTTTCTTTAAAAGATAGAAGGAGGAGAATACCACATTGTTAACGTGGTGGTTGAAAAGGAGTTTGTCAGCAACCATCACTCCCAGGTTCCTAACCTTGGGGAAAGGTTGAGGTGGAAGGCCCAAATCTTTGGGCCACCAGATGGACGACCATACGGGAGATGGATTTCCAAACGTTATGACCTCGGTTTTCTCCGACTTTAACTTTAAACAGATATTGGTCATCCATAAACTGGTGGCTAGCATCGCCTCCTGGAATCTGGAAGCTACTTCTGCTCCATCTTTGTGAACTGCTAGGACCAGCTGAGTATCGTCAGCGTAGGTGGTTAAGCTCAGTCCATATGATTTGATTACCCTCGCCAAGTCCAAGAAGTAGATGTTGAATAACGTGGGACTTAGCGAGGAACCCTGCGGCACCCCACAGGGAAGCGCACAGATGGGAGAGTAGTAGGAACCCAGTTTGACAGTTTGCATACGGTCCGATAGAAAAGATGCCAGGAGGTCCTTTGCAAGATGATTAATGCCAAGAGATGCGACACGGTTGATCAGAATAGAGTGATCGACCGTGTCAAAAGCCGCGGATAGGTCCAGCAGTATAAGTACCGCTGATCCACCCTGATCCATAATTGCCCTAATTTCGTCCGTTGCTTTAATCAAGGCCGTCTCTGTCCCGTGGCCCTGTCTGAAGCCAAACTGAGTATCGTCTAGTAAGTGGTTACTCTCTATGTAGTCAGATAACTGCCTATTGAGTAGTTTTTCAATTATCTTAGCAGGAAAAGGGAGACATGCTATAGGGCGATAATTGATGGAGGCAGTGGGGTCCAAGGATGGTTTCTTCAATAGTGGCTTGATCACTGCTTGTTTCCAGGCTGGGGGGAAAGTCCCAGAGCTGAAAATGGTGTTACAGATTTCCAAAAGAGGGGGAGCAATTACATCTGGTATTAGCTTGAGAATAGAAGGAGGACAAGGGTCTAGTGGAGACCCTGATCTAGTGGATGAAATAAGGTTGCTGATCTGATCAGCGCTGGCCATGTCAAAATGGAGCAATGAAGGGGAGGTGGGTTTTTGGGGAGGGGAAGGGATTAGGTCATTAGGGAGGGGAGGAATGGGGAACGCTGTATAAATCTTAGTGACCTTAGTGGTGAAAAAAACAGCCAAGGAGTTGCATAACTCTTGGTATATATCGGTGGGCTCACTCTGCTCATTGAAATTGTGCAGTCTCTAGCGAACCACCCGTGTTGTGCTTCGTAGATCTCTGTTCCTGTTTTCAGCCAATAAACTTTGGTCTTTGACGTCATCAAGAAGCGTCCCGTGTCTCTGTTTGCCAAGGCAGGGGAACTCGAAGGCATCGGGCGTTTTCCCTGATGCCGCTAGGTTCTAAAACCTGGTCCTTCAGTTGGCGCCCAACATGGGGCGACTTCAGTGGTACCGGTCCAAGCCTGAAGATCGTGAAGAGCTTCGTGTGGAAATTCTGGAGGAAGGCCAACAACTTCATCGACCCCTGTATGTCGTCGTGGTCCGAAAGTCTTTGCTGCAAGGTTTCCCGCCTTCCGACGGCTACGAAGGACTTCTGCCCTGACTGTCTCCCTGTTTTGGAGCCTAGACGTTTGTAGAGCGAGACGATTGACGGGTCTTCTGGTGACGCCATCGACATTTCAGTTAAGTATGAGTGGAGCATCTCCTAGTCCTTAGTTTGTTTTAGTATACCTTCGTGGATCACTTTGATTTGGTACCTGCAGGCCCCAAAGCCAAGGGACTCGTGTATTCACGAGGCTATCATTTGAGATTTCCCTTGTAGTTTGAAGCTAGACTAGTGAGCAAAGATGCCTGGTCTTAGCAGACTTGGAAAGATTTTTGGTTGTGGTTGTTCTAAGGATTCCCGGTTAGAGGATTCGTGTCCGGTTCCTCCGATTGGAACTCCTACATATGAATTATACATAAAGCATGGTGTGGGTCCTATTAGTTATAATGACATCTGGGTAAAATATACAAAGACCGACGGTGTCCAACAGGGGCCCCGTTACGGTAGTTTTGAAACTGAGATTCTAGATAATCTCGAAGTTAAATTGTTCAAGAAGAAAGCCCGGCCGGCTATGTTTGACTCTTTCCGCATATGGCACAAAGAAGCCAAACAGAAAGAAATTAAATTAGCGAAGAAGAATAAACGAGAACGAGGTATGTCAACGGTGCAAGCTGCTATAGCGTATAGGGATAATGAGGAAGAGCAAGAGAGCGAACAGATGCTCAGGGTTAGGAAGTTAGCGGTAGATAAATGCTACCCAGTTTTGCCGCGTAAAGAGCAGGAAGAAAAGAAAAATCTTGCGAAAGATCCTTTAATGTCGCATCTATTGAGTTCGCCACCCCCTTATGCACAAAATGCTACGGCACCACCGCCACCAGCTGTAGTTCTACAACCTCCGGTTGTTGTGCCACCTGCAAATCCTCCACAGCCAGCTCCTCTTTCGTTGGCTAATGTTCCTTTGGCGCAGCCTCCTCAGGGGCCGCCAACTTTGCTTCCTTCTTCGTCTGCTACTCCTACGCCTATCTACAATACTCCTTTTGTTCCGACTTTGGATTCTTCTACTTATGTTCCGTCTTCTCTTATTCTTTCACCTTCTCCTTCTGCTAGACAGAGAATGACTGCTGCAGTTTCTGGTTTCTTTTCTCCTTTGTTGGGACAATTGGGTATGTCCCCTGTTAGTGAGCGTACACAATCACGTAGTCAGTTGCCTGATACAGTTGAACGTACAGTTTTGGATCATTTGGCGCATAAATGGATTACGTACACTTCTCAGTATGATCTTGAGGGTGTTATGGATGTCTTCCTTCAATGGGAAGCACCAAAGCAACGGTATGTCTTTGAGATGATGTGTGCGTTCCTCCATGAACAATGGGTTAAAGACGTGTTTAAAGCTCCTAATGAGTTATACAAATACGTTCTGAATTTGCGAAAGGGACCGTTGTGGGTCCTCATGACATTGGGAGAGCAGTTGCGACTATCTTGTCATTTCGTAGTGACACTCCTGAGCGCTTGTCTGAGCCTGATTCGTCAGTTAGGAGAGCAGCGCATCAGTATCCGATGCGGGAGGTTCCTCCAGTTTGGAGACCTGCTGATCCTAATGCTCAGCCACCTGTTGTTGCACACTTTCAGCGAGTATGGGTACATGTTCCTTGGAAGCGTGTTGAAGTTTTGGCAATTAAGCAGTCTTTGCCTGATCCGCGCAAAAATCCAGCAGGATATTATAAAGAGCTCACTCAAACTGTGAGTTTGTGTATCATGAATTTAGCAGACATAGATATGTTGTTTGGGAATGTTGTCCCACAGCCTATCTGGAGTACGATTCAACATACGGATCATGACCAAAAATTGGGTGATACATGGGTTAATATTAGTGCTGCGAACGATAGACAAGTAGGAGGTGCTAAGCCTGAAGATATCATTACTCAACTCCCTGGTAGGATAATTAACTATATGAAGACTTTGATGCCTGAAGTGCGTGTTAATTGGGATAAGTTGTCTGCGTGCAAGCAGAAGAAAGATGAGACTGTGTCCGACTTTTTCACGCGGTTTGTAGAGACTTTTGTAGATCATAGTGGTCAGGATATGGCTACTGAGGGTGGCCAGAGATTGTTTGTCGACAAGTTTGTGCATAATCTGCTTCCCGAGTTGTGCACTAAGCTGAAAGATTCTGAAAGTGCTTGGGCTGTTTCCACGTCAGCGCAGATTTTAGCTACGGCCCAGTACTATGAAAATAGGCACAAAGATGAGTTAGAGAAAGCGGATAAGAAGACTAAGGAATTGAAGACTAAAGTTCTTCTACAACAAGCTTATCCACCCCGTACTAATAATCAACGCGATTATCAGCAGAATCAGAAATATTCGAGAAACTCGCAAAGGAACGAGTCTTCTCAACAGCGTTTCCCGTATGGGCCTAATCAGTGTGCGTATTACAAAGAAGAGGGCCATTTCAAGAATAGTTGTCCAGTTTTGTTACAGCGCACGAATAGTGCTTCTTCGGTCAGAGGTCGAGGTGCTCAACCAGCGCCTAGAGGTAGAGGTTGCGGACAGAATGGGCGTTCTTTGCCCCCACAGAATTCAATGAATAGTTTTGATCAGCAGCAAGGTTCGTCTGGTAGGACAGCACAGTACTATACGGATGATTACTACGTTGAAGTTGAGGAATTAAATGGTAATGACTGTTAGGACAGCCATGGACAAAGAGAGGGAGTTGTTTCAGTTCCAGTAGATCAGAGTGGACCTTATATTGAAGTGATTGCATCAGGTGTGTCAGAGCCTTTTCTGCTAGATACTGGTGCTACGAAGAGTTCTATTATGCACTCTAAACTCCCTGGCGCACCTTTGTCTGGCTTTGAGAATGTTTCTGTAGGTTTTTCTGGCACCCCGGTTACAAATCCGATTTCTGCTCCGTTGTCTCTTTCTGTTGGACCTTGTAAATTTGAAGCACCCCTCATTTTGACTACAAGTTGTGGTGAGAACTTGTTGGGATTGGATTTGTTGAAGAGATTATATGCCACGTCGTATTGTTCTCCGTCAGGAGTACATCTTCTGTTGGGTGAGAGAGTGATCTCTTCGATGTACATATCGAAAGACAGACTTCCACCTGAATTGTCTTCTTTACCCGATTCGTTGTGGGCTGTAGGTCCGAACGATGTAGGTCTTTTAGAGATTCCTCCATATGTTGTGACACTGAAGACGAATGCTAAGTTACCGCGCATTCCACAGTACCGTATCTCGAATGATGGTGAGCGTGCACTTTTAGCGATCATTTATGATCTGATCGAAAAGGGTGTGATTGAGGAAACAAGAGGTAATGTGTGCAATAGTCCTGTTTTGCCTGTTCTGAAGAGAACTGATTCTTCACAGCCTCCTGTATATAGGTTTGTGATCGACCTTCGTGAAGTGAACAAGATTGTCATTCCACAATTCCCTGTTGTACCTGATATCACCGCTTTGTTGACTCTGATTCCTGCTACAGCCACGTGGTTTTCGGTGATTGACTTGAAGAATGCTTTCTTCAGCATCCCCATTGCCGTGGAGAGTAGAGATATCTTTGGATTCTCTTTCGGAGGACAAAGTTTCCGCTTTAAGCGAGCTCCTCAAGGCTATTGCGAGAGTCCATCGATCTATAGCCAAGCTTTGAAAAGTCAACTTGATCTGTTGGTTTTACCTTATGGTGCTGCCCTTATTCAATATGTTGATGACTTGCTAGTTGCTGCTGACAATGAAGAGATTTGTAGAGAAGCCACTTTGTCGTTGTTATGCCACTTGTCTGATTTTCATCATAAAGTTTCTCTCTCCAAGTTGCAATATTGTCGACAAGAAGTAACCTACCTAGGTCACCTCTTATCGAAGGAGGGAAGGAAACTGACCCCAGAGAGAATTCAAGCTATTGCAAAAAAGAATGTTCCTACTACACAGAGAGAAGTACGTGCGTTTTGGGGTATTACGTCGTACTGTAGACAGTGGATCCCTAATTTTTCTTTGCTAGCAAAGCCTTTGATAGCTCTTACTGTTAAGGATACTCAAAATCCTATTCCTTGGACTGACGAATGTCAGAAGAGCTTTTCCGAATTACGCAATGCGTTGTGTTCGGCTCTTGTGTTGGGTACTCCCGACTACAGTAAGCCTTTCACATTGTATGTCCATGAGAGAGAGGGATGTGCATTGTCAGTGTTAACTCAGCAGTTTGGCGATAAACAACGTCCATGTGCATACTTTTCGTCGACTTTGGATCCGGTAGCTAGAGCATTGCCGAGTTTCTTGAGAGCTACAGCGGCAGCGGCTGTTTCGATTCGACAGTATGCTGGTTTGGTTATGGACAACACTTTAGTTGTAATGGTTCCAGATGCAGTGGATACCTTGTTGAACCGTACCAAGACACAGCACTTAACTAGTGCTAGGTTGTCGGGTTACGAGTTGACCTTGTTAGCGAGTCATGTGCATATAAAGAGATGCAACACGTTGAATCCAGCCACGTTGTTGCCGATTTCAGCTGAAACAGATAATGATATTGAAGAACAACATGATTGTTTTTTGAGAACTGAGGAAGAAACGAAAGGGAGAATAGACCTTAGGGATACTCCTCTTCCTGAGTGTGATGGCACTTTGTGGGTTGATGGTTCGTGCTTTAAGTTGCCAAATGGTGATACGACTGCGGCATATGCTGTTACGACTTTGCATATAATTGTTGAAGCTGCAATTATCCCACATAATTCAGCCCAAGCAGCAGAGTTGATTGCATTAACGAGAGCATGTGTCTTGGCGAAAGGAAAACGAGTAAATGTGTACACTGACAGCCAGTATGCATTTGGTGTGGATCATAGCTTTGGACGATTGTGGCGTGAACGAGGGTTCTTGACTGGGACAAAGATCCAGCATGGGCAGTTGGTGAATGAACTTTTGGAATCACTTACTTTGCCATTGCAAGTAGCGATTGTGAAATGCAGTGCCCATAAGAAAGTTACAGATGATGTTGGTCGCGGCAATGCGTTTGCGGATGAAGTTGCGAAAGAAACTGCAAGAAATGTGATGAGTCGAATGTATGTTGCAGGTCCGGCGAGATGGGTTCCAGAGAAGAGTATGTGTGAAGATACGATTGAGAGTGTGAAATCCATCCAAGCTGAATCGACAGAGAAAGAGTTGAATGAATGGAGAGAAAGTAAGGGTAGATTGGACTCGAATGGTTGTTGAACTGATTTGTCTGGATTTACAAAAGGGGGTGGTGATGAACAGAGTGTCTGAATTGAGCAGACCACTCTTACCCAGTCCAAAGATCAGGGCTTGATCCATCACCGTTATTTATCTCACTGCCCCATCCCAGCTCAGAACCTGGCTATATGCAAATCAGTCTGTCCCTGGCCCAGTGCATCATGGGAACAGGGCAGACTAAACTACCAAGCCAATTCTTTACCAGAAAGGAGACAAGCTACCGGGGACTGGTTTCTGGCATTTCAGCCTCTTCGGCCCGGCTTGCTTGAATCCTGATGGAGCAGTGAGAAAGGGACTCATGTCTGAGTATACCCTGCCACACCTATAGTGGCCAAAATCGATTTACAAAAGGGGGTGGTGATGAACAGAGTGTCTGAATTGAGCAGACCACTCTTACCCAGTCCAAAGATCAGGGCTTGATCCATCACCGTTATTTATCTCACTGCCCCATCCCAGCTCAGAACCTGGCTATATGCAAATCAGTCTGTCCCTGGCCCAGTGCATCATGGGAACAGGGCAGACTAAACTACCAAGCCAATTCTTTACCAGAAAGGAGACAAGCTACCGGGGACCGGTTTCTGGCATTTCAGCCTCTTCGGCCCGGCTTGCTTGAATCCTGATGGAGCAGTGAGAAAGGGACTCATGTCTGAGTATACCCTGCCACACCTATAGTGGCCAAAATCGATTTACAAAAGGGGGTGGTGATGAACAGAGTGTCTGAATTGAGCAGACCACTCTTACCCAGTCCAAAGATCAGGGCTTGATCCATCACCGTTATTTATCTCACTGCCCCATCCCAGCTCAGAACCTGGCTATATGCAAATCAGTCTGTCCCTGGCCCAGTGCATCATGGGAACAGGGCAGACTAAACTACCAAGCCAATTCTTTACCAGAAAGGAGACAAGCTACCGGGGACCGGTTTCTGGCATTTCAGCCTCTTCGGCCCGGCTTGCTTGAATCCTGATGGAGCAGTGAGAAAGGGACTCATGTCTGAGTATACCCTGCCACACCTATAGTGGCCAAAATCGATTTACAAAAGGGGGTGGTGATGAACAGAGTGTCTGAATTGAGCAGACCACTCTTACCCAGTCCAAAGATCAGGGCTTGATCCATCACCGTTATTTATCTCACTGCCCCATCCCAGCTCAGAACCTGGCTATATGCAAATCAGTCTGTCCCTGGCCCAGTGCATCATGGGAACAGGGCAGACTAAACTACCAAGCCAATTCTTTACCAGAAAGGAGACAAGCTACCGGGGACCGGTTTCTGGCATTTCAGCCTCTTCGGCCCGGCTTGCTTGAATCCTGATGGAGCAGTGAGAAAGGGACTCATGTCTGAGTATACCCTGCCACACCTATAGTGGCCAAAATCGATTTACAAAAGGGGGTGGTGATGAACAGAGTGTCTGAATTGAGCAGACCACTCTTACCCAGTCCAAAGATCAGGGCTTGATCCATCACCGTTATTTATCTCACTGCCCCATCCCAGCTCAGAACCTGGCTATATGCAAATCAGTCTGTCCCTGGCCCAGTGCATCATGGGAACAGGGCAGACTAAACTACCAAGCCAATTCTTTACCAGAAAGGAGACAAGCTACCGGGGACCGGTTTCTGGCATTTCAGCCTCTTCGGCCCGGCTTGCTTGAATCCTGATGGAGCAGTGAGAAAGGGACTCATGTCTGAGTATACCCTGCCACACCTATAGTGGCCAAAATCGATTTACAAAAGGGGGTGGTGATGAACAGAGTGTCTGAATTGAGCAGACCACTCTTACCCAGTCCAAAGATCAGGGCTTGATCCATCACCGTTATTTATCTCACTGCCCCATCCCAGCTCAGAACCTGGCTATATGCAAATCAGTCTGTCCCTGGCCCAGTGCATCATGGGAACAGGGCAGACTAAACTACCAAGCCAATTCTTTACCAGAAAGGAGACAAGCTACCGGGGACCGGTTTCTGGCATTTCAGCCTCTTCGGCCCGGCTTGCTTGAATCCTGATGGAGCAGTGAGAAAGGGACTCATGTCTGAGTATACCCTGCCACACCTATAGTGGCCAAAATCGATTTACAAAAGGGGGTGGTGATGAACAGAGTGTCTGAATTGAGCAGACCACTCTTACCCAGTCCAAAGATCAGGGCTTGATCCATCACCGTTATTTATCTCACTGCCCCATCCCAGCTCAGAACCTGGCTATATGCAAATCAGTCTGTCCCTGGCCCAGTGCATCATGGGAACAGGGCAGACTAAACTACCAAGCCAATTCTTTACCAGAAAGGAGACAAGCTACCGGGGACCAGCCCAGCCCAAGCCTGTGTGGACAGCAGGGAGTCTCCTACGAGTGGTCGGCCATCTTCTCGGCAGATCGATGGGAAGAAGAGCTACTTCCTGACAACACGAGCAGCGAAGGGAGCTCCGGGGTCCATGTGAAGGTAGGAGCATTCAGATAGTTCAAATCGTTAGGAAAACATAACTTTGAAATCCCAGTGATCTTATTATGTCCAATACATGCTATCTATATTGTTGTTTCTCTGTGTCAGCAACTTTGGTGAACAGCCTTTGACGTGAAACAAGTCCTCAAATAGTCTTGTCTATTTTCCTCCATCGAGGTGCTAGCCAGGGCTGGAACGGCTTAATGTACATCACAATAACACAATGGTCTGGGGCACACCCATATTTTTAGGTCTCGCCTGTCGATGCGCATGCGCATCGAGCAAGGCGAGACTATTGCGAGTTATCCACTCTTTGGCAACACTGCAAGGAATCGTGGCGATTCCTTGCAGTGCCCGTGACTTTTAAGGTCAATGCGCCCTTTGAAGGACAATACTGCCTTGTCCACAGCGAAAGCCCTAATCAAGGAATTTTTCCCGAGGTTTGGTTTGCCGAGAATTATCTGGAGTGAAATTGTGGGTCAAGTAATGAAGAGAGTATGTGAGGGATTAGGAATCCGGCAGAAGTTCCACGCTGCAAATCACCACCAATCAGCTGGTTTAGTCGAGTGCTATAATAGCACTTTAAAGTTAAAGTTGGCCAAAATCCAAGCGAGCACTGGTTTACAATGGCCAGATGCTTTGCCTTTAGCGCTCCTGTCCACAAGAATGACTGTGCATTCGCGAATGGGTTTGAGTCCGTATGAGGTTGTGTTTGGTCTCCCGGCGAATATTTGGGGAGTACCAAGACCAACAAAGTTTAGTGACCTCGAGTATCCTGTGTTGCTTGATTACTTGCACAAACTGATGGGAAAACTGCGTGTTTTACACCAACAGGTCTATGAGAGTCTGCCACAGGCTTCTGAAGATCCGGGCCACGCCATTGAACCCGGCCATTGGGTCTTCATTAAAAATTTAGAGCGGAACAAGAACGATCAGCCCCATTGGACAGAACCACATCTAGTTCTCCTGTCTATACGTTCTGCAGTTCGAGTGCAAGGCAAGGACCACTTGATCCACGGCGTACACTGCAAGCGGGCACCATTGCCCTTACCGTTTGACCGGTGGGTCCAGGAAGGACTCCCAGACTCTGAAACAGAAACAATTTTTGCCATTCAGCGATGCCCGTTTGATTGGGACAAACTCTGAGAAAGAAAGTGACGATCTGTTGCAAGAAGCTGTGCCTCCTTTGAAGCGATTGAACACTACTGAGCCTGAACTCTTGTTCAAAGATCAGACATTGCCTGGAAAAGATCGTTATAATTTGCGACCAAGAGTCGTGGGACAAATAAAATAAATGAAGTTTTTATGATTTTTCTGTTTACAGGTTAACTCTCCACCGAGGATCTACTTATTTTTGTTTTTCGAACCGCCATCCGGGTTCAGCTGTAGGGTCGCGGTGACAAGTCTTTGGAGTGCAAGCCTGAGACAATAGGTCGAAGGTTCTGGTTGGCCTAAGGGAGTTGCCCTAGGTTGACAGAGGCACTCCTTAGCATAGAACACCCTACCATCGCGAGCAGCATATTTAGTTAGGATGGATTTCTTCGAGTTGGAGAGACCTGTAAGGACAATGAATTTTAAGTATAAGATATGCAAGCTAATCACACGTAAATGATTTTTAATACTGTGTTTGTTTTTGCTATTGAGTTTAATGATATTTTTAATTGGTTATGTGACATTCTCTTTTAAAGTAACGTTTATTCCCACTGTGCAACCTACACCTCCACCTACTATTTCTTCTCATTCTTTTCATCCTTTGCCTGAACATGAGGTAGTTAGACGACTGGAATTTACCAATAATTCCTTTATTCAACTTTTGCACCAACACCAGTTAGTCATGAACACGACGAATTGTTGGATTTGTGGTCTAATCCCCCATACGACTGATAAAGGTATTCCGTACTTGGTTTTGCCTTTTAGCTTACATGGTTCTATTTGGGCTTAACGAACAATGTTTATCTATGCCCATAGTGTCTATCCCCAACGTTCAGTAAAAGACAACCCGAAGAATAGTGCTCTGGTCAAGGGTATAGTCGACATGATTAGAGGGATTAGTTCGTATGAGACTATTCCGAGAGACGAGACACAAGCATATATTGGTTGGAACGTTACTGGATATGGAGTTAGTCTGAGTGTTAACCAGCGATCGAAAAGTTCTCCACCGATTTGGATAGTGCCCCATCAGGGTCGCTATTGTCTGCAGGGTAATGGCAAGAATCCGAGAGCTCAGCTAGGGAAGAGGACTGTACTGACACTTATGTATTTGCGTCTCAGTCTTCCCCAGCATTTCTAGCAGCTAAGGGTACTTATTTTGTCTGCTACGATAAAGCATATACATGGTTGCCCCCTGACTTTTCGGGCACATGTTTTATTTCCTTCCTGTTGCCTCCCACTTTTACAGCTGCAGCAGATTACCATAAAACAAGAGTTGCTAGAGGTGTCTTCAGTCAGGAAGACACTGCAGGGCAAGAGTTGGGAGATTTCTTTAAGGGTTTTCTGCCGTTCTGGGGACCGATGGCTAACAGCAGGAATATTCGGCAGTTGACGAGAGTGGTTGAGTCCACCATAGTGGAAACTGCTGGTACCCTTAGTGTAGGAAGTTGGATACCTGACTATGGTTGCCCCCAACTTTTTGCCTGGTGTTTTGCTGGTTTTCCGACTTAGTTGACCTGGGGCCCTGCCAATCAGGACCCCAGGCCTACTGCTCTCTCTCTAAAATAGATTCCATGTACCTTAGGTACATTTCCAATTGGTACTGGGCCACCTTATCAGACCCTGTAACTCAGGGCATATGTGTACCCAGGGCCTACCAGGGGCTGAAGCATGTATTATGCCACCCCTGGATGGCCATCTAAATCTGACACAACTGGCTGCACGACAGCTGGGGCAGGGTGGTGTAATCACCCTTTGCTTTAGATATAGTATACCTATATCTAACCCTAAAAATGGACACACAGATTCCTATCAGTCACTCCTATGGCAGGCCCTGACAATCCTGAAGGCAGAGTGCATGGAATCGTGTGAGATGGTGCTCTGGCATGAGCTGAGCCCGTTTGCAGCTTGCGGAACAAAGTCCTAATAGCTGTTCCATGATAACGCATACCATATACTCTTAAGTGCATTATAATCCTCGCGGTTAAATGCTATCTCTGGTATTGTTTTATCAAAACATGTCGAGTAAGGTGTCATACGAATTGGAATACTAACCCCTCGCCAATTCTGGCAACGGGGTTAGCATTCCACCCTTCTAGAGGGACACGGCATGTATGTAACTGTGAACCCCGGTTAAAGTTAACTGAAGCCTCAGCTCCACAAAATGGATGCTGCCACCACAGACACGAGTCTGACCTCCTGCTGCTGGGAGTCCTTCCAGCGAGGAGAGCTTGGACAAAGGGTTTCCTGTCAGGGGCGGTGCTAGCACCATCCCAGACAGGGTTTTGTGTATCCTGGGTAGGCAGGGCTTTACAGGAAGGTGACTGCAAGTGGCACCCCGGTGCTCACTACGCATCTGCCGGCTAGAACCAGTTCCAGGGGCACACCAGCCCCTGGCCTGGGGAAAGTCCGGCATGGGAGAGGGGTGTAACCACCCCCCTTCCTGGTCCCACCCCTAGGGCAGGACCTAGTCGCGTACCCACCCCTTTCTTTAGGATAAAGGCAGGAGCGGGGACCCTTCCAAATTAGATCATCTTTGAATCAAGAAACTACTTTCTACGAAAGGAACTCTCGACTTCGTCTCAAGATTTCTCCCTTGTGGCTAAGGAGTAGTCACCCTGCATCCGCAGGCACCATCTAAGAACTCTGTGGTTTGCTGCACGTCCTTCCTCCGGAATCCGACTGACCAGCTCGACGAGACCCGGCTTCCCTGGCACCTCTGACCTCTACCTACCTCTACAGCTAAGCTGAGAACCGTAGGTGCGTTGAGACCTCGAGGGACCAGCCATCATCAGAACTGCACGACTTCTATCCAGCACGACCACCGAGGGAACCTCTGGTGAGTGCTTTGGGGTCCGAGAAGCCCCGACCCTGAGCAGCTCCAGCACCGAAGTCCAGCCTCCCAGCATCTCCACGATCTGCGTGGGGCCCTTCTGCTTTTTGCTGCTCACCGCGTTGTTTGGCTACTAGCCCGCTGGCTTGTGGCCTTCTGAACGATGCCCGACGACATCACTGCTGCTGGTCTGGTTGCTCCAGACTGGCCCTTGCTCCCTTCCAAAAGAGGAGCACCCCGGACCCTCCTGGTCCACTCCAGACACCATTTTGAGTCCACCGCGTGGGCTTGAATTTGCCAAGACTTGTTGCCCCAATCCTGGGTCCAGCGACGTCGACAGCATCATCCATCGTGGGACAGCTCGCACCTCCATCCTGGTCGCCGACAACGCCTCCTGGTCCGTGAGAACAGCAGAGCACAGCGTCGCCCACTCACCTAGTCGAGGTGACTACCATCCGGTGCACTCCTGGTGCCACCTGACTACTGGCTAGTAGTCACGAACTTGGTCCCCTCTGCTTTCAGGTGTCATCCATCTTCGATCCAGGCTTGGATCAACTCGAACTATCTTCACTGGTCGCCTGCCAGCAACTCCTTTCTTCAGGCTCCTGGTTCGTCAACGAGGATTCCCGACGTCTTTTGAGACATATGCAGCTGCAGCCCCTGGGCTAGGTAAACTCGGCACATCGGTGCCCCGGCATAGCCTCACTATCCAAGGGTCAGGATCCACTGTCGTTTTCGATCTACCTTATCGGGTTCGCCCGAGAACACTAACTTTGTCTTTACTAGCTCCCATAGACTTTGTCCCGCATCCCGCGTGAGAGTGCACACTCTGCACCCGAGTCCCCTAGGCCTCCTACTAGTAATCTGAAGGTTCAGTAACGTAGTCCTAGCGATTCCAAAGCCTATTAGTACAGTACTTACCTGCTAGTAATTTCGCATTCCACTTTCAGAGTATATGGTTTTCCGTGCCCCTCGGGCATTTGTGTAAATTGTGCAACTTACAGTATTTTCGTAAGAGTTTTGTTGTGTGCTTAGTACCCTGTCCTCATAAAGAGTACAGGGCTGTTGTGACCTAAATACATACACTGTTTATTTTCATAACACTTGTGTGGTGTCCTTTCACTTGGTGTTCAAGGGGTATATGTGATGGTATAACAGCTGGCTTAACACGCCCTCTAGAGTTTAGCCCGAAGACTGCTCGTATCCACGCTACTAGGATAGCTGGTCTATAAGGTTGACTTACAACCAATCACCATAAGGGTTGTTTGGACTGATGCATAGTGATCACTAGAATAGTGAGCACTGCATATCAGGCCAACTTCTCACATTGGTGAGCAGCAGTTGGGATTTGAGTTTGCTGTTGTTTTACCACACGTATCCTAAGAATATCTTGTGAAAGATCACATAAGTACTTCAGGTACATATAACTTAGCTTAGAATACTCTGAGTTCTACTGAACCAGCTGTTGTAGCTCCTCAAGGCTTAGCACACCTTGGCTGCAACTCTTAGCAAGGGATCAGTAGGCAAACATATAGTGTAGGTAGGTGCATCACTTACACCACACTAGAATCAGCATGTCAGACAAAGGAGGAAACTCTGAGTCTCCCCTTGTGTCAGTGGACCCTCCACAGGTCGCTTCCAGATATGCTGCTCTTAGCTTCCAGGAGATGAGACAAGTGTGTACCTCCAGGAAACTAAAACAGGGGTCTTACCCAACAATCCCATTCCTGATTGGTCTCTTAGAGACCTATGATGCCAGGAGGGCTGGTAACCCAGACCCTTCTAATCCAGATGGGAACATGCCTCCCCTAGAGGGAACCTCAGGTGACCCTGACCTTATCCATCTCTCTGCAGAAGGTGAAGAGGAGGATGAGGATCTAGAGCCATCTGAGGATGAGGCGGACAAAGGTCCAGAAGTAGTTAGCCAGCTAACTAGGGCCAACTTAAGCAGGCATGAGAATGGTACTAGGAGACCCCTGGGGCCCCTCTCAGGCCAGCTTAACATTGGGAATGGACGAGTTAGGTCTCTATCCAGAGGCTCTAACAGATCCATTCGAACCAATGGCTCTCAGGCCTCTTCTCACAGGGGGATGACATCCCCTCAGAGGAGAGTGTGTGAAGCCAAAGTGAGGGAAGTCAATCTGAGGATTGAAAGGGAAGAACTTGCCCTGGCCAAAGAGAGACTTGCCTTTGCTAGAGAGCAAGAATTGAGTGGGACAAACCCCACTGGTAGCAGCATTCTTCCAAGAGAAAAAGACAGGAGTTTAGACACTAGACACCTGAGTAAGATAGTGCCCCCCTTTAAACAAGGGGATGATATCCACAAATGGATGACTGCTTTGGAGAGGGCCTGCACTGTACAGTGTGTCCCCCAGAGTCAGTGGGCAGCTATCTTGTGGCTCTCCTCTGAAGGCAAAGGTAGAGATAAGCTCCTCACTACTAGAGCTGAGGATGCTAACAATTACCAAGTCCTGAAGAATACACTGGTTGATGGGTTTAGTTTAACCACTGAACAGTACAGGTTGATGTTCAGAGATACCCAGAAAACTCAGTCTCAGGATTGGACTGACTTTGTTGATTGTGCCACTAAGGCTTTTGAAGGCTGGCTACTGGGAAGTAAGGTTACTGATTTTAAAGGATTGTACAATCTAATTATGAGAGAGCAAATCTTAAGTAATTGTCAGAACCAGTTATTACACCAATACCTGGTAGACTCTGATCTGACCTCTCCACAGGAATTGGGTAAGAGGGCAGACAAATGGGTCAGAACCAGGGTCAAGCCTAAGAACCAGGGTGGTGACCAAAAGAAGGAATCAACCAAGCCTCAAGAGAAGGGTGGGAATAAATCTTCTGATCAAACCACAGGGCCCCAAAATTCCTCTGAAAAGGGTGGGTCCCAAACTTCTCCCAAAACCCAAAAGAAGCCTTATTGTCATACCTGCAAACAGGTAGGCCATTACAAAAGTGACAGCAGTTGTCCCAAGGCCAACAACAATAAGGAGAACATACCCCCAAATAAAGCTTCCCAGCCTCCTGTTACTACTAGTAGTAATCCCCCAGGTGGTGGGAGTGCCCCCAAGAATGTGGGTGCATTTTCTTTGGGAGTGCCTGGGGACTCTGGCCTAACCAGGTCCCCTGACTTAGATACTCTTGTCTGTGAGACTGGCATGGGGTTTGCCAACTTCACAGCCTGTCCCAACACTTAGGGCAGGTACAGACAGGAGCCCCTAATCAATGGTTCACAAGTTGAGGCCTACAGAGACACAGGGGCTAGCATCACCATGGTGGCTGAGAGCCTTGTCCCCTCAAGGCAACTTATACCTGGTGCCACATACCAGGTAGTGAACATTGATGGAGTGCAGAGAGATCATCCCATAGCAGTGGTAAATCTCAGCTGGGGAGGTGTCACTGGTCACAAGAGAGTGGCAGTGTCACCAAACTTACCTGTAGATTGCCTACTGAGGAATGATTTAGAGACCTCAGCCTGGGCTGAGGTAGAGCAAGAACCCCATTTGAAAATGGTAAACCTCCATGGTAAGGTTAGTGGGGCAGTGATAGCCACAGCCCCAGTCCAAGATGTCCTCCCTGAACAGGTCAGGAGGGCTGTGCCAGTCACAGCCCTATCCCAGAAAGATGCCTTTCCTGAACAGGTTGGCAAGGCTGTGATGGTCACAGCCCAAACCCAAACTGAGTCCCTTCCTGAAAAGGTTGGTGGAGTTGTGATGGCCACAGCTCAAACTCAGACAGATAATAGTGTTGTGAAGCCTGAAACAATGGATCACTCCACTCAAACTGAGAGCATTGAGGAGGAAGAAAAGTCTTCCCCCTCCCAGACACTAGGTGAGAGCCAGCCTCCTCAGGGAACTGACTCTACCCCTGGTGAAGGAACTGCCCCAGAGGTAGCCAGGCCTAGCCTGGCAGAGCCCCTGATGGCAGTGGACCCTTCCCAGGTGGTACCCAGTCTGGAGCAGGTAGCCTGCCCCTCTCAACCCTGCCTCCATCAGCCCAGGGCTGTAGAGGTCAGGGAGGCCAGTGGTGGACCCCAAAGGGCCCCCTGTCCAAAAGAATTTCCCAATCAGCAGATTAGGATCACTGAAGCTAGTAGTCCTAGCCAAGTGAAAATAAAACACACTCCTGAGGGATCCCCCTTAAACTCAGTTAGGGAACTCCCACAGCTGGACACTGCTGGGCACAGCCAAACCTGGGGCCTAAAAACCCCAAACCTGACCTGTCCCTCCAGTAAGCCAAACAGAGGGACTCAGCCTCCAGCTTTAGGTAGCCAGAGGTTGACCCTGAGAGCTCATAGCAACTCAGTACTGGAAAGAAAGGCACATATGGTGGATAGTGATTGGAGGAAGTTGAGCCCAACAGTAGTGGAGTCTCACTTCAGTACTCCATTCCCACACCAGCCTTTTTCTTTGCCAAAGCACACCACAGGTAGTGATTCCCTATGGTGGAGACCCTCAGATACCCTTAGGGTGAGGGGTTGCTTAGTGGACCATGATACAGGGGGTAACCATGCCAGTGCATGTACCACCTCATATGGCCACTCAGGCAATACAGGCTTACCTGGTCAAGGATAGCCTTATCTCCTTTCGTTTGGGGGGGGGGGGGGGGTTGTGTGGGAAGGTGGATACCTGACTATGGTTGCCCCCAACTTTTTGCCTGGTGTTTTGCTGGTTTTCAGACTTAGTTGACCTGGGGCCCTGCCAATCAGGACCCCAGGCCTACTGCTCTCTCTCTAAAATAGATTCGATGTACCTTAGGTACATTTCCAATTGGTACTGGGCCATCTTATCAGACCCTGTAACTCAGGGCATAGGTGTACCCAGGGCCTACCAGGGGCTGAAGCATGTATTATGCCACCCCTGGATGGCCATCTAAATCTGACACAACTGGCTGCACGACAGCTGGGGCAAGGTGGTGTAATCACCCTTTGCTTTAGATATAGTATACCTATATCTAACCCTAAAAATGGACACACAGATTCCTATCAGTCACTCCTATGGCAGGCCCTGACAATCCTGAAGGCAGAGTGCATGGAATCGTGTGAGATGGTGCTCTGGCATGAGCTGAGCCCGTTTGCAGCTTGCGGAACAAAGTCCTAATAGCTGTTCCATGATAACGCATACCATATACTCTTAAGTGCATTATAATCCTCGCGGTTAAATGCTATCTCTGGTATTGTTTTATCAAAACATGTCGAGTAAGGTGTCATACGAATTGGAATACTAACCCCTCGCCAATTCTGGCAACGGGGTTAGCATTCCACCCTTCTAGAGGGACACGGCATGTATGTAACTGTGAACCCCGGTTAAAGTTAACTGAAGCCTCAGCTCCACAAAATGGATGCTGCCACCACAGACACGAGTCTGACCTCCTGCTGCTGGGAGTCCTTCCAGCGAGGAGAGCTTGGACAAAGGGTTTCCTGTCAGGGGCGGTGCTAGCACCATCCCAGACAGGGTTTTGTGTATCCTGGGTAGGCAGGGCTTTACAGGAAGGTGACTGCAAGTGGCACCCCGGTGCTCACTACGCATCTGCCGGCTAGAACCAGTTCCAGGGGCACACCAGCCCCTGGCCTGGGGAAAGTCCGGCATGGGAGAGGGGTGTAACCACCCCCCTTCCTGGTCCCACCCCTAGGGCAGGACCTAGTCGCGTACCCACCCCTTTCTTTAGGATAAAGGCAGGAGCGGGGACCCTTCTGAATTAGATCATCTTTGAATCAAGAAACTACTTTCTACGAAAGGAACTCTCGACTTCTTCTCAAGATTTCTCCCTTGTGGCTAAGGAGTAGTCACCCTGCATCCGCAGGCACCATCTAAGAACTCTATGGTTTGCTGCACGTCCTTCCTCCGGAATCCGACTGACCAGCTCGACGAGGCCCGGCTTCCCTGGCACCTCTGACCCCTACCTACCTCTACAGCTAAGCTGAGAACCGTAGGTGCGTTGAGACCTCGAGGGACCAGCCATCATCAGAACTGCACGACTTCTATCCAGCACGACCGCCGAGGGAACCTCTGGTGAGTGCTTTGGGGTCCGAGAAGCCCCGACCCTGAGCAGCTCCAGCACCGAAGTCCAGCCTCCCAGCATCTCCACGATCTGCGTGGGGCCCTTCTGCTTTTTGCTTCTCACCGCGTTGTTTGGCTACTAGCCCGCTGGCTTGTGGCCTTCTGAACGATGCCCGACGACATCACTGCTGCTGGTCTGGTTGCTCCAGACTGGCCCTTGCTCCCTTCCAAAAGAGGAGCACCCCGGACCCTCCTGGTCCACTCCAGACGCCATTTTGAGTCCACCGCGTGGGCTTGAATTTGCCAAGACTTGTTGCCCCAATCCTGGGTCCAGCGACGTCGACAGCATCATCCATCGTGGGACAGCTCGCACCTCCATCCTGGTCGCCGACAACGCCTCCTGGTCCGTGAGAACTGCAGAGCACAGCGTCGCCCACTCACCTAGTCGAGGTGACTATCATCCGGTGCCCTCCTGGTGCCACCTGACTACTGGCTAGTAGTCACGAACTTGGTCCCCTCTGCTTTCAGGTGTCATCCATCTTCGATCCAGGCTTGGATCAACTCGAACTATCTTCACTGGTCGCCTGCCAGCAACTCCTTTCTTCAGGCTCCTGGTTCGTCTACGAGGATTCCCGACGTCTTTTGAGACATATGCAGCTGCAGCCCCTGGGCTAGGTAAACTCGGCACTTCGGTGCCCCAGCATAACCTCACTATCCAAGGGTCAGGATCCACTGTCGTTTTCGATCTACCTTATCTGGTTCGCCCGAGAACACTAACTTTGTCTTTACCAGCTCCCATAGACTTTGTCCCGCATCCCGCGTGAGAGTGCACACTCTGCACCCGAGTCCCCTAGGCCTCCTACTAGTAATCTGAAGGTTCAGTAACGTAGTCCTAGCGATTCCAAAGCCTATTAGTACAGTACTTACCTGCTAGTAATTTCGCATTCCACTTTCAGAGTATATGGTTTTCCGTGCCCCTCGGGCATTTGTGTAAATTGTGGAACTTAAAGTATTTTCGTAAGAGTTTTGTTGTGTGCTTAGTACCCTGTCCTCATAAAGAGTACAGGGCTGTTGTGACCTAAATAAATACACTGTTTATTTTCATAACACTTGTGTGGTGTCCTTTCACTTGGTGTTCAAGGGGTATATGTGATGGTATAACAGCTGGCTTAACACGCCCTCTAGAGTTTAGCCCGAAGACTGCTCGTATCCACGCTACTAGGATAGCTGGTCTATAAGGTTGACTTACAACCAATCACCATAAGGGTTGTTTGGACTGATGCATAGTGATCACTAGAATAGTGAGCACTGCATATCAGTCCAACTTCTCACACTTAGTAACTTGACTGCTGAGCTCCAGTCAGATAGACTTATGACACTTCAGAATAGGGTTGCTCTTGATGTCATACTAGCAGGTCCGAGGTGGAGTATGTAAACTGATCTCTGATTCTGTCCATTTAGATAAAGAAGATTGGTCATTGATGGGATGGTTCTGGGGATTGATATCCACTTGGGGATGGAAGATTCTGATGGTCATTGGAATGGTTTTAGCTATCCTTTTCCTGTTCTCTCTCTGTGTACAGTGTGCTCCTGCTATTTGTGGCCTCTGTGCTACTTCGTGTGTAAGGAGACCTGTCCAGAGAGAGGTAATAAGTACTAGGATGATGCTTCAGAGACATATCGATTATCTGATGAATATAGATCCAGATTCAGACTGACATGGGTTTGGGTTTGTTGCCTATGTAAGGGCAAAAGGAGGGTCTGTAGTTCCATAGTTTGAGGGTCTGGTTCAGTGGTTCCGAACCCGTTCAATAAAGATCGTCAGAAATAGACGATTTTGGTGTCAGCAGACCGCAAATCATGAGTGCGGTGTGTACGAGTGTTTTTGCATTAATCGATGAATGAGAACACTACGTATTTAGGGATTTCGTTTCAACCTTCGGGTTCCATTTTGTGAACGGCAGCAATTTTATGTGGTTCCCCTCACATAGGCCGATGACTGCGGCCGAACGAGTCTTTGGGACACGTACACCTTAGCTGACTTCTAAATGACCTGGCCGAACTGACTGCCTTGCCCGAGGCTGACCTCGCTGAGCCAGTTCCTTGTTAAGCAGCTGGTCAGATAAAGATCAAAGAGCAGGACGTGCCGAAGTTTACAGTACACTGCACCCACCTTTCTATCTTGCTTCCAATCTGTTTCTGCTCCTTCCTTTACGACATAATCACTGATTTGGCTTGAGGTTTTATGATGGGTTTGTCCGGCCTGATCGAACAGGAAAATGGAATGTGCTTGGTCATTTCTGGTGGGCTGGACAACGGAAAAGGGGATTGTCGTCATGCGCTACTTTTGAAATGTCACAAACTGATTGGTCCGTCTGTATGTAATCAATACAACTTTGGAATGTGATTTTTGGCATAAAAGACCATGCTTCGCTCATTGAAATTGTGCAGTCTCTAGCGAACCACCCGTTTTGTGCTTCGTAGATCTCTGTTCCTGGTTGCAGCCAATAAACTTTGGTCTTTGACGTCATCAAGAAGCGTCCCGTGTCTCTGTTTGCCAAGGCAGGGGAACTCGAAGGCATTGGGCGTTTTTCCCTGACGCCGCTAGGTTCTAAAACCTGGTCCTTCACTTACGGCGTGGGGGAGGGCGCCATTAAACCAAAAACGATGCTGCCATGCCGAAATCAGATTCTCCTTTGTCCTTTCTCCTTTGTCCTATATGGTGTGCAATTTGCAGGTATCGCAGGTATCGCAGTGGGAGTGTAATTATGGAATTTTCATCATCCACATTTATTGCAGGAAACGTTACCCAAGAGTAGAAAAGCTCAAAGGAGAACGCTGCATCGGCACTCACCACAAAGATTACTGACATACCATCGTCGGGCACCCAAACTGCGTCAGATGACGCCAGAGCTCTGCAGGACTATGCAGAGCTTTATTAATATCAAGGTAATCAAGTGGGAGAAATGGACACTTGTAACAATTCTAAACCATTGGTTAGAAAAACTATGGTATCCTCAAAAGACCCAATGTGTGCTGTTGTTGCGGTATATTTCGTTCATCCGCCCCTACATTGTGGTTTTCGGCAGTTATCATCGGATACCATAGAGAGTGTGGGTGCCTGCCTCATCCAGAGGCTCCTCTGGTCTAGGTTGCAGTGTCCAGAGATGAAAAATAGGGTTAGTGCAAAAAATGAAAAGCAAGTAAAAATAAGATCAGCACCTACAAAGTTTTTAATAAATTGGTGGGGATCTTATATTAAAATTAAGTGGGTACTTGTCCTAGATCGAGTTACTGGATCTAGAAGTATGGATTTCCAAGGGGTGTCGACATGTTTCAGCCCCCTTTGGCTCAACGGAGTCTATGGGGCTTTCGTCAGGACAGGGTGGACAAACAAACATAAAGAATCTACTCACACTATTTGTGTGGTGTTCAAGGGTTGATTTTATGGAGGGTCAACATTAGCCACTCTAGTCTATAACCCCGGTTTTCAGAGTTTTAAGCTTTCATCGGGGAGGCCCAGAGCCGCGTGTGTCGGAACCTTCGCCGCTTGTGCTGACTCTGCCCCCTTTATTAATATCACCCTAAGGACACAGAGAAGAAAAACAATCTATATGAATTGTAGCACAAAAAAGGGTAGTAATTCAAAATGCTAACCTTTCTAATTTTCAATTTTGAATGTACCTGTAATCTATCCATATAAGTAGGTTACTCCGTCACTTCTGTCAATTGGAAACAGGAGTGAGGATGTTGTGGACAAATAGAAGCACTACTACTTAAGTGTCTCGACCAAACGTTAGGTGTGCCATGATGCAGGGATTCTGCTCATGCACAGAACTATGCACAGGAAACCCTGACCTCAATGAATCGTGGTGTACCAAAAAGCTCACCTCAGTGCCCAGATCCCCTATCCGACTAGCATCAGTGTCTTATTCGTCCTCCGCACTACAGAGATGGTACCAATGATTAGACAACCCAGAACAAGTGACTGAGGGTATTCTCAGGAATGGTGGGAATCAATCTTGAAAGCGTGCATCGGGGGTTTGGGCATCTCTATCACGTCCGCGATCAGCCCCCAGTGTTTGTTATTAGTTTTTATTTTGTTGCTCTTTGTACAATATGTGCGTTCTGTTAACGCGTAGACATTTTGAACTCAGCTCCTTTTAACTACTGTGGAATACATGGTCAATTATTGCATTCTAATTCCTCCGCCATCGTGTTTTCCCCCTCAGACTCTTTCTGGTTGACTTATCTGCAACCACCAATGGGAGATCAGTGGCATCATTTGTTTAAACTGGGTCCATACATTGACAAATTGTTTTTGAAGCACGGAGATTCATATCGTATGCTATCCTTCAACCGCCCAAGTAAGTCTCCCATCCATCTAGTAATATCCCCCATAGGACAACGAATACATGTCCCATGATGTAACACTGAGATCACATTATCTTTCAGATATCCAAGGATCATTTGACTGCCCAACCCAGACGGGTATTGGTAGGCCGCTTCCGAAGTAGGTATCGCGTGCCTTGATTCCTCACAATAATGGAGTATTCACCACAGCCTAATAGGTTTACTGAACATATTCTATTGTTCTAGGTGCTCCTTTACCATTTTGTCCTGATGAAGACCCCAGAATGAGGAAACATTAACCCTTTAAACCTACGGGGTCAAAACGTAGACAACCTTACATCCTCACACCATAGGACTTAAAGAAAATGACTAACCAGACCCTTTGTGTGATGAGTTTAGGGAACTACGGACCATTCTAGGCTGTAAAGGTCAAATTGTATATACGTGTAATTGTGTTAATGTCACACTACCTTTACCCAGTCCCCCACCAACCCAACCACCCCATATTACCCAAATACCTCCTTTTCTCTATCTGTACTGAGAGAACTTTATGATATCAAATGTTATGAAATATGCAGCAACATTAATGACTTTGATTTACAAGAGTTGTTTATGAATGTTCTATTTTGAGAACCAGATGTTCTCCGACACATGGAGTTACATAGGTGCTTTGAAGTATGACAGCAAGAATAATTATGATTTTTTCTTTCTTTGATTTATACTGTTCAAAATAAATCGGATATGATGATGAACTATGAAAAATGTGATTTTTGGTGAATTCTTAATACAATTGTAGAATTAGGGATACTACCCTGACCCTTCCTAAACATACTTTTGTTATGAGCCAGGTCAGGTAGTTGTTCTGGGTATACCCCTTTGAAACTCAACATTCAGAGGGTATGATGACACTAAGCCATTCCTGTTCTTGCTTCAGAGAGTCTAATGACACTACATGAATGCATGGACTTGTTTAATAGGGTCCAACAACACTACACCACTGCCTGCCCTAGTTTCAAAGGGTTTCATGATACTACACCAATGCCAACCCTTTATTCACAAGGTCTAATAACACTACACAAATGCCTGCCCCTTCTTCAGAGGTTCTAATGACATTACATCAATGTTTGACCCAGCTTCAGAGGGTCCAATGACACAACACTAATGCCCATCCCAGCTTCAGAAGTTCTAATGAACCAACACCAATGCCTACCCTTTCCTCAAAGGGTCTAATGATACTTCATCAATGCATGCCCCTTTTTCAGAGGGTCTGAAAGCACTACACCAATACCCTTCCCTTCTTCAGATGGTCTAATGACACCACATTAATGTCTGTCCCTGCTCCATAGAAATTTCAGTGGAAATTTAGCGGTCAAAAGGCACTTGATGACCTGAAGCAGGCCATGTGCACTGCACCAATTCTGCAAGGTCCTAACTACTCCAAGGAATTAATTGTCCAAAAAGATGCATCTGAATTGGGGTAAGGTTTGTGCTGTCACAATTAAATGATGAAGGTCAGGACCAGCCAGTAGCTTTTATTAGCAGTAGGCTGACCCCTCGAGAGAAACGTTGGTCAGCCATTGAGAGGGAGACCTTTGCTGTGGTTTGGGCTCTGAAGAAGCTGAGGCCATACTTGTTTGGCACTCACTTCACTGTTCAGACTGACCATAAGCCCGTCTTATGGCTAAAACAGATGAAGGGTGAAAACCCTAAACTTTTGACATGGTCTATTTCCCTACAGGGGATGGACTATACAGTGGAACATAGACCTGGGAGTAACCATGACATTGGACACTCCAGATATTTCCACTAAGAACATGAAGACTCAGCTGCTCAAGGTTAGTTTAATGTCCCTGCGTTGGGGGGGTAGTTGTGTAGGAGAGTAGGATCTGCTTACTATGGTTACCCCCACTTTTTGCTGGTGTTTCACTGTATTTCGACTTTAGTCTGGATGGGTCCCTGCTATCTAGGACCCCAGCCTAGCTGCTTCCTCTCTAAAATGATTGCATGTACTCTCCAGATTGCTTACTAAGGTACCCTAGTATATGGTACCTTAGGTACCAAGGGCATAGTACCCCAGAGGCCTATCAGGGGCTGCAGAATGTTTTATGCCACTTCTGGGAAGCCTTCCAAAATAGTACCACAGGACTGCTACTGCAAGCCTGGGTAAGGTGGTGCATGCACCCCTTACTAAGACAGAGGTTACCTATATCTTCGTTTAAATCACTGACACATATAAACCTATCAGTCACTCCTATGGCAAGCCTTATCAATCCTGAAGGCAGAGTGCTTGGTTTTGTGTGAGAGGGTGTGCATGCATGAGCAGGACCCCTCTGCAGCTTTTGAAATTTATTCTCCGAAGCTGTTCTGTGATGCAGCCAGACCATGTTCTCTTAACCCCTTCGCTGCTAGGTCTTTTCCCCTCCTGTGCTAAGCCCTTTTTTGGCGATTTGGGGTAGTGCGCGCTTAGGCCCTTGTAACTTTTTGACCACATAAGGTATCCACGCCAAATTTGCGCCCTTTTCTTCCAACATCATTTGGATTCTAAAGGTTCCCAGGTTTGTGAATTCCCTTGGAGGGGTCCCGGAAATTAACCAAAATATAGTGAAATTTTTGTTTTTTCAGAAAAATGGGAAAAATGGGCTGCAAATGAAAGCCTCTGGGTTTTTCCCTGAAATTGTTTTCAAAAAAGGATTTGTGGGGCTGAAATCTCCATTTTCTCAGCTTTTAGGGAATGACAGTCTTTTGTCAGAGAACCAACATTTTTCACACAGTTTTGGCATTTTTCTGGGACATAGGCTATTTTTGCTATTTTTAGAGCTTTCCACCTCCTTCCAGTTAATGGTAGAAATGAGATTGAAAGCAATAATGTATCTTGGAAAGATGTACATTTTCGAAAAGTAGACAAAATTCTGAATTCAGAAAGGGGTAATTTGTCTAAATCCATGAAGGTTTCTTCATAGAAACTAACAGTTAAATATTGGAATAATTGAAAATTAGTTGAAAAAAACAGCCTTTTGTCTCCAGGTTTTCTCCTATAACTTTTTCTAATTTTGACAGCTCTTGGAAAGCAATATACCGTTACATTTGTTAGACTTTCCTGGTTGTGGGGATCCCGACGAACCCAGATCCAAAAACTGAGCAGCAACTTGCAATGGTATTTTTTCATTTACTGGGTATAGAGCACTTTGTCTTGGAAAATGTATACATGGAAAAATCTGTATGAAAGACACCTATGTATTTCTGAATTGGGTACAAATTATAGAGTTCAGAAACAGTATATAATTGCACATTTTCAAAATTGGGAATACTCATACTAGCATGAGATTTATTGGTCATTTTTCAAAAAGATTTTTTTTTACACAATGTCTTTCATTGAAAGGAAGAAATGCATGAAAGCTCAATTGGTAATAACAGTTGATTTACAAATCTGAATTACGCCAAGTCTCCCGATAAAAACGGTACCTCACTTGTGTGGGTCGGCCTTGTGCCTGCGACAGGAAACGGCGCAAAATGCAACGTGGTCACACCTAAATTCTGCAGTTACAAATTGACCCTTTTTTGGCAAAGTGCTAACCTGTAGTACCCTAGCTTTGCCGGCACCTAAGGAAACCTAGCAAACCTATACATTTTTTAAAAGTAGACAGCCAGGAAAATTCAGGATGGGGTGACTCGACTGCCTACCACCAGGTTTTGTTACCCAGAATCCCTTGCAAAGCAAAGAACTTGACAAAGAAAACCACATTTTCCTCACATTTCTGTGGTGGAAAGTTCTGGAATCTGCGTGGATCAACAAATTTCTACCCACCCAGCGTTCCCCCAGGTCTCCTGAAAAAAATGGTACCTCACTTGCGTGGGTAGGCATAGTGGCTGCGACACGAAACAGCGCAAAACGCAACGTGGTCGCACCTCAATTTCCCAGTGAAATCTTGGGCTCTTGGACAAAGAGACTACCTTTTGTTTTGAGCCCTAGCTCTGCCAGCACCTAGGGAAACCTAGCAAACCTATACATTTTTAATAAGTAGACACCCAGGGTAATTCAGGATGGAGTGACTCGACTGCCTACCACCAGGTTTTGTTACCCATAATCCCTTGCAAAGCTAAGAATTTGACCAAAAAAAACATATTTTCCTTACATTTCTGTGGTGGAAAGTTCTGTAATCTGCGTGGATCAACAAATTTCCACCCACCCAGCGTTCCCCCAGGTCTCCCCAAAAAAATGGTACCACACTTGCGTGGGTAGGCATAGTGGCTGCGACACGAAACAGCGCAAAACGCAACGTGGTGGCACCTCAATTTCCCAGTGAAATCTTGCGCTCTTTGGACAAAGAGACTACCTTTTGTTTTGAGCCCTAGTTCTGCCAGCACCTACGGAAACCTAGCAAACCTATACATTTTTAAAAAGTAGACACCCAGGGTAATTCAGGATGGGGTGACTCGACTGCCTACCACCAGGTTTTGTTACCCATAATCCCTTGCAAGGCTAAGAATTTGACCAAAAAAAACACATTTTCCTGACATTTCTGTGGTGGAAAGTTCTAGAATCTGTGTGGATCAACAATTTTCCACCCACCCAACGTTCCCCCAGGTCTCCCGAAAAAAATGGTACCTCACTTGCGTTGTTAGGCATAGTGGCTGCGACATGAAACAGCGCAAAACGCAACATGGTCGCACCTCAATTTCCCAGTGAAATTTTGCGCTTTTTGGACAAAGAGACTACCTTTTCTTTTTACGCCCTAGCTCTGCCAGCACCTAAGGAAACCTAGCAAACCTATACATGTTTGTAAACTAGACACCCAGGGAAATTCAGGATGGGGTGACTCTTCTGCCTACCCCCAGGTTTTGTTACCCAGAATACCTTGCAAAGCTAAGATTTTGACAAAAAAAACACATTTTCCTCACATTTCTGTGGTGGAAAGTTCTGGAATCTGTGTGGATCAACAAATTTCCACCCACCCAGCGTTTTCCCAGGTCTCTTGAAAAAAAATGGTACCTCACTTGCGTGGGTAGGCATAGTGGCTGCAACATGAAACAGCGCAAAACGCAACATGGTCGCACCTCAATTTCCCAGTGAAATCTTGCACTTTTTGGACAAAAAGACTACCTTTTGTTTTTGCGCCCTAGCTCTGCCAGCACCTAGGGAAACCTAGCAAACCTATAAATTTTTTAAAACTAGACACCCAGGGGAATTCAGGATGGGGTGACTTGTCTGCCTACCCCCCGGTTTTGTTACCCAGAATCCCTTGCAAATCTACGATTTAAAAAAAAAAACAAATTTTCCTCACATTTCTGTGGTGGAAAGTTCTGGAATCTGCGTGGATCAACAAGTTTCCACCCACCCAGCGTTCCCCCAGGTCTCCCCAAAAAAATGGTACCTCACTTCCGTGGGTAGGCATAGTGGCTGCAACATGAAACAGCGCAAAACACAACGTGCTCGCACCTCAATTTCCCAGTGAAATCTTGCACTTTTTGGACAAAAAGACTACCTTTTGTTTTTGCACCCTAGCTTTGCCAGCAGCTAGGGAAAACTAGCAAACCTATACATTTTTAAAAACTAGACACCCAGGGAAATTCAGGATGGGGTGACTCGTCTGCCTACCCCCAGGTTTTGTTACCCAGAATCCCTTGCAAAGCTAAGATTTTGGCAAAAAAACCACACTTTCCTCACATTTCTGTGGTGGAAAGTTCTGGAATCTGCGTGGATCAACAAATGTCCACCCACCCAGCGTTTCCCCAGGTCTCCCAAAAAAAATTGTACCTCACTTGCGTGGGTAGGCATAGTGGCTGCGACATGAAACAGCGCAAAACGCAACATGGTCGCACCTCAATTTCCCAGTGAAATCTTGCACTTTTTGGACAAAATGACTACCTTTTGTTTTTGCGCCCTAGCTCTGCCAGCACCTAGGGAAACCTAGCAAACCTATACATTTTTGAAAACTAGACACCCAGGGAAATGTAGGATGGGGTGACTCCTCTGCCTACCCCCAGGTTTTGTTATCCAGAATCCCTTGCAAAGCTAAGATTTTGACAAAAAAAACACATTTTCCTCATATTTCTGTGGTGGAAAGTTCTGGAATCTGCGTGGATCAACAAATTTCCACCCAACCAGCGTTTCCTCAGGTCTCCCGAAAAAAATGGTATCTCACTTGCGTGGGTAGGCATAGTCGCTGCGACATGAAACAGCGCAAAACGCAACATGGTCGCACCTCAATTTCCCAGTGAAATCTTGCACTTTTTGGACAAAAAGACTACCTTTTGTTTTTGCGCCCTAGCTCTGCCAGCACCTAGGGAAACCTAGCAAACCTATACATTTTTGTAAACTAGACACCCAGGGAAATTCAGGATGGGGTGACTCTTCTGCCTACCCCTGCTGGTGGAAAGTTCTGGAATCTGTGTGGATCAACAAATTTCCACCCACCCAGCGTTCCCCCAGGTCTCTTGAAAAAAATGGTACCTCACATGCGTGGGTAGGCATAGTGGCTGCAACATGAAACAGCGCAAAACGCAGTGCACTGGTCTCGGTGTTGCTGCCAACTACAGTAAATCTTAAGTTGTAGGTTAGCATGTGTTAACCCTTGGAATAGTTTGACATCAGTCTCATTTGAATGTCAGTTTCAGACTAGAGTATGATTCCTAACCTTGTGGGTATGTCTTAGAATACGCACATCTGAGTTACCAGAATGTTCATCTGTATTACAGACACCCTCCACCCTCCTGTCTCAGTTCAGTGTCATGAAACCTTGGACCCAGGACCATACGACAAGCAGGTATTATTTACTCCACATTATCTTCTCATAATACCATGCAGTTGGAACCAAGGGATACAGTCGTTAAGCCCACATACACTACTTTTCAGTCTTTCCACCCAATGCTGTTCCCTGATTAAAAGGAATTCAGCCACATTGTTGGTACCAAAAGGAATAAAGGGTTTATCTAGCATAATCAATCTTAGATCTGTTTCACTGTGCCCGTATTCTTGGAAATGTGCTGCCATCTTCGTATTGGTCTTCCTGCACCGTTTCGTGCTCATATGCTCTAAGATGCGGGTATTTTCTTTCTGAGTTGTCATACCGACATATTGCATGTCGCAAGGACACTTCAAGAAATAGATAATATTCTCTGTGTTGCATGTGGTATGTTTTCTCAATTCCCATGGGTAGGTCAGACCAATGTCTATACTTTTACCATTCATGGAGAGGGGACAAGCCCTACAAAAGCCACAAGAATAGTGGCCCATGATGGGTGGTAATATCGAATTTCTATACAGAAATTGGTTATCATGGTTCCTTGTCCTCGGGCGTGTATTGACGATCATGTCCTTAATGCTGGCACTTTTTTTTAAAGAGTGGCATTGGTTGTTCCAGTCCATTGGCATTAAAGATTCCCCAGTTTTTTTGTATGATTTTCTTGACCTGATTCGAAGCTGTGTTAAACGTGGTAACACAGATATTGCTGTCGACCGGCTCTCTTTCATTGGTTTCCAGCAGGGCCTCCCTGTTACAATTCCTTGCTCTCTTGCGGGATTTGTTTATCACTCTTTCAGGGTAATCTGTATTGCTCAGTTTTTTGCTCAGGTTATCTGCTTCCTTTTTATAATCAGATATTAGTGAGCAGTTCCTGCGCAACCTCAGGAACTGCCCGTAGGGCAGATTCTCCCAGAAGGAGCGGGGATGGAAACTCTTAAATGATAACACATTCTTCCTATCTGTAGGTCTGTGAAAGACATTGCTAATTAATCTTCCACCCTCAGCTTTAATGTTTAAATCCAAAAAGGGGAGTGAGTCATTGGTAACAGTGCCTGTGAAATACAGGAAAGGGGTTCTCTCATTCAGCCAGGTAAGAAAGGCTTGGACGGAGTCTCTGCTCCCTCTCCAAATGATAAATACATCATCTACATATCGCCGTCAAACCCTGATCTGGGTACTGAACGGGTTGGCGGGCGAAAAAATGGTGTCCTCTTCGAATTGTGAGACAAAGAAACAGGCCAAGCTGGATGCACAAAAGCTACCCATAGAGGTACCATGGGATTGTAAATAAAACTTGTCTTCAAATTTGAAGAAGTTTTTTTGTCAAGGCCAGTTCTAAAAGGCACAAGATGACGGTACGCGGAGTCTGAAAGTTCCATTCTTCTGAGAACAAAATATTCTCAATCACCCTTAACGTCTCTCTCTGGGGTATATTAGTGTACAATGACTATGTCGAGCCCGATCATAAAGTCTCTGTTCACATCAAATTCCAAATCTTTTAGTATATTCAACACTTCTCGTGTGTCCTTCAAATACGCCGGAATTTTTTGGACTATTGGACGTAGGAAGCTGTCACAAAATTTGGACAGGGGTTCTAAGATAGAGTTGATCCCCGAAACAATGGGGCGACCAGGTGGGGAAAGAATTGCTTTGAGCACTTTTGGTAGTATATAAAAATAAGGAACTGTCGGATGTTGGTTGCACAGAAAAGAGGCCTCTTTTTGGCTGATCCATTCATTGGTAACAGCTTCTTCAATCAGTGAAGCGATCAGTGTCCGTGGGGTCAGAACCAAGAATGTCATAATTCCTTCTCTCCCCTAACAGGCGCAGGCATTCTTCATTATAAGTAGCCTGGTCTAAAATCACGATCGCTCCCCCCTTGTCGGCGGGATTTATACCCACGGACAGATCTTCTCTTAGATCATCAAGAGCTTTTGTCTCTTCTTTTGATAGGTTGAAGAATGTTTTTTCAGTTTTTTGTGTTGCCAGAAGGTCTACCTCCCTCAGAACTGACTGTTTAATTACTTGTACTTCTGGAGGTAATTGTCCCAGCATAGGGACAAAAATGGACTTACTCCTAAGTCCTGTATCATCTTCCTTCTCTGTTCTTTCTTTTCCTTTAAAGAAAACCTTTAGACGTACACTGCGTAAAAAGCCCTTAAGTTCACATTTCAGTTTGAATGGATCAAATTGGTTGGTGGGGACAAATCCTAAGACTTTGGATAACACTGCTTCTTGTGTGGGTGTCAGTATCCTGCTGCTTAGGTTCATAATTAAGTGTGTTCCCTTCTGCTGCTCACTTCCCCTCCCTGTGCCATGCTGCATGTTATTCTCTGGTTCATGTCCTCCCACTGCACCCTCTGGGTTCTCCGGGTTCTCTGTCTGCCTCTCCATCTCCCTTGGCCTCTCTGTAAAAAAGGCGGGTAATCATTTGTAAAGTATTGAGGAGGGGGGCCCATCTGAGGATACATGGGTGGCCACCCTTAACCAGTGGGGGAGCCTTGTTGGTATGGACGCATGTAGCCCCTACACCATCCTCTTCCCCTGTATCTGGGTCGATAGTCTCCATCGCTACTCTCACTACCTTTTTTTCCCCGCCTACGTGTATTCTTACTCTCGAGATCAGTTTTATTCCACATACACATTACCCTTATTGAATCGGGGGTTAGTAAGATTCCAATTTACTGAGTACTTATAACGTCCTGTAGACCGATATTAACAATGTGACTTCTCCAAGATGGCCGACACCATACAGAGTAAGCTAGCGCCCACCAATAGTCCTACTACTCTCTCTAGTAAATCCCACGGGAGCACGACAGAGGCGGTCAGGTGATCGGGAATATACATGTAGATAATGGCGCCCCGGAAGAACGGACCACATCGTCGGAGGACTGACAGTGGGAGAAAATACCCCGGCGGTTCTTAGTGACTAGTAAGTGATAACGACCGCGCATATGCAGGGAGAGGTGTAGAGGCGAGAATGTAGTCTGCATATCCATCTGCCCAATTGGATGAAGGGGACATATTACGATCGGTGCCTTGAACGATAACTGTTGGCATTGTAAGATAGATAGTTAAACATTTAAAAAGGCCTTGTGAATGATGCTGGATAAGAATATTCCCAATAAAGATAGTTTTGTCAATATGTGGACAATTATGTTGGGCATGTTTCCCTTGTGATCACAGGAAATGGTTGGGGACGCAGGCTGGAAAAAGACAAACAGGACTTACATGAGTATTGTAGACGATGAGGTTGTCGTTTCAAAAGGTGGGGAGAAATGAAGAGAATATCAATCCTCTAGAAAAAAGTGGTACATTTGTTTTTCCCTACCATAGTGTGACGGCGAGAACACAGCCCCACGCAGTCCCGGGTTCAGAGAAGTTTTTATGAACTTGTGTGAGTATTATTGAAATAAGAAATATGAATGAAAGGAACTTACAAAATAGCTGCAGATGTAAGGAACAATGCAGTCCAGTGTTATTTGGATGGCGAGTGTGGTAGTCTCCGAATGAGGGGGGACTAGTATTATTTTGGCTGCTTCAACTTTTTGATTGTGGTTTTTAAATAAAACAATGTGGAAGATGCATGTCATTAACTTGGAGAACAAAAGATTGGTATAGAGTGAGTGGGTAGGCGATTATCCGACGGGTGTTGATAACATGAGCTGTTTACAACTCCTCTCTCTTGTTTTGACTCTGTAGGAATTTGTTCCCTCACAGAAATACTGGAGAGGAGCTAGAATTTTAGAAATTATCTGCAGACAAAAAGACTAAGGTAATAGACACCCAACTTGGGTAAGAATTGGAAAATAGGGACCAACACCCTGATGAAAGCCGGTGCCACCCCTATTTGGGCTTAGTAGTGGCAGAAACATGTTGGTAATTGCAGTGGGGCGATAGGGATTGTTGCTTTCCCCTTATACCCCGATATTTACATTTGTAACCCTTCCAGGGGTCTGTAGACAGAATAAAAGTACTTATGAAGATCCCTAGGTTGTTTTAAATCAAACACTGCACTTTTTGGTCCTGTTATAGAGGGGAAGAGACCTCCCTTCTTTCTTTTTCTGTTGTGTTACGTTTATGTGCTGCATGTGTATTATCACATCTTTTTCCTTTATCTCTTCACCCTCACCACTTGACCTTCGTCTAAAAAAAGATTGAGCTCCATCTAGTGTGTTGGTCTGCACCTAGATGTATGATGCGGCCCAATGATGAAGCATGGCACGGCAAAGTGTGTGAGGGCAGTTTTAAGACATGTGTTGTCTTCCCCTGTTTTGTCTTAGGGAGCAGGATATATTCTATTTTCTGCTTTCCCTAATTGGATCACTATAGGATCAATAATCTCAATCTGGGGTTGGACAGTGTACAGATGAGAGTGTTTGATATAGGGCTTCTCTGTTGTGTGTGTTTATATTATGGATTAGAGTAGGTCTGCCTGCTTTGGATTGGAGTGGGGCAGACTGATATGGGGTAGATTAGAGTGGGGCTGTCTCTTTTGGATTGGAGTGGGGCTGTCTCTTTTTGATTGGAGTGGGGCAGTAGGCAGAATGTTTTGGATTTAGGTGAGGCCGATTGTTTTGGAATGAAGTGGGACAGATTGTCTTGGTTTGAAGTTGGGCAGATTATTTTGGATTGAGTGGCGCTGATTGTTTTGGATTGAAGTGGAGCAGATTGGATCGGGTGGATTGGAGTAGGCAGATCGTTTTGGATTGAAGTGGGGCAGATTGTTTAGGAATGAAGTGGGACAGATTGTCTTGGTTTGAAGTGTGGATGATTATTTTGGATTGAGTGGGGCAGATTGTTTTGGATTGGAGTGGGGCAGACTGATGGGGTAATCTGTTTGGGATTGGGGCAGATTGGAGTGGGGCACATTGATTTAGATTGGAGTGGGGCAGATTGGAGTATGGTAAATTGTTTTGGACTGGAGTGGGGAAGGTTGGAGTGGGGTGGATTGCAGTGGGGAAGATTTTTTGGGATTGGAGTGGGGTGGGTTGGAATGGGGTGGATTGGAGTGGGGTGGATTGGAGTGGGGTGGATTGGATTAGGAGGTAGAATGGATTGGGGTAGATTGGATGAGGAGGTGGATTGGATTGGGGTAGATTGGATTAGGCTTGATTGGATTGTGGTGGGGTGGATTGGATTGGAGTGGGGGATTGTGGTGAATTAGGCTGAGTGGGTGGATTCGAGTGAGGTGGATTGGACTGGACTGGGGCAAAATAGAGTAGGGCATATTGGAGTGTGTGGACTGTCGTGGGCAAATTATTTTAGATTGGAGTTGGGAGGATTAAAGTGGGGCTGTCTGTTTTGAACTGGAGTGGGGCAGACTGGAGTGGAGTAGACTGAAGTGGGGCAGACTGGAGTGGGGCAGATTGGAGTAGTCAGATTGTTTTGGATTAGAGTGGGCGAATTGGACCTGGGAAGATTGTTTTGGATTGGAGTGGGGCAAATTGTTTTAGATTGAAGTGGGGCAGAATGGTTTGGATTAAAGTGGGGCAGATTGGTTTGGATTAAAGTGGGGCAAATTGTTTGGATCAAAGTGGGGCAAATTGTTTGAATTGAAGTGGGGCAGATTGTTTTGAATTGGAGTGGGGCAGATTAAATGGACTGACGTGGGGCAGATTGTTTGGATTGAAGTGGGGCAGATTATTATGGTTTGTAGTGGGCAGATTGTTTTGGATTGGAGTATGGCAAATTGGAGTGCGGCGGATATTTTGGGATAGGAGTGGGGCAGACTGGTGAGGCAAACTGTTTTTGATTGGGACAGATTGTTTTAGATTGGAGTGAGGCCGATTAGAATAGGGTATATTGTTTGGGACTGGAGTGGGGTGGATTGGAGTGGGCCAGATTATTTTGAAGAGGGGAAGATTGTTTTGGAATGGATTGGGACAGATTGTTTTGGATTGGAGTGGGGCAGATCGGACTGAAAGAAACAGTTTTGGATTGGAGTCCGGCAGTGTGGAGTGAGAAAATTGGAGAGGGGCAGCTTGTTTTGGATTGGAGTGGGGCAGATTGGAGTGGGGAAGAATGTTTTAAATTGGAGTGGAGTGAATTGGTATAGAGTAGGTGGATTTGGGTGGGGAAGATTTTTTGGGACTGGAGTGGGATGGATTGGAGTGGACCAGATAGTTTTGGAGAGGGGAAGATTGTTTTGGATTGGATTGGGACAGATTATTTTATATTGGAGTGGGGCAGATCGGAATGAAGGAGATTGTTCTGGATTGGAGTCAGGCAGTTTGGAGTGAGCAAATTGGAGAGGGGCAGATTGTTTTGGATTGGAGTGGGGCAGATTGGAGTGGGGAAGAATGTTATTGGTTGGAGTGTGGCAAATTGGTATCGAGTGGGTGGAATGGGGTGGGGCAGATTTTTTGGGATTGGAGTGGGGTGGATTGGATGAGGAGGTAGATTGGATTGGGGTAGATTGGATGAGGAGGTGGATTGGACTGGGGTAGATTGGATTAGGCTCGATTGGGGTGTATTGGATTGGTGTGGGTTGGATTGGATTAGAGTGGGGGAATTGTGGTGAATTGGGCTGGAGTGGGTGGATTGGGGAGAAGTGGATTAGATTGGAGTAGGGCAAAATGGAGCAGGGCATATTGGAATGTGTGGACAGTTGTGGCCAAATTGTTTAAGATTGAAGTTGGGTGGGTCAACATAGGGTTGTCTGTTTTGAACTGGAGTGGGGCAGACTGAAGTGGAGAAGACTGAAGTGGGGCAGACTGGAGTGGGGAAGAGTGGAATAGTCAGATTGTTTTGGCTTGGAGTGGGTGAATTGGACTGGGGCAGATTGTTTTGGATTGGAGTAGGGCAAATTGTTTTAGATAGAAGTGGGGCAGATTGTTTTGGATTAAAATAGTGCAAATCGTTTGGATCAAAGTAGGGCAGATTGTTTGAATTGAAGTGGGGCAGATTGTTTTGGATTGGAGTGGGGCAGATTAAATGGACTGACGTGGAGCAGATTGTTTGGATTGGAGTGCGGCAGATTGTTTTGGATTGGAGTAGGGCAGATTGGATTGTGGCGGGTTTTTTGGGATTGGAGTGGGGCAGACTGGTGGGGCAGACTGGTGGGGCAGACTGGTGGGGCAAACTGATTTGGGGAGGGGAAGATTGTTTTGGATTGGAGTGGAACATATTGTTTTGGATTGGAGTGTGGCAGATTGGAGTGAGCAAATTGGAGAGGGGCAGATTGTTTTGGATTAGAGTGGGGCAGATTGGAGTCTGGAAGAATGTTTTAGATTGGAGTTGGGTGAGTTGGTATGGAGTGGGTGGACTGGGGTGAGGTGGATTGAACTGAAGTGGGGTGGCTGGGGCAGGGCGGGGCAGATTGTTTCGGATTGAAGTGGGGAAGAATGTTTGTGATTGGAATAGGGCAGCTATCTCTATCTCTGCAATGTGCCCTCCGGTGACCTATCCTATCTCTGAGATGTTCCCTCCAGTGACCTGTCGTTTCTCTTCAATGTGCCCTCCAGTGACCTGTCGTATCTCTTCAATGTTCCCTCCTGTGACCCGTTTTATCTCTTTGATGTTCCCTCCAGTAACGTGTCCTTTCTCTTCGATCTCCCTAGTAACCAATCCTATCCCTGCAATGTACCCTCCGGTGACCTGTCCTATCTCTTCTCTCCAGTGACCTGTTGTATCTCTTCAATGTTCCTTCCAGTGCCCTGTCCTATCTCTTCGATGTTCCCTCCAGTGACCTGTTTTATCTCTTTGATGTTCCCTCCAGTAACCTGTCCTAGCCCTTCGATCTCTCAAGTAACCTATCCTATCTCTGCAATGGTCCCTCCGGTGACCTGTCCTATCTCTTTGATGCTCCCTTTCAGTGACCTGTCCTATCTCTTCAATGTTCTCTCCAGTAACCATCCTATCTATATGATGTTCACTCCAGTGACCTGTCCTATCTCTTCAATGTTCCTTCCAGTGCCCTGTCGTATCTCTTCGATGTCTCTATCATTGTGTCTCCTCTCCTCATTTAGATCAGCTGGATCAACTCCAGCCTGTGACTACCCCCTTTAGTTTTCTTGATCATTCGACTGAGGGTGTCAGCCTGATTTTTCACCAGCTGCCTCTTCAAATTAAGCACCTATTACAGTGAGTGCTTGAGGGGAGGTTGTTTCCAGGAACTGTGCGTGTAATCACACAAATACGGCCATAAGATTATCTTCCTGGAATATTGCAGGTCTGGCTGCCAAACTGTCAAATACAAATTGGCGAAGATTTATCATGCACTATGAAGTGTTCTGAATACCAGAAGTGTGGTTGACAGCAAGCTTATTTTTAGATGGGTGTGTCCACGATTTTAGCCCTGCAGTTCCAGGTAACTCGGGAAGGGCAAAGTTGATCAGATAGGATTACATTCCCTGACAATCCCAGACTGGATAGTATGGACCAATTATGATTACCCGACCATCAACCTATTCTGATAAACTACCAGGTGCACAAATTATTATTAATACACTTTTGTAACAATATTTTTGACCCAAATAATCTTGCCATAGTTAATTCCCTACATGAGAAATTAAGGGGGCAAACTAAACAGTCTATCCTGCCCAGACTACCCTATGGATGGGAGACTCTATGTAGCATTGCCAATTGTCCGCTACAGGATCTGTGGCTTTTTTAGCTTAGAAGGTGACCCTCTACACATTTTCATCACAAACTTTTAAGAGAGGAACTTAACTTACTCCTAATAAATTACAACTTGCTATTTGCTTTTGATTCCCTCACTGCAGATCCAGTTTTAAGTCCTTTTATTGGGAGGGGCTGATCCAACCTAATTCATTTTAATTTGTTCTCCCAAGATCTTAGGGAAAAACGTCCAGATTTAGAGTAACTTATTACCACTGGCTTATTCCGGCAACAAAGGGGTGATTATGTATTGGTCCAAAATTGATATGGGTCAGTTCCTCTCTGATTTAGAGGTAGATACTCACTCTGACTTTTTAATGTATTTGAAAGAGAATATTGACAGCAGGGGTATAATTGTCAGCTTTGGAAATGTTTGGTTGAGAGCCAGGAATTTGGCTACCATCGCTCACAGTATTTATAAAAAGAAACAAGTTACATGGTTTAATTCCAACTCTTCAAAGCCCCCTGGACACTTATTGAACGAGCTTAAAGCAGGTCCTAGAGACCCTGATCTCATGAGCAGTCGTAGGAAGGAGTAGAAAGAATGGAAAAGACTATTGGGGGGGGGGGAGTTTACTAAACTTTAATTGTGGCTAGTACCCTAAAGATCACAAACCCTTGTGGCAGACTGTTCATCGGAGCCCTTTTAATAACTCGTGACACAGGCTTTGACAAGGTGAGTACTTCACATGACTGGGTCAGACATTTTCTCTCCCACGGAAGCACAAGCTAAATCTTCGAGGGCCTGTTTTTTCATTATTTTGGCCCTTGGGGTCCCTCTGGGACTCTCCCATAGGGTCTAGGGGGCAGGGTAGGGATACCCTGCCTGACAGGGATGGATAGAAAGGTTTCAGTACTGAGGACGTGTTGGTCTCCTGAACTTTAATCTTTTCCTTTGTTGAGCATGCGTTAACTCTTAGGAGGATGGATGGAACAAGGGCAGGGCTGGTATCTACATCTGGTTCAAGGTCCTGAAGCCTGACCCAAGGAGGAGACAGGATTGGTGGGTGTGAGGGTTGGACACACAGCACAGATCAGGTGGCAGAGGGCACTGCTCCTCCTTAAAGTAAGATCTGCCTGTGGGTTCGGTGGAAACTGCAGGTTTCACCACTGCAATAGTTTATTGTAGGATACCAAAGACCTCCTCATTCACCTCCATGAGCCTACAATGCTGGTGTGAGCGATGTCTGGATAACCAGCGCTCAGGGGCTCATTTAGAGTATGGCCAGTGAGGATGAAATGCCGTATTTGCCCTGCAGCCTCTTCCTTTGAGCCCTTTGATCCTCATTGTGTGTTGGGTGTTCACCGATAGTGCCTCCTTCATGTGACTTTCCCCGAGTTTCAACTCTAAACCTCTGGACATGATATTTGTGGGTTCTGGAGGCCCCGGAGTTGTCACAGGTGATGCAGGATGGGGCTGTGGGTAGCAGCATGGCCCTGCCTTGCCTCCACTCTGTGGAGGTTGGACACATTTCCCCCCCTCGACCGGGACACATGTCGAGCACCCCTTTCCCCTCGACCTCCCACTGGCACTTTCAGTCAGGGCAGGCAGAAAACATTGGTGATTTTTGCATCACAACTTCCTGGTAGAGCAGCCGGGTCTCAGTAGCTGTGGTGTTCCCCACTCCACAGATAACACTTGTAGTGTTGGTGTAGGTAGAACAGCCGGTGATGCACACTCTGACCCTCCAGTGTCTCCACATCAAAGCCTGGGCACTCGTGGGGGGGCTGCCAAGCTCTCCCTGCGGAGCCCTGTGGACATTGTGAGGGGGGCCCTGGCCGCACCGCCCCCGTCTTTGCTTTACCATGGATGTCACGTCACACAAAGCCATGGGCTTCAATTTTTAATGCTGAGGCGAAGGCACCTCCTCTCTCCCATCTAACCATCTATCTTTAAGTGGCTGTTTACCTGCACGCGGAAAGGAAACAAAAGAAACAACTCACAAATCTGCGAGCAGATACATATCTGGATTGGATCTGCATCAAACCCGGCATGATGGGCACATGAGTAATGCCACAGGCACTGACTTGACCCAGTGGAAGAGTTAATTACCCTGCTACCAGATACGGGGCGCTCACACACCCCGTCCTGATGAAGACTTTGCATAACTAGAGGCCAAAACGCTGTCGGCTGTTGACCTATCTCCACTCCTATTTTACTCTATAAAAATAACCAAAGGAGTCAAATAGTTTTTTATTTTGTTTTTACATGATGGCCTTCTCTCTATCACTCACTTAACTTCTCTTCATCCAATTGTGAGTACTGGATCTTTATACATTACCAAAAAAAAGTTTCAAATACTTTAATGATTACATTAATGCAGCCCTATGGAAGACATTAAACAAAATGGGTGTCCCTGGAAATATCCTTCAAATTTTAATCAGACTCCACGAGAATAATTACGCACGAGTTAGATGGGGACCGAATGGAGAAGTCAGTGAGAAAATAAAAATAGCAAAAGGGGTAAGGCAAGGGTGCGTAATGGCACCTACCTTATTCTCTTTATACGTCAATGACATCCCCGATACTCTTTTGGGCTGCGAGCATGACTCTCCCAAATTGAGCGGGCAAGCCGTTCCGGCATTATTGTTTGCAGACGACACAATCTTAATTTCACAGACACCTAGGGGGCTCCAAAACCTTTTAAATACATTCAGTCTGTATTGCCATGACAAGGAATTAGAAATTAATTCCTCAAAAACAAAAGTTATGACAATCAACCCCCATAAAGGTTTTAATAAGGTTTTTAAGATAAATAATGAACCTATTGAAGAAGTCCCCAATTTTAAATACCTGGGTATTATTTTAGACAGTGATGTTACATGGAAAACACAACTGGAGAACTCAAAACTAAGGCTGACCCAAAACCAGGGCCCGATTTTAAAGAAGCACAAGAATAGCCATTTCAAAGCAGTTTCACCAGCCATTGAATTATTTAAATATAAAGTGCAATCATCCTCACTTTATGGTGCGGACCTTTGGGCCTATGCTTTAAAGGATACTTTCCGAGTGAGGGAAAACTCCTTCATTAGGCAACTTTTAGGGATACCTGGGTCAACACCACTGACACCCGTATTATGGGATCTTAAATTCAGATGTACTGACGACTATGCTTCCCTTCGTCCACTACTCTATTGGGTCCGCTTATGGTCCGTTGAAGAGCTGGCTGATTATAGAGAAGCATTGAAAGAGATATTGGCTATAAGAAATATCACGCATTTGCCATGGTTAGAGTACGTCAAAAAATGGTTTGAAAAACTAGGGTTAAGTGACTTTTGGTTTGACCCTGACTTTCTTACAAACAGCTCAAAAAACATCTTGAAGCAAAGGTACTGGGACTATATTAGAGTTTCAGTGCTATCAAATCCCAGAACAGGGACCCTAACCTCGAAATTTTTTTAAATCAAAATGAATATGCAATTAGAGCCCCTCATGGATGAAATTTACCCTCCACTGGCTAAAAGCCTATACTTAAAGTTCCGGTATAGCATTTTGCAATTAAAAGAAAGAACAACTAGCTGGAACTGTAATAAGGGGTTGACCGGGGCCGCTGGCTCTGATATATGTGAGTTCTGCGAGATGGGGATGAAAGAGGATGAGTCCCATGTTTTATTTATATGCCCTGCATACCTTAAAGCAAGGAAAAAATGGCTTAAGCCAATCTGTAAAAGGTTAGGCCTCAGACAAATTAAGGTTGGACTTAGAATATTCAAAGGAGACACTGCACAACCGATTGTGTTCAGCCTGAGTCGTTTTCTCCTATGTGTAGCCTTGATCAGGAGGATGAAAAATCAAAAAACCTAATGAAATAGGCCATTCCACCATGTCATTGAGTCAATTATTAGCTGCTATAGTGCTGCCTGCTCTACTGTTATGGTGTATACCATTTTTTTAACAAAAACAGACGTCTAATTTATTATTTTATTCTATGTATATTTATCGAGTGTTCTGTATAGAAGAGGGACCGATCAAGATCTAGTCAACCCCCATGTAGATGATTGGAAAATGAATTGAATTTTATGTATTTTGTGCATAGGAGTTGTGATGATATTTTTACCCACTGCTATTTTTACTATGTATTGTAATATGATGTATTATGATTTAATGTATTGCATCTTATAAGGTTTTTTAAACCGAATAAAGATTGAAATGAAATGATTAAATTAATGAATAGAATGATTAAAATAAAGTGCCATTTTGTTTGCCCATTTCCTGTTTGTCTGCGCTTGTACATAATCAAAACAACGCTTTCTATTGCTGAATGTGATTTATTCCTGAAGTGAACTACAGTTTTGTGCAAAACTCATTATTATCCCAGGTTCTCTGAAAATTGTGGGCCACCCTTTTCAAGGTATCTAGGTGAAGCACAGGCTGGCAGCAGGCAGGCCAGATCCTGGAAATGGCTATTCACTCAGACGTGTGCCTTTTCTAGTAACTCTCGACAGAAGAAATCATGAGAAACAGGTTCTCTCTCTGTCTCACGCCGGGTGTGGCGCTGCCTGACAGGAATCACACACACCAGGAATCCTGGGCCCAGGTGACACATCTCCCTGAGTCTTACTTATGGGTCAGAACTCTGAGTCCCGGCGGCTGCTGAGGGAAGTGTGATCTTGGGCACATCTGCTTTCCTTAGAGCTCATGTGCCCATCAGAATTTGGAAGGAGCAGTAAGTGCTGGATGGGTGGCTGTAATATTTGTGGTTTGTGGTGGTTCTTAAATGATGAATTAGTGCCCCATGACACCAATGTCTGTACCTGCTTTATATGTTCTAGACACAGTACACCAATGCCTATCCCAGCATTAGAGGGTCCAATGACACTACATCAATGCATTTCCCTGCTTCATATTGTCTAATGACACTACATCAATGTCTGTCCCTGCTTCAGTGGGTCTAATGACACTACACCAATGCCTGCCCCTGCTTCAGATGGTCTAATGACACTACATCAATGTCTGTCCCTGCTTCAGTGGGTCTAATGACACTACACCAATGCCTGCCCCTGCTTCAGATGGTCTAATGACACTACATCAATGTCTGTCCCTGCTTCAGTGGGTCTAATGACACTACACCAATGCCTGCCCCTGCTTCAGATGGTCTAATGACACTACATCAACGTCTGCCTAAGCTTAAGAGGGTCTAATGGCACTACACCAATGCATGTTCCCACTTCAGAGGGTCTAATTACACTAAGCCATTTGCATTCTTGTTTCACAGGGTCTAATGACACTACATCAATGTATGTTCCTTCTTCAGAGAGTCTAATGACACGACATCAATGCCTGTCCTTTCTTCAGAGGATCTAATGACACTACACCAATGCCTGCCCCGGCTTCAGAGGGTCGAATGACACTACACAAATGCCCTGAAGGTCTAATGACACTACATCAATGTCTATCCCTGCTTCTGAGGGTCGAATGACACTACACCAATGCCATGAAGGTCTAATTTTATTTATTTCATTTTTTATTTTGAAAGTTTTATATAGCGCAAACAAGATCTTTGCAGATATCAGAGCGCTTTACAAAGAAGGGGTGCGAACAGGAGAGTGAATAACAGGCCAATTAGGCATAGCGTAGTTGTAGGTAATAAGTGGGGTGGGGTAGGTACATGAGGCAGCATAGTCAAACAGGTAAGTCAGTAAAGCTAACAGTACAAATAGGTGGGCGCAAAAACAATCATGTAAGTCGATAATACAAGTAATACAAATAAGCAAAGGGATCGAACAAGTAGTACAGATCGGTGCAGAGTCTTTAAAGAGTCCGAAATAATAGTTCAAGTGTATTTAGCCATGAGGATAGCTTTTACTTCCTGGCTTCCTGACAAAACGATTCAGAAAAGGGGGTTTTGTCCACCATAAGCGTGGAAGGGTATGCTCAGACATGAGTCCCTTGCTCACTGCACCATCAGGATTCAAGCAAGCCGGGCCGAAGACGGCTGTAATGCCAGAAACCGGTCCCCGGAAGCTTGTTTCCTTTCCAGTAAAAGAATTGGCTTGGTAGTTTGGTCTGCCCTGTTCCCATGATGCACTGGGCCAGGGACAGACTAATTTGCATGTAGCCAGGCTCTGAGCTGGGATGGTGCAGTGAGCTAAAAAACGGTGATGGATCAAGCCCTGATCTGTTGACTCGGTAGGAGTGTTCTGCTTAATTCAGATACTCTGTCCATCACCACCCCCTTTTCTGAATCGTTTTGTCCACCATAAGTGTGGAAGGGTATGCTCAGACATGAGTCCCTTGCTCACTGCACCATCAGGATTCAAGCAAGCCGGGCCGAAGACGGCTGTAATGCCAGAAACCGGTCCCCGGAAGCTTGTTTCCTTTCCAGTAAAAGAATTGGCTTGGTAGATTGGTCTGCCCTGTTCCCATGATGCACTGGGCCAGGGACAGACTAATTTGCATGTAGCCAGGTTCTGAGCTGGGATGGTGCAGTGAGCTAAAAAACGGTGATGGATCAAGCCCTGATCTGTTGACTGGGTAGGAGTGTTCTGCTTAATTCAGATACTCTGTCCATCACCACCCCCTTTTCTGAATCGTTTTGTCCACCATAAGCGTGGAAGGGTATGCTCATACATGAGTCCCTTGCTCACTGCACCATCAGGATTCAAGCAAGCCGGGCCGAAGACGGCTGTAATGCCAGAAACCGGTCCCCGGAAGCTTGTTTCCTTTCCAGTAAAATAATTGGCTTGGTAGGTTGGTCTGCCCTGTTCCCATGATGCACTGGGCCAGGGACAGACTAATTTGCATGTAGCCAGGTTCTGAGCTGGGATGGTGCAGTGAGCTAAAAAACGGTGATGGATCAAGCCCTGATCTGTTGACTGGGTAGGAGTGTTCTGCTTAATTCAGATACTCTGTCCATCACCACCCCCTTTTCTGAATCCTTATGTGGTTATAACAAATCATATCCTTATAAAGGCATGAGAATCATATCCATATTTAGTCATAGTCAATGCAGTCCAAATACAGCAAGGCTACTTCCCAAGACTCGTAGAAAGAAAACGCGTTCTTTAAACAAACCAAACCTGCTTCTGTTTTGATTTGCCCTAGAACTCCTGAGAGTCCTGAAAGAACTGACTGTTCTTAGTGACAGTTCTTAATGACGTCTTATATCCAACCTTACGTCAAACTCGGCACCTTCCAGGTGGTTTGGAGCAGAGCGGCTATCTACTCACCCAAAGCCCAGCTGATGCGAGTGCCGAAGGAAGCCGACCCTCCCATTGACGCACTGAGAGAGAAGCTGTCTTTTCTCCTGCCGAGAAATCCAGCTCCAGTGTTTCCAGTCACCCTTGCTGGTTGCTGGGTGATCGAGTCCTGAGAAAGAGATACAAGACCTCCTTCATTCTAAAACCAAGGTACGGAGCTGATTAGATCCTTAGAGAATTCTTGATTCAGATTCTTGGCAAAAGTAACCTAACTTTAACTGCAGCTCACTTACTCCTTCCCACGTACTAGGCTTAGGTTAGGTACACCGGGGTAGGCGTATTTTAGAAGCACCAGTTGAGTACGTTTAGTCATCTTTTATCATTGTATGTATTGTATATATTTTATCCGTTTTAAGTATCATATGGCTCAGAAACCATATAAATGCTTTTACAATATTATTTCATAATACTCCTTTTACTGTACGCACTTTACTTAATGATAAATGTTGCAATTGTGGCAATTCACTTCTCTTGCATGAGAAAGAAGACTGCTCAATAAATAACACCTTTTATTGAAAACGCCCGTCTCTCTCTTCTCTGCACTCTGGTGAAACTAAGCATGCACGATTGACTGAGTGAAATAGCTATCTATTGTTTTCCCACGACTCTGGAGATATACTCCTTATTCTGGAGGGAGCAAAGTTGTCATGTTTATGCGGTTGTCAGAAACGAATCCCTTCTTGTCTAATCAGGAAAGTTAACTCCTTCCTGTTCATTCGAAAAAGTTTATAGTGACCTCTGAGCTAGCTGGCATATCTAATTAAGTCTAACATATTCAGTAGAGACCTAGTCGACCTCAGTCCTACGTGTAAACTGCCGTTTATGTTATTCCAATGCGCAGAACCTATTGGGAATATAGGAACTACACTACAACTATACCAATGCCCAGAGGGTCTAATGACACTACATCAATGTCTGTCCCTTCTTCAGTGGATCTAATGATCCTGCATCAATGCCTGCCCCTGCTTCAGAGCGTCTCATAACACTACAAAAGTGCCAATTTCAGCTTCAGAATGTATAATGACACTACAGCAATGCCTGCCCCTGCCTCAGAGGGTCTAATGACACTACGTCATTGCCTGGACCTGCTTCAGAGGGTCTAATGATACCACACCAATGCCCGTACCTGCTTCAGAAGGCCTATTGACACTACATCAATTGCTGTACCTGCTTCAGAGGGTCTAATGACACCACACCAATGTATTTCCTTTCCTCAGAGGTTCTAATGAAACTACAACAATGTGTGTACCTGCTTCAGTGGATCTAATGACACCACACCAATGTCCGTTCCTGTTTCAGAGGGTCTAATGACAATAAATCAATGTCTGTTCCTGCTTAAGTGGGTCTAATGACACTACACCAAATCTTGCCCCTGCTTCAGAGGGTCCAATGACACTATACCAATGCCTGTCCCTGTTTCAGATGGTTTAATGACACTACATCCATGTCTGTCCCTGCTTCAGTGGGTCTGATGACACTAAACCAATGCCTGCCCCTGCTTCAGAGGGTCTAATGACACTACATCAATCCCTGCCCCAGCTTCAGTGGGTCTAATGACACTACACCAATGTCTGCCCCTGCTTCAGAGAGTCTAATGACACTTAAGGGTGGGCGTAAAATCCGTTTCTCGGGCGAATTTGCGGATTTTCCGCGATTTCGCGATCCGCGAATCTCGCGAAATCGCGGTAAAATCCGCGAATCAGCGGGCACACATTTTCAGCCAAGCAAGGGTTACAGCAGCAGGTGCAAAAGTTGAACCTAATTTCTTTGTAACCTTTTACAAAAGGGTTACAAACAAATTAACTTCAACTTGGACACCTGCTGCTAATTGCTTCCTGGCGCCTCGTTGCCTACTTGCAACTATTCTCTGACCCTGCTCTGACCCTTGAAGCAGGGTCAGAGAATAGTTACAAGTAGGCAATGAGGCACCTGTCCAAGGAATTAAACCTCATCAGGAAGCACTTACAGATATTAAAAACAGGAAGAAGGGAGAGGATGGCAAATACACCCATTTTGAGTTGTCAGGAGGGGTTAAACTAAAAGAGACCTTTACAGCACAATTTTCATATGCATTTTGCTAAAATTAAAAAGCTGTATGTTCTGTAGGGGAAACTCAGGAATCTGGCCCTTCAGAGATCCGGCCTCTCTTTCTTTCTCTCGTTCTCTCTCTCCCTCTCTCTTTCCCTCTCTTTCTCTCTCTTTCTATCTATCTATCTATGAATCTATCTATCTATCTATCTATCTATCTATCTATCTATCTATCTATCTATTTATCTATCTATCTATCTCTCTCTCCCTCTCCCATAAACAACTGCATGTGTAACTTTGCTATGCAAGCGGCGCGCGAAGACGCAAAAAGCCCCGCGAACACGCAAAAAACCCCGCGAACACGAAAAAAAACAAAAATCCGCAAATTCGCACAAATTCGCGAATTTTGCGGATCGCGAATTCGCAAATCTGCAAATTCGCGGATCGTGAATTCGCAAAATTCCCCCATGCTTAATGACACTAAACCAATGCCCATTTTAGCTTTTCTCCCGGAAGCAAGGTGCTAAATCTCGATCTTTGTTGTTGAGTTCATAGCCCAGAAACAACACTGTGTACTCCGCAATGTGTGATGTTGCAAAGTTAAATTTGTAACCGAAGTCCGCAAACAATACAATGATGCGGTCAACGCAACACAGTTGCGGCCATAATTTGTCGTCTGTCAGATAAATATCATCAATATACGAGTACGCATCAGGGTTGATGCTCTCTAACAGAGAGACGACACGTGTGGCAAAGTTGCCTGGGCTGATTTATAGCCCATGGCTAATCTGTTGAACTGTTCATGTTTGCCGCCAGAAGTAAAGGCTATCCATTGACTACTAATAGAGGACAGGTTATAACTACAAAACTCATTGGAAATGCCAAGTGTGGTCTCAAACCTTTTTCTCACGAGTCTATCAACCAGGGCAGAACTGTGGGTATTCTGTACTGCGCACGTCCGACAATGAGAGTGCAAATGCCAATAATCTAAAACTAGGACGTACTACCCATCAGGTTTGGTTACAGTGAAAAGTGGATTATTCATGGGTGACACGCATGTTTTAATTATACCTTGATATTACAATTGTTAAAGGATTTCTGCAACAGGAGCTTTCGCTTCCTGCCGCATGGGATATTGGGGTTGTGGCTGTGGCATTGACCGCAATGGAATCTCATGTCTGGGCGAAAGTTTATCCCATCCGACCTGAGTTCGATACAGAGCCGGTGCAAGCACCTGAGCCCATTCTTCTGCAAAATTCTGCGCCTGCTCCTTTGGCACAGTATGTGCGAAACTAGGGAGGATTACCTCCTCCCCTCTCGGAGCGGCCAAAACGAAAGGTGGGGGCCAGTCTGCCTCCGCTAACAAAATGTCATAGGCCTAGGTAAGATTTTCCCCAAAAAAACCCTTTTATTTTACTTTGTATGTCACCTTCAATTAAAAGAACTATTTCATATAATCTGTCAGGGGGAGCCACTCTAGTGTCAGCAGTTTCTACTGTGATGAACGTGTCAGTTGCTGTTGCCTTCAGATACAGATGCAGTACTTGCCACACTACTGTAACCTCCACTGTGCTGTCTAGCAGCGTTAGCGTCCATGTCAGGTTCCAAAGCTTTGTTCTAACTATTCGTGGCATACTTTGCGGTTAACGCAGGAAACTTCTTTTTCTGAAACTGTGGGCATTGATGTGGAAAGTCATCCTGCTTGCTTTTACCATCAGCCGGGCGGGGCTGCTCACGTCCTTGCGGGGCACCCCGACCTCTGCCGCATTCTCCTCCACCGGCTAGTGAGACCGATATCTCCTGTACATAAGGAGAATGTTGATCAGGAACCTATAACCTATCAGGAGACCTAATTCTCACGTGGTCACGCCAATCATATGTGCGCTCAGTAGACACTGGTATCGGTGACGAAGGACGCGACCCTTGTTTCTGTTGCTGCTTTCCATGTTTTTTATTTTTCAAATTCTGTTTAGGAAAAACTGGATGGTCTTCTTTAGTAGACTTAGCTGTCTGAGTTTGCGGTTGAGCTGCTGTTTTAGCAAAAGGCTTTACACCCCAACTATTGCGGCCAATGGTCTTATAAGCATCCGCAATATTTTTTGGCAACTGCCGGGGTTTATCGGCGTCAGCTACGAGGCACAAAGCATTAGACACCTGAAAGTTAACCACCTCACCCTTGACGTTAGCTTCACGGGGGCAGGACAGTCATAGACGGTGTGCCGAAGCACTTTGCATAGACTGCTGCAAATACTTTACCCCAGTTCTCTCAATCGGTTGCCTCAGGCACTAACTCTTTCTGCAAACAAATGGTTAGAATCCTGTGTTTTCCCACAGGAGTTGTATTAAAAAAATACTGCTTCCAGCTAGTCAAACTTCTTTGCAAGCCAATGAGGCATAACGTCTTTATTCTGGGGGCGCTTGCCCATTACAGAATTAACCATGATGGGACTAATAGACATCCCTGCTGGTCCAAATGGTTGCACCACAATCCCAGGTGCCCCCCACTGCAGGTTAAGTGAGATTTATTGCACTAAAGCCCTGTGTACCGCTATCAAGGCGGTATGTAGCTGACACACGTCGTCTACTGGGGCTTGCAAATAACATGGCTGTGGTTTGAATGCGGCCAAGATGGGCCAAGTGGCCCCAGGAACAGACAAAGGGCCTAACTGGACCGGACTTATGTAGTTCCATAGTTTGAGCGTCTGGTTCGGTGGTTCCGAACCCTTTCAATAAAGATCGTCGGAAATAGACGATTTTGGTGTCAGCAGACCGCAAATCATGAATGCGGTGTGTACGAGTGTTTTTGCATTAATCGATCAATGAGAACACTACGTATTTAGGGATTTCGTTTGAACCTTCGGGTTCCATTTTGTGAACGGTAGCCATTTCGTGTGGTTGCCCTCACATAGGCCGATGACTGCGGCCGAACGAGTCTTTGGAACACGTACACCTTAGCTGACTTCTGAATGACATGGCCGAACTGACTCCCTTGCCCGAGGCTGACCTCGCTGAGCCAGTTCCTTGTTAAGCAGCTGGTCAGATAAAGATCAAAGAGCAGGAGGTGCCGAAGTTTACAGTACACTGCACCCACCTTTCTATCTTGCTTCCAATCTGTTTCTGTTCCTTCCTTTACGACATATTCACTGATTTGGGTTGAGGTTTTGTGATGGGTTTGTCCGGCCTGATCGAACAGGAAATGGAATGTGCTTGGTCATTTCTGGTGGGCTGGACAACGGAAAAGGGGATTGTCGTCATGCGCTACTTTTGAAATGTCACAAACTGATTGGTCCGTCTGTATGTAATCAATACAACTGTGATTTTTGGCATAAAAGACCATGTTTATGTTTATGTTTGGGAAATTTGTATTGCGCACAACTACCCTAGGGTGTCTCGGCGCATAAGACCATACCAGCCTAAAGAACAAGAGGATGCTACTGATTAAATAACCAGGTCTTTAGTTGTTTCCTAAAGATCAGGAGAGTGGGACAACTTCTGATGGAAATGGGAAGAGAGTTCCATAATTTTGCGGTGGCCACCAGAAAACGTCTGTCTCCCCAAGATGATGTTTTTGTTCGAGGGACAGGGAGACGAAGGGCCGAAGAAGAGCGAAGAGTTCTAGTGGGGGTGTAAATACGAAAGGCGTCCGCAAGAAACTGAGGCCCTGAGTTATGAATGGCCTTATAGGCGATACAAAGGGCCTTAAACTTGATCCGGTTTCGGACCCTAAGCCAATGAAGATGGCGAATGGCATTCGTAGTTGATTTAAATTTGGGAATCCGGAGTAACACCCTCGCTGCAGCATTCTGTACATACTGAAGTTTATTCAGCACTTTCTCTTGGGCATTAAGAAGGAGTGCGTTGCAGTAGTCGATTTACGAAAAAATCAAGGACGTGACAAGGGTTTTATTCGACGAAGATGGAAGATAGGAATCAATTTTTTGATTTTCTTTAAAATATAGAAGGAGGAGAATACCACATTGTTAACGTGGTGGTTGAAAAGGAGTTTGTCAGCAACCATCACTCCCAGGTCCTAACCTTGGGGAAAGGTTGAGGTGGAAGGCCCAAATCTTTGGGCCACCAGATGGACGACCATACGGGAGATGGATTTCCAAACGTTATGACCTCGGTTTTCTCCGACTTTAACTTTAAACAGATATTGGTCATCCATAAACTGGTGGCTAGCATCGCCTCCTGGAATCTGGAAGCTACTTCTGCTCCATCTTTGTGAACTGCTAGGACCAGCTGAGTATCGTCAGTGTAGGTGGTTAAGCTCAGTCCATATGATTTGATTACCCTCGCCAAGTCCAAGAAGTAGATGTTGAATAACGTGGAACTTAGCGAGGAACCCTGCGGCACCCCACAGGGAAGCGCACAGATGGCAGAGTAGTAGGAACCCAGTTTGACAGTTTGCATACGGTCCGATAGAAAAGATGCCAGGAGGTCCTTTGCAAGATGATTAATGCCAAGAGATGCGACACGGTTGATCAGAATAGAGTGATCGACCGTGTCAAAAGCCGCGGATAGGTCCAGCAGTATAAGTACCGCTGATCCACCCTGATCCATAATTGCCCTAATTTCGTCCGTTGCTTTAATCACGGTCGTCTCTGTCCCGTGGCCCTGTCTGAAGCCAAACTGAGTATCGTCTAGTAAGTGGTTACTCTCTAGGTAGTCAGATAACTGCCTATTGAGTAGTTTTTCAATTATCTTAGCAGGAAAAGGGAGACATGCTATAGGGCGATAATTGATGGAGGCAGTGGGGTCCAAGGATGGTTTCTTCAATAGTGGCTTGATCACTGCTTGTTTCCAGGCTGGGGGGAAAGTCCCAGAACTGAAAATGGTGTTACAGATTTCCAAAAGAGGGGGAGCAATTACATCTGGTATTAGCTTGAGAATAGAAGGAGGACAAGGGTCTAGTGGAGACCCTGATCTAGTGGATGAAATAAGGTTGCTGATCTGATCAGCGCTGGCCATGTCAAAATGGAGCAATGAAGGGGAGGTGGGTTTTTGGGGAGGGGAAGGGATTAGGTCATTAGGGAGGGGAGGAATGGGGAACGCTGTATAAATCTTAGTGACCTTAGTGGTGAAAAAAACAGCCAAGGAGTTGCATAACTCTTGGTATATATCGGTGGGTTCACTCTGCTCATTGAAATTGTGCAGTCTCTAGCGAACCACCCGTGTTGTGCTTCGTAGATCTCTGTTCCTGTTTTCAGCCAATAAACTTTGGTCTTTGACGTCATCAAGAAGCGTCCCGTGTCTCTGTTTGCCAAGGCAGGGGAACTCGAAGGCATCGGGCGTTTTCCCTGATGCCGCTAGGTTCTAAAACCTGGTCCTTCAGTTGGCGCCCAACATGGGGCGACTTCAGTGGTACCGGTCCAAGCCTGAAGATCGTGAGGAGCTTCGTGTGGAAATTCTGGAGGAAGGCCAACCACTTCATCGACCCCTGTATGTCGTCGTGGTCTGAAAGTCTTTGCTGCAAGGTTTCCCGCCTTCCGACGGCTACGAAGGACTGCTGCCCTGACTGTCTCCCTGTTTTGGAGCCTAGACGTTTGTAGAGCGAGACGATTGACGGGTCTTCTGGTGACGCCATCGACATTTCAGTTAAGTATGAGTGGAGCATCTCCTAGTCCTTAGTTTGTTTTAGTATACCTTCGTGGATCACTTTGATTTGGTACCTGCAGGCCCCAAAGCCAAGGGACTCGTGTATTCACGAGGCTATCGTTTGAGATTTCCCTTGTAGTTTGAAGCTAGACTAGTGAGCAAAGATGCCTGGTCTTTGCAGACTTGGAAAGATATTTGGTTGTGGTTGTTCTAAGGATTCCCGGTTAGAGGATTCGTGTCCGGTTCCTCCGATTGGAACTCCTACACATGAATTATACGTAAAGCATGGTGTGGGTCCTATTAGTTATAATGACATCTGGGTAAAATATACAAAGACCGACGGTGTCCAACAGGGGCCCCATTACGGTAGTTTTGAAACTGAGATTCTAGATAATCTCAAAGTTAAATTGTTCAAGAAGAAAGCCCGGCCGGCTATGTTTGACTCTTTCCGCATATGGCACAAAGAAGCCAAACAGAAAGAAATTAAATTAGCGAAGAAGAATAATCGAGAACAAGGTATGTCAACGGTGCAAGCTGCTATAGCGTATAGGGATAATGAGGAAGAGCAAGAGAGCGAACAGATGCTCAGAGTTAGGAAGTTAGCGGTAGATAAATGCTACCCAGTTTTGCCGCGTAAAGAGCAGGAAGAAAAGAAAAATCTTGCGAAAGATCCTTTAATGTCGCATCTATTGTGATCGCCACCCCCTTATGCACAAAATGCTACGGCACCACGCCCACCAGCTGTAGTTCTACAACCTCCGGTTGTTGTGCCACCTGCAAATCCTCCACAGCCAGCTCCTCTTTCGTTGGCTAATGTTCCTTTGGCGCAGCCTCCTCAGGGGCCGCCACCTTTGCTTCCTTCTTCGTCTGCTACTCCTACGCCTATCTACAATACTCCTTTTGTTCCGACTTTGGATTCTTCTACTAATGTTCCGTCTTCTCTTATTCTTTCACCTTCTCCTTCTGCTAGACAGGAAATGACTGCTGCAGTTTCTGGTTTCTTTTCTCCTTTGTTGGGACAATTGGGTATGTCCCCTGTTAGTGAGCGTATACAATCACGTAGTCAGTTGCCTGATACAGTTGAACGTACAGTTTTGGATCATTTGGCGCATAAATGGATTACGTACACTTCTCAGTATGATCTTGAGGGTGTTATGGATGTCTTCCTTCAATGGGAAGCACCAAAGCAATGGTATGTCTTTGAGATGATGTGTGCGTTCCTCCATGAACAATGGGTTGAAGACGTGTTTAAAGCTCCTAATGAGTTATATGAATATGTTCTGAATTTGCGAAAGGGACCGTTGTGGGTCCTCATGACATTGGGAGAGCAGTTGCGACTATCTTGTCATTTCGTAGTACACTCCTGAGCGCTTGTCTGAGCCTGATTCGTCAGTTAGGAGAGTCCCGCATCAGTATCCGATGCGGGAGGTTCCTCCAGTTTGGAGTCCTGCTGATCCTAATGCTCAGCCACCTGTTGTTGCACACTTTCAGCGAGTATGGGTACATGTTACTTGGAAGCGTGTTGAAGTTTTGGCAATTAAGCAGTCTTTGCCTGATCCGCGCAAAAATCCAGCAGGATATTATAAAGAGCTCACTCAAACTGTGAGTTTGTGTATCATGAATTTAGCAGACATAGATATGTTGGTTGGGAATGTTGTCCCGCAGCCTATCTGGAGTACGATTCAACATACGGATCATGACCAAAAATTGGGTGATACATGGGTTAATATTAGTGCTGCGAACGATAGACAAGTAGGAGGTGCTAAGCCTCAAGATATCATTACTCAACTCCCTGGTAGGATAATTAACTATATGAAGACTTTGATGCCTGAAGTGCGTGTTAATTGGGATAAGTTGTATGCGTGCAAGCAGAAGAAAGATGAGACTGTGTCCGACTTTTTCACGCGGTTTGTAGAGACTTTTGTAGATCATAGTGGTCAGGATATGGCTACTGAGGGTGGCCAGAGATTGTTTGTCGACAAGTTTGTGCATAATCTGCTTCCCGAGTTGTGCACTAAGCTGAAAGATTCTGAAAGTGCTTGGGCTGTTTCCACGTCAGCGCAGATTTTAGCTACGGCCCAGTACTATGAAAATAGGCACAAAGATGAGTTAGAGAAAGCGGATAAGAAGACTAAGGAATTGAAGACTAAAGTTCTTCTACAACAAGCTTATCCACCCCGTACTAATAATCAACGCGGTTATCAGCAGAATCAGAAATATTCGAGAAACTCGCAAAGGAACGAGTCTTCTCAACAGCGTTTCCCGTATGGGCCTAATCAGTGTGCGTATTACAAAGAAGAGGGCCATTTCAAGAATAGTTGTCCAGTTTTGTTACAGCGCACGAATAGTGCTTCTTCGGTCAGAGGTCGAGGTGCTCAACCAGCGCCTAGAGGTAGAGGTTGCAGACAGAATGGGCGTTCTTTGCCTCCACAGATTTCAATGAATAGTTTTGACCAGCAGCAAGGTTCGTCTGGTAGGACAGCACAGTACTATACGGATGATTACTACGTTGAAGGTGAGGAATTAAATGGTAATGACTGTTAGGACAGCCATGGACAAAGAGAGGGAGTTGTTTCAGTTCCAGTAGATCAGAGTGGACCTTATATTGAAGTGATTGCATCAGGTGTGTCAGAGCCTTTTCTGCTAGATACTGGTGCTACGAAGAGTTCTATTATGCACTCTAAACTCCCTGGCGCACCTTTGTCTTGCTTTGAGAATGTTTCTGTAGGTTTTTCTGGCACCCCGGTTACAAATCCGATTTCTGCTCCGTTGTCTCTTTCTGTTGGACCTTGTAAATTTGAAGCACCCCTCATTTTGACTACAGGTTGTGGTGAGAACTTGTTGGGATTGGATTTGTTGAAGAGATTATATGCCACGTTGTATTGTTCTCCGTCAGGAGTACATCTTCTGTTGGGTGAGAGAGTGATCTCTTCGATGTACATATCGAAAGACAGACTTCCACCTGAATTGTCTTCTTTACCCGATTCGTTGTGGGCTGTAGGTCCGAACGATGTAGGTCTTTTAGAGATTCCTCCATATGTTGTGACACTGAAGACGAATTCTAAGTTACCGCGCATTCCACAGTACCGTATCTCGAATGATGGTGAGCGTGCACTTTTAGCGATCATTTATGATCTGATCGAAAAGGGTGTGATTGAGGAAACAAGAGGTAATGTGAGCAATAGTCCTGTGTTGCCTGTTCTGAAGAGAACTGATTCTTCACAGCCTCCTGTATATAGGTTTGTGATCGACCTTCGTGAAGTGAACAAGATTGTCGTTCCACAATTCCCTGTTGTACCTGATATCACCGCTTTGTTGACTCTGATTCCTGCTACAGCCACGTGGTTTTCGGTGATTGACTTGAAGAATGCTTTCTTCAGCATCCCCATTGCCGTGGAGAGTAGAGATATCTTTGGATTCTCTTTCGGAGGACAAAGTTTCCGCTTTAAGCGAGCTCCTCAAGGCTATTGCGAGAGTCCATCGATCTATAGCCAAGCTTTGAAAAGTCAACTTGATCTGTTGGTTTTACCTGATGGTGCTGCCCTTATTCAATATGTTGATGACTTGCTAGTTGCTGCTGACAATGAAGAGATTTGTAGAGAAGCCACTTTGTCGTTGTTATGCCACTTGTCTGATTTTCATCATAAAGTTTCTCTCTCCAAGTTGCAATATTGTCGACAAGAAGTAACCTACCTAGGTCACCTCTTATAGAAGGAGGGAAGGAAACTGACCCCAGAGAGAATTCAAGCTATTGCGAAAAAGAATGTTCCTACTACACAGAGAGAAGTACGTGCGTTTTGGGGTATTACGTCGTACTGTAGACAGTGGATCCCTAATTTTTCTTTGCTAGCAAAGCCTTTGATAGCTCTTACTGTTAAGGATACTCAAAATCCTATTCCTTGGACTGACAAATGTCAGAAGAGCTTTTCCGAATTACGCAATGCGTTGTGTTCGGCTCTTGTGTTGGGTACTCCCGACTACAGTAAGCCTTTCACATTGTATGTCCATGAGAGAGAGGGATGTGCATTGTCAGTGTTAACTCAGCAGTTTGGCGATAAACAACGTCCATGTGCATACTTTTCGTCGACTTTGGATCCGGTAGCTAGAGCATTGCCGAGTTTCTTGAGAGCTACAGCGGCAGCAGCTGTTTTGATTCGACAGTCTGCTGGTTTGGTTATGGACAACACGTTAGTTGTAATGGTTCCAAATGCAGTGGATACCTTGTTGAACCGTACCAAGACACAGCACTTAACTAGTGCTAGGTTGTCGGGTTACGAGTTGACCTTGTTAGAGAGTCATGTGCATATAAAGAGATGCAACACGTTGAATCCAGCCACGTTGTTGCCGATTTCAGCTGAAACAGATAATGATATTGAAGAACAACATGATTGTTTTTTGAGAACTGAGGAAGAAACGAAAGGGAGAATAGACCTTAGGGATACTCCTCTTCCTGAGTGTGATGGTACTTTGTGGGTTGATGGTTCGTGCTTTAAGTTGCCAAATGCTGATACGACTGCGGCATATGCTGTTACGACTTTGCATATAATTGTTGAAGCTGCACGTATCCCACATAATTCAGCCCAAGCAGCAGAGTTGATTGCATTAACGAGAGCATGTGTGTTGGCGAAAGGAAAACGAGTAAATGTGTACACTGACAGCCAGTAGGCATTTGGTGTGGCTCATAGCTTTGGACGATTGTGGAGTGAACGAGGGTTCTTGACTGGGACAAAGATCCAGCATGGGCAGTTGGTGAATGAACTTTTGGAATCTCTTACTTTGCCATTGCAAGTAGCAATTGTGAAATGCAGTGCCCATAAGAAATTTACGGATGATGTTGGTCGCGGCAATGCGTTTGCGGATGAAGTTGCGAAAGAAACTGCGAGAAATGTGATGAGTCGAATGTATGTTGCAGGTCCGGCGAGATGGGTTCCAGAGAAGAGTATGTGTGAAGATACGATTGAGAGTGTGAAATCCATCCAAGCTGAAGCGACAGAGAAAGAGTTGAATGAATGGAGAGAAAGTAAGGGTAGATTGGACTCGAATGGTTGTTGAACTGATTTGTCTGAGCATCAAAGATGGCTGTTGTCTGACGCGTATGTGCTTCCAGTTGTTACAATGGCTCATGGGATGGCACATATTAGCGTGAAAGGGATTTGTAAGTTGTTGGCTCCGGTTTGGCAGAATGCGGGAATTCCAAAATGTGCAGAGAATTTGGTTAAGAACTGTATGGTGTGTTTGATGTACAATCCTGGTAAGGGAACTCCAACACCGGCTGGTCATTTTGCTCCTCCTACGTATCCGTTCGAGGCTTTGCAGCTAGATCTCATCCACATGGAAAGGTGCAACAACCTGAAATATGTTTTGGTGGTTGTTTGCTCTTTCTCAAGATGGGTTTAAGCTTACCCTTTGAAGGACAATACTGCCTTGTCCACAGCGAAAGCCCTAATCAAGGAATTTTTCCCGAGGTTTGGTTTGCCGAGAATTATCTGGAGTGACAATGGGAGTGAATTTGTGGGTCAAGTAATGAAGAGAGTATGTGAGGGATTAGGAATCCGGCAGAAGTTCCACGCTGCAAATCACCACCAATCAGCTGGTTTAGTCGAGTGCTATAATAGCACTTTAAAGTTAAAGTTGGCCAAAATCCAAGCGAGCACTGGTTTACAATGGCCAGATGCTTTGCCTTTAGCGCTCCTGTCCACAAGAATGACTGTGCATTCGCGAATGGGTTCGAGTCCGTATGAGGTTGTGTTTGGTCTCCCGGCGAATATTTGGGGAGTACCAAGACCAACAAAGTTTAGTGACCTCGAGTATCCTGTGTTGCTTTATTACTTGCACAAACTGACGGGAAAACTGCGTGTTTTACACCAACAGGTCTATGAGAGTCTGCCACAGGCTTCTGAAGATCCGGGCCACGCCATTGAACCCGGCCATTGGGTCTTCATTAAAAATTCCAGCGGAACAAGAACGATCAGCCCCGTTGGACAGAACCACATCTAGTTCTCCTGTCTACACGTTCTGCAGTTCGAGTGCAAGGCAAGAAACACTTGATCCACGGCGTACACTGCAAGCGGGCACCATTGCCCTTACCGTTTGACCGGTGGGTCCAGGAAGGACTCCCAGACTCTGAAACAGAAACGATTTTTGCCATTCAGCGATGCCCGTTTGATTGGGACAAACTCTGAGAAAGAAAGTGACGATCTGTTGCAAGAAGCTGTGCCTCCTTTGAAGCGATTGAACACTACTGAGCCTGAACTCTTGTTCAAAGATCAGACATTGCCTGGAAAAGATCGTTATAATTTGCGACCAAGAGTCGTGGGACAAATAAAATAAATGAAGTTTTTATGATTTTTCTGTTTACAGGTTAACTCTCCACCGAGGATCTACTTATTTTTGTTTTTTGAACCGCCATCGGGGTTCAGCTGTAGGGTCGCGGTGACAAGTCTTTGGAGTGCAAGCCTGAGACAATAGGTCGAAGGTTCTGGTTGGCCTAAGGGAGTTGCCCTAGGTTGACAGAGGCACTCCTTAGCATAGAACACCCTACCATCGCGAGCAGCATATTTAGTTAGGATGGATTTCTTCGAGTTGGAGAGACCTGTAAGGACAATAAATTTTAAGTATAAGATATGCAAGCTAATCACACGTAAATGATTTTTAATACTGTGTTTGTTTTTGCTATTGAGTTTAATGATATTTTCAATTGGTTATGTGACATTCTCTTTTAAAGTAACGTTTATTCCCACTGTGCAACCTACACCTCCACCTACTATTTCTTCTCATTCTTTTCATCCTTTGCCTGAACATGAGGTAGTTAGACGACTGGAATTTACCAATAATTCCTTTATTCAACTTTTGCACCAACACCAGTTAGTCATAAACACGACGAATTGTTGGATTTGTGGTCTAATGCCCCATACGACTGATAAAGGTATTCCGTACTTGGTTTTGCCTTTTAGCTTACATGGTTCTATTTGGGCTTAACGAACAATGTTTATCTATGCCCATAGTGTCTGTCCCCAACGTTCAGTAAAAGACAACCCGAACAATAGTGCTCTGGTCAAGGGTATAGTCGACATGATTAGAGGGATTAGTTTGTATGAGACTATTCCGAGAGACGAGACACAAGCATATATTGGTTGGAACGTTACTGGATATGGAGTTAGTCTGAGTGTTAACCAGCGAGCGAAAAGTTCTCCACCGATTTGGATAGTGCCCCATCAGGGTCGCTATTGTCTGCAGGGTAATGGCAAGAATCCGAGAGCTCAGCTAGGGAAGAGGACTGTACTGACACTTATGTATTTGCGTCTCAGTCTTCCCCAGCATTTCTAGCAGCTAAGGGTACTTATTTTGTCTGCTACGATAAAGCATATACATGGTTGCCCCCTGACTTTTCGGGCACATGTTTTATTTCCTTCCTGTTGCCTCCCACTTTCACAGCTGCAGCAGATTACCATAAGACAAGAGTTGCTAGAGGTGTCTTCAGTCAGGAAGACACTGCAGGGCAAGAGTTGGGAGATTTCTTTAAGGGTTTTCTGCCGTTCTGGGGACCGATGGCTAACAGCAGGAATATTCGGCAGTTGACGAGAGTGGTTGAGTCCACCATAGTGGAAACTGCTGGTACCCATAGTGTAGGAAGTTGGATACCTGACTATGGTTGCCCCCAACTTTTTGCCTGGTGTTTTGCTGGTTTTCCGACTTAGTTGACCTGGGGCCCTGCCAATCAGGACCCCAGGCCTACTGCTCTCTCTCTAAAATAGATTCCATGTACCTTAGGTACATTTCCAATTGGTACTGGGCCACCTTATCAGACCCTGTAACTCAGGGCATAGGTGTACCCAGGGCCTACCAGGGGCTGAAGCATGTATTATGCCACCCCTGGATGGCCATCTAAATCTGACACAACTGGCTGCATGACAGCTGGGGCAAGGTGGTGTAATCACCCTTTGCTTTAGATATAGTATACCTATATCTAACCCTAAAAATGGACACACAGATTCCTATCAGTCACTCCTATGGCAGGCCCTGACAATCCTGAAAGCAGAGTGCATGGAATCGTGTGAGATGGTGCTCTGGCATGAGCTGAGCCCGTTTGCAGCTTGCGGAACAAAGTCCTAATAGCTGTTCCATGATAACGCATACCATATACTCTTAAGTGCATTATAATCCTCGCGGTTAAATGCTATCTCTGGTATTGTTTTATCAAAACATGTCGAGTAAGGTGTCATACGAATTGGAATACTAACCCCTCGCCAATTCTGGCGACGGGGTTAGCATTCCACCCTTCTAGAGGGACACGACATGTATGTAACTGTAAACCCAGGTTAAAGTTAACTGAAGCCTCAGCTCCACAAAATGTATGCTGCCACCACAGACACGAGTCTGACCTCCTGCTGCTGGGAGTCCTTCCAGCGAGGAGAGCTTGGACAAAGGGTTTCGTGTCAGGGGCGGTGCTAGCACCATCCCAGACAGGGTTTTGTGTATCCTGGGTAGGCAGGGCTTTACAGGAAGGTGACTGGAAGTGGCACCCCGGTGCTCACTACGCATCTGCCGGCTAGAACCAGTTCCAGGGGCACACCAGCCCCTGGCCTGGGGAAAGTCCGGCAGGGGAGAGGGGTGTAACCACCCCCTTCCTGGTCCCACCCCTAGGGCAGGACCTAGTCGCGTACCCACCCCTTTCTTTAGGATAAAGGCAGGAGCGGGGACCCTTCCAAATTAGATCATCTTTGAATCAAGAAACTACTTTCTACGAAAGGAACTCTCGACTTCTTCTCAAGATTTCTCCCTTGTGGCTAAGGAGTAGTCACCCTGCATCCGCAGGCACCATCTAAGAACTCTGCGGTTTGCTGCACGTCCTTCCTCCGGAATCCGACTGACCAGCTCGACGAGACCCAGCTTCCCTGGCACCTCTGACCTCTACCTACCGCTACAGCTAAGCTGAGAACCGTAGGTGCGACGAGACCTCAAGGAACCGGCCATCATCAGAACTGCATGACTTCTATCCAGCACGACTGCCAAGGGATCCTCTGGTAAGTGCTTTGGGGTCCGAGAAGCCCCGACCCTGAGCAGCTCCAGCACCGAAGTCCAGCCTCCCAGCATCCCCACGATCTGCGTGGGGCCCTTCTGCTTTTTGCTGCTCACCGCGTTGTTTGGCTACTAGCCCGCTGGCTTGTGGCCTTCTGAATGACGCTCGATGACATCACTGCTGCTGTTCTAGTTGCTCCAGACTGGCCCTTGCTCCCTTCCAAAAGAGGAGCACCCCGGACCCTCCTGGTCCACTCCAGACGCAATTTTGAGTCCACCGTGTGGGCTTGAATTTGCCAAGACTTGTTTCCCCAATCCTGGGTCCAGCGACGTCGACAGCATCATCCATCGTGGGACAGCTCACACCTCCATCCTGGTCGCCGACAACGCCTCCTGGTCCGTGAGAACAGCAGAGCACAGCGTCGCCCACTCACCTAGTCGAGGTGACTACCATCCGGTGCACTCCTGGTGCCACCTGACTACTGGCTAGTAGTCACGAACTTGGTCCCCTCTGCTTTCAGGTGTCATCCATCTTCGACCCAGGCTTGGATCAACTCGAACTATCTTCACTGGTCGCCTGCCAGCAACTCCTTTCTTCAGGCTCCTGGTTCGTGTTCGAGGATTCCCGACGTCTTTTGAGACATATGCAGCTGCAGCCCCTGGGCTAGGTAAACTCGGCACTTCGGTGCCCCAGAATAGCCTCACTATCCAAGGGTCAGGATCCACTGTCGTTTTTGATCTACCTTATCGGGTTCGCCCGAGAACACTAACTTTGTCTTTACTAGCTCCCATAGACTTTGTCCCGCATCCCGCGTCAGAGTGCACACTCTGCACCCGAGTCCCCTAGGCCTCCTACTAGTAATCTGAAGGTTCAGTAACGTAGTCCTAGCGATTCCAAAGCCTATTAGTACAGTACTTACCTGCTAGTAATTTCGCATTCCACTTTCAGAGTATATGGTTTTCTGTGCCCCTCAGGCATTCGTGTAAATTGTGCAACTTAAAGTATTTTCGTAAGAGTTTTGTTGTGTGCTTAGTACCCTGTCCTCATAAAGAGTACAGGGCTGTTGTGACCTAAATAAATACACTGTTTATTTTCATAACACTTGTGTGGTGTCCTTTCACTTGGTGTTCAAGGGGTATATGTGATGGTATAACAGCTGGCTTAACACGCCCTCTAGAGTTTAGCCCGAAGACTGCTCGTATCCACGCTACTAGGATAGCTGGTCTATAAGGTTGACTTACAACCAATCACCATAAGGGTTGTTTGGACTGATGCATAGTGATCACTAGAATAGTGAGCACTGCATATCAGGCCAACTTCTCACATTGGTGAGCAGCGGTTGGGATTTGAGCTTGCTGTTGTTTTACCACACGTATCCTAAGAATATCTTGTGAAAGATCACATAAGTACTTCAGGTACATATAACTTAGCTTAGAATACTCTGAGTTCTACTGAACCAGCTGTTGTAGCTCCTCAAGGCTTAGCACACCTTGGCTGCAACTCTTATCAAGGGATCAGTAGGCAAACATATAGTGTAGGTAGGTGCATCACTTACACCACACTAGAATCAGCATGTCAGACAAAGGAGGAAACTCTGAGTCTCCCCTTGTGTCAGTGGACCCTCCACAGGTCGCTTCCAGATATGCTGCTCTTAGCTTCCAGGAGATGAGACAAGTGTGTACCTCCAGGAAACTAAAACAGGGGTCTTACCCAACAATCCCATTCCTGATTGGTCTCTTAGAGACCTATGATGCCAGGAGGGCTGGTAACCCAGACCCTTCTAATCCTGATGGGAACATGCCTCCCCTAGGTGGAACCTCAGGTGACCCTGACCTTATCCATCTCTCTGCAGAAGGTGAAGAGGAGGATGAGGATCTAGAGCCATCTGAGGATGAGGCTGACAAAGGCCCAGAAGTAGTTAGCCAGCTAACTAGGGCCAACTTAAGCAGGCATGAGAATGGTACTAGGAGACCCCTGGGGCCCCTCTCAGGCCAGCTTAACATTGGGAATGGACGAGTTAGGTCTCTATCCAGAGGCTCTAACAGATCCATTTGAACCAATAGCTCTCAGGCCTCTTCTCACAGGGGGATGACATCCCCTCAGAGGAGAGTGTATGAAGCCAAAGTGAGGGAAGTCAATCTGAGGATTGAAAGGGAAGAACTTGCCCTGGCCAAAGAGAGACTTGCCTTTGCTAGAGAGCAAGAATTGAGTGGGACAAACCCCACTGGTGGCAGCATTCTTCCAAGAGAAAAAGACAGGAGTTTAGACACTAGACACCTGAGTAAGATAGTGCCCCCCTTTAAACAAGGGGATGATATCCACAAATGGATGACTGCTTTGGAGAGGGCCTGCACTGTACAGTGTGTCCCCCAGAGTCAGTGGGCAGCTATCTTGTGGCTCTCCTTTGAAGGCAAAGGTAGAGATAAGCTCCTCACTGCTTGAGCTGAGGATGCTAACAATTACCAAGTCCTGAAGAATACACTGGTTGATGGGTTTAGTTTAACCACTGAACAGTACAGGTTGATGTTCAGAGATACCCAGAAAACTCAGTCTCAGGATTGGACTGACTTTGTTGATTGTGCCACTAAGGCTTTTGAAGGCTGGCTACTGGGAAGTAAGGTTACTGATTTTAAAGGATTGTACAATCTAATTATGAGAGAGCAAATCTTAAGTAATTGTCAGAACCAGTTATTACACCTGGTAGACTCTGATCTGACCTCTCCACAGGAATTGGGTAAGAGGGCAGACAAATGGGTCAGAACCAGGGTCAAGCCTAAGAACCAGGGTGGTGACCAAAAGAAGGAATCAACCAAGCCTCAAGAGAAGGATGGGAATAAATCTTCTGATCAAACCACAGGGCCCCAAAATTCCTCTGAAAAGGGTGGGTCCCAAACTTCTCCCAAAACCCAAAAGAAGCCTTATTGTCATACCTGCAAACAGGTAGGCCATTACAAAAGTGACAGCAGTTGTCCCAAGGCCAACAACAATAAGGAGAACATACCCCCAAATAAAGCTTCCCAGCCTCATGTTACTACTAGTAGTAATCCCCCAGGTGGTGGGAGTGCCCCCGAGAATCTGGGTGCATTTTCTTTGGGAGTGCCTGGGGACTCTGGCCTAACCAGGTCCCCTGACTTAGATACTCTTGTCTGTGAGACTGGCATGGGGTTTGCCAACTTCACAGCCTGTCCCAACACTTTGGGCAGGTACAGACAGGAGCCCCTAATCAATGGTTCACAAGTTGAGGCCTACAGAGACACAGGGGCTAGCATCACCATGGTGGCTGAGAGCCTTGTCCCCTCAAGGCAACTTATACCTGGTGCCACATACCAGGTAGTGAACATTGATGGAGTGCAGAGAGATCATCCCATAGCAGTGGTAAATCTCAGCTGGGGAGGTGTCACTGGTCACAAGAGAGTGGCAGTGTCACCAAACTTACCTGTAGATTGCCTACTGGGGAATGATTTAGAGACCTCAGCCTGGGCTGAGGTAGAGCAAGAAACCCATTTGAAAATGGTAAACCTCCATGGTAAGGTTAGTGGGGCAGTGATAGCTACAGCCCCAGTCCAAGATGTCCTCCCTGAACAGGTCAGGAGGGCTGTGCCAGTCACAGCCCTATCCCAGAAAGATGCCTTTCCTGAACAGGTTGGCAAGGCTGTGATGGTCACAGCCCAAACCCAAACTGAGTCCCTTCCTGAAAAGGTTGGTGGAGTTGTGATGGCCACAGCTCAAACTCAGACAGATAATAGTGTTGTGAAGCCTGAAACAATGGATCACTCCACTCAAACTGAGAGCATTGAGGAGGAAGAAAAGTCTTCCCCCTCCCAGACACTAGGTGAGAGCCAGCCTCCTCAGGGAACTGACTCTACCCCTGGTGAAGGAACTGCCCCAGAGGTAGCCAGGCCTAGCCTGGCAGAGCCACTGATGGCAGTGGACCCTTCCCAGGTGGGACCCAGTCTGGAGCAGGTAGCCTGCCCCTCTCAACCCTGCCTCCATCAGCCCAGGGCTGTAGAGGTCAGGGAGGCCAGTGGTGGACCCCAAAGGGCCCCCTGTCCAAAAGAATTTCCCAATCAGCAGATTAGGATCACTGAAGCTAGTAGTCCTAGCCAAGTGAAAATAAAACACACTCCTGAGGGATCCCCCTTAAACTCAGTTAGGGAACTCCCACAGCTGGACACTGCTAGGCACAGCCAAACCTGGGGCCTAAAAACCCCAAACCTGACCTGTCCCTCCAGTAAGCCAAACAGAGGGACTCAGCCTCCAGCTTTAGGTAGCCAGAGGTTGACCCTGAGAGCTCATAGCAACTCAGTACTGGAAAGAAAGGCACATATGGTGGATAGTGATTGGAGGAAGTTGAGCCCAACAGTAGTGGAGTCTCACTTCAGTACTCCATTCCCACACCAGCCTTTTTCTTTGCCAAAGCACACCACAGGTAGTGATTCCCTATGGTGGAGACCCTCAGATACCCTTAGGGTGAGGGGTTGCTTAGTGGACCATGATACAGGGGGTAACCATGCCAGTGCATGTACCACCTCATATGGCCACTCAGGCAATATAGGCTTACCTGGTCAAGGATAGCCTTATCTCCTTTCGTTTGGGGGGGGGGGAGGTTGTGTAGGAAGGTGGATACCTGACTATGGTTGCCCCCAACTTTTTGCCTGGTGTTTTGCTGGTTTTCAGACTTAGTTGACCTGGGGCCCTGCCAATCAGGACCCCAGGCCTACTGCTCTCTCTCTAAAATAGATTCCATGTACCTTAGGTACATTTCCAATTGGTACTGGGCCATCTTATCAGACCCTGTAACTCAGGGCATAGGTGTACCCAGGGCCTACCAGGGGCTGAAGCATGTATTATGCCACCCCTGAATGGCCATCTAAATCTGACACAACTGGCTGCACGACAGCTGGGGCAAGGTGGTGTAATCACCCTTTGCTTTAGATATAGTATACCTATATCTAACCCTAAAAATGGACACACAGATTCCCATCAGTCACTCCTATGGCAGGCCCTGACAATCCTGAAGGCAGAGTGCATGGAATCGTGTGAGATGGTGCTCTGGCATGAGCTGAGCCCGTTTGCAGCTTGCGGAACAAAGTCCTAATAGCTGTTCCATGATAACGCATACCATATACTCTTAAGTGCATTATAATCCTCGCGGTTAAATGCTATCTCTGGTATTGTTTTATCAAAACATGTCGAGTAAGGTGTCATACGAATTGGAATACTAACCCCTCTCCAATTCTGGCGACGGGGTTAGCATTCCACCCTTCTAGAGGGACACGGCATGTATGTAACTGTGAACTCCGGTTAAAGTTAACTGAAGCCTCAGCTCCACAAAATGGATGCTGCCACCACAGACACGAGTCTGACCTCCTGCTGCTGGGAGTCCTTCCAGCGAGGAGAGCTTGGACAAAGGGTTTCCTGTCAGGGGCGGTGCTAGCACCATCCCAGACAGGGTTTTGTGTATCCTGGGTAGGCAGGGCTTTACAGGAAGGTGACTGCAAGTGGCACCCCGGTGCTCACTACGCATCTGCCGGCTAGAACCAGTTCCAGGGGCACACCAGCCCCTGGCCTGGGGAAAGTCCGGCATGGGAGAGGGGTGTAACCACCCCCTTCCTGGTCCCACCCCTAGGGCAGGACCTAGTCGCGTACCCACCCCTTTCTTTAGGATAAAGGCAGGAGCGGGGACCCTTCCAAATTAGATCATCTTTGAATCAAGAAACTACTTTCTACGAAAGGAACTCTCGACTTCTTCTCAAGATTTCTCCCTTGTGGCTAAGGAGTAGTCACCCTGCATCCGCAGGCACATCTAAGAACTCTGTGGTTTGCTGCACTTCCTTCCTCCGGAATCCGACTGACCAGCTCGACGAGACCCGGCTTCCCTGGCACCTCTGACCTCTACCTACCTCTACAGCGAAGCTGAGAACCGTAGGTGCGTTGAGACCTCGAGGGACCAGCCATCATCAGAACTGCACGACTTCTATCCAGCACGACCGCCGAGGGAACCTCTGGTGAGTGCTTTGGGTTCCGAGAAGCCCCGAACCTGAGCAGCTCCAGCACCGAAGTCCAGCCTCCCAGCATCTCCACGATCTGCGTGGGGCCCTTCTGCTTTTTGCTGCTCACCGCATTGTTTGGCTACTAGCCCGCTGGCTTGTGGCCTTCTGAACGATGCCCGACGACATCACTGCTGCTGGTCTGGTTGCTCCAGACTGGCCCTTGCTCCCTTCCAAAAGAGGAGCACCCCGGACCCTCCTGGTCCACTCCAGACGCCATTTTGAGTCCACCGCGTGGGCTTGAATTTGCCAAGACTTGTTGCCCCAATCCTGGGTCCAGCGACGTCGACAGCATCATCCATCGTGGGACAGCTCGCACCTCCATCCTGGTTGCCGACAACGCCTCCTGGTCCGTGAGAACTGCAGAGCACAGCGTTGCCCTACTAGTAATCTGAAGGTTCAGTAACGTAGTCCTAGCGATTCCAAAGCCTATTAGTACAGTACTTACCTGCTAGTAATTTCGCATTCCACTTTCAGAGTATATGGTTTTCCGTGCCCCTCAGGCATTTGTGTAAATTGTGCAACTTAAAGTATTTTCGTAAGAGTTTTGTTGTGTGCTTAGTACCCTGTCCTCATAAAGAGTACAGGGCTGTTGTGACCTAAATAAATACACTGTTTATTTTCATAACACTTGTGTGGTGTCCTTTCACTTGGTGTTCAAGGGGTATATGTGATGGTATAACAGCTGGCTTAACACGCCCTCTAGAGTTTAGCCCGAAGACTGCTCGTGTCCACGCTACTAGGATAGCTGGTCTATAAGGTTGACTTACAACCAATCACCATAAGGGTTGTTTGGACTGATGCATAGTGATCACTAGAATAGTGAGCACTGCATATCAGTCCAACTTCTCACACTTAGTAACTTGACTGCTGAGCTCCAGTCAGATAGACTTATGACACTTCAGAATAGGGTTGCTCTTGATGTCATACTAGCAGACCGAGGTGGAGTATGTAAACTGATTCAATCGAGCTGCTGCGTTTTCATTCCAGACAACGCTTCGTCAGTCTTCCAGGCCATTTCCAAGCTACATAAGATCTCTGATTCTGTCCATTTAGATAAAGAAGATTGGTCATTGATGGGATGGTTCTGGGGATTGATATCCACTTGGGGATGGAAGATTCTGATGGTCATTGGAATGGTTTTAGCTATCCTTTTCCTGTTCTCTCTCTGTGTACAGTGTGCTCCTGCTATTTGTGGCCTCTGTGCTACTTCGTGTGTAAGGAGACCTGTCCAGAGAGAGGTACTAAGTACTAGGATGATGCTTCAGAAACATATCGATTATCTGATGAATATAGATCCAGATTCAGACTGACATGGGTTTGGGTTTGTTGCCTATGTAAGGGCAAAAGGAGGGTCTGTAGTTCCATAGTTTGAGGGTCTGGTTCGGTCGTTCCGAACCCGTTCAATAAAGATCGTCAGAAATAGACGATTTTGGTGTCAGCATACCGCAAATCATGAGTGCGGTGTGTACGAGTGTTTTTGCATTAATCGATCAATGAGAACACTACGTATTTAGGGATTTCGTTTCAACCTTCGGGTTCCATTTTGTGAACGGCAGCAATTTTATGTGGTTGCCCTCACATAGGCCGATGACTGCGGCCGAACGAGTCTTTGGGACACGTACACCTTAGCTGACTTCTAAATGACCTGGCCGAACTGACTGCCTTGCCCGAGGCTGACCTCGCTGAACCAGTTCCTTGTTAAGCAGCTGGTCAGATAAAGATCAAAGAGCAGGACGTGCCGAAGTTTACAGTACACTGCACCCACTTTTCTATCTTGCTTCCAATCTGTTTCTGCTCCTTCCTTTACGACATAATCACTGATTTGGGTTGAGGTTTTATGATGGGTTTGTCCGGCCTGATCGAACAGGAAAATGGAATGTGCTTGGTCATTTCTGGTGGGCTGGACAACGGAAAAGGGGATTGTCGTCATGCGCTACTTTTGAAATGTCACAAACTGATCGGTCCGTCTGTATGTAATCAATACAACTTTGGAATGTGATTTTTGGCATAAAAGACCATGCTTCGCTCATTGAAATTGTGCAGTCTCTAGCGAACCACCCGTTTTGTGCTTCGTAGATCTCTGTTCCTGGTTGCAGCCAATAAACTTTGGTCTTTGACGTCATCAAGAAGCGTCCCGTGTCTCTGTTTGCCAAGGCAGGGGAACTCGAAGGCATCGGGCATTTTCCCTGACGCCGCTAGGTTCTAAAACCTGGTCCTTCACTTACGGCGTGGGGGAGGGTGCCATTAAACCAAAAACGATGCTGCCATGCCGAAATCAGATTCTCCTTTGTCCTATATGGTGTGCAATTTGCAGGTATCGCAGTGGGAGTGTAAGTATGGAATTTTCATCATCCACATTTATTGCAGGAAACGTTACCCAAGAGTAGAAAAGCTCAAAGGAGAACGCTGCATCGGCACTCACCACAAAGATTACTGACATACCATCGTCGGGCACCCAAACTGCGTCAGATGACGCCAGAGCTCTGCAGGACTATGCAGAGCTTTATTAATATCACCCAGAAGGACACAGAGAAGAAAAACAATCTATATGAATTGTAGCACAAAAAAGGGTAGTAATTCAAAATGCTAACCTTTCTAATTTTCAATTTTGAATGTACCTGTAATCTATCCATATAGGTAGGTTACTCCGTCACTTCTGTCAATTGGAAACAGGAGTGAGGATGTTGTGGACAAATAGAAGCACTACTACTTAAGTGTCTCGACCAAACGTTAGGTGTGCCATGATGCAGGGATTCTGCTCATGCACAGAACTATGCACAGGAAACCAGGACCTCAATGAATCGTGGTGTACCAAAAAGCTCACCTCAGTGCCCAGATCCCCTATCCGACTAGCATCAGTGTCTTATTCGTCCTCTGCACTACAGAGATGGTACCAATGATTAGACAACCCAGAACAAGTGACTGAGGGTATTCTCAGGAATGGTGGGAATCAATCTTGAAAGCGTGCATCGGGGGTTTGGGCATCTCTATCACGTCCGCGATCAGCCCCCAATGTTTGTTATTAGTTTTTATTTTGTTGCTCTTTGTACAATATGTGCGTTCTGTTAACGCGTAGACATTTTGAACTCAGCTCCTTTTAACTACTGTGGAATACATGGTCAATTATTGCATTCTAATTCCTCCGCCATCGTGTTTTCCCCCTCAGACTCTTTCTGGTTGACTTATCTGCAACCACCAATGGGAGACCAGTGGCATCATTTGTTTAAACTGGGTCCATACATTGACAAATTGTTTTTGAAGCAAGGAGATTCATATCGTATGCTATCCTTCAACCGCCCAAGTAAGTCTCCCATCCATCTACTAATATCCCCCATAGGACAACGAATACATGTCCCATGATGTAACACTGAGATCACATTATCTTTCAGATATCCAAGGATCATTTGACTGCCCAACCCAGACGGGTATTGGTAGGCCGCTTCCAAAGTAGGTATCGCGTGCCTTGATTCCTCACAATAATGGAGTATTCACCACAGCCTAATAGGTTTACTGAACATATTCTATCGTTCTAGGTGCTCCTTTACCATTTTGTCCTGATGAAGACCCCAGAATGAGGAAACATTAACCCTTTAAACGTACGGGGTCAAAACGTAGACAACCTTACATCCTCACACCATAGGACTTAAAGAAAATGACTAACCAGACCCTTTGTGTGATGAGTTTAGGGAACTACGGACCATTCTAGGCTGTAAAGGTCTAATTGTATATACGTGTAATTGTGTTAATGTCACACTACCTTTACCCAGTCCCCCACCAACCCAACCACCCCATCTTACCCAAATACCTCCTTTTCTCTATCTGTACTGAGAGAACTTTATGATATCAAATGTTATGAAATATGCAGCAACATTAATGACTTTGATTTACAAGAGTTGTTTATGAATGTTCTATTTTGAGAACCAGATGTTCTCCGACACATGGAGTTACATAGGTGCTTTGAAGTATGACAGCAAGAATAATTATGATTTTTTCTTTCTTTGATTTAACTGTTCAAAATAAATCGGATATGATGATGAACTATGAAAAATTTGATTTTTGGTGAATTCTTAATACAATTGTAGAATTAGGGATACTACCCTGACCCTTCCTAAACATACTTTTGTTATGACCCAGGTCAGGTAGTTCTTCTGGGTATACCCCATTGAAACTCAACATTCAGAGGGTATGATGACACTAAGCCATTCCTGTTCTTGCTTCAAAGAGTCTAATGACACTACATGAATGCATGGACTTGCTTAATAGGGTCCAACGACACTACACCACTGCCTGCCCTAGTTTCAAAGGGTTTCATGATACTACACCAATGCCAACCCTTTATTCTACAAGGTCTAATAACACTACACAAATGCCTGCCCCTTCTTCAGAGGTTCTAATGACATTACATCAATGTTTGACCCAGCTTCAGAGGGTCCAATGACACAACACTAATGCCCATCCCAGCTTCAGAAGTTCTAATGAACCAACACCAATGCCTACCCTTTCCTCAGAGGGTCTAATGATACTTCATCAATGCATGCCCCTTTTTCAGAGGGTCTAAAAGCACTACACCAATACCCTTCCCTTCTTCAGATGGTCTAATGACACCACATTAATGTCTGTCCCTGCTCCATTGAAATTTCAGTGGAAAGTTAGCGGTCAAAAGGCACTTGATGACATGAAGCAGGCCATGTGCACTGCACCAATTCTGCAAGGTCCTAATTACTCCAAGGAATTAATTGTCCAAAAAGATGCATCTGAATTGGGGTAAGGTTTGTGCTGTCACAATTAAATGATGAAGGTCAGGACCAGCCAGTAGCTTTTATTAGCAGTAGGCTGACCCCTAGAGAGAAACGTTGGTCAGCCATTGAGAGGGAGACCTTTGCTGTGGTTTGGGCTCTGAAGAAGCTGAGGCCATACTTGTTTGGCACTCACTTCACTGTTCAGACTGACCATAAGCCCGTCTTATGGCTAAAACAGATGAAGGGTGAAAACCCTAAACTTTTGACATGGTTTATTTCCCTACAGGGGATGGACTATACAGTGGAACATAGACCTGGGAGTAACCATGACATTGGACACTCCAGATATTTCCACTAAGAACATGAAGACTCAGCTGCTCAAGGTTAGTTTAATGTCCCTGCGTTGGGGGGGTAGTTGTGTAGGAGAGTGGGATCTGCTTACTATGGTTACCCCCACTTTTTGCTGGTGTTTCACTGTATTTCGACTTTAGTCTGGATGGGTCCCTGCTATCCAGGACCCCAGCCTAGCTGCTTCCTCTCTAAAATGATTGCATGTACTCTCCAGATTGCTTACTAAGGTACCCTAGTATATGGTACCTTAGGTACCAAGGGCATAGTACCCCAGAGGCCTATCAGGGGCTGCAGAATGTTTTATGCCACTTCTGGGAAGCCTTCCAAAATAGTACCACAGGACTGCTACTGCAAGCCTGGGTAAGGTGGTGCATGCACCCCTTACTAAGACAGAGGTTACCTATATCTTCGTTTAAATCACTGACACATATAAACCTATCAGTCACTCCTATGGCAAGCCTTATCAATCCTGAAGGCAGAGTGCTTGGTTTTGTGTGAGAGGGTGTGCATGCATGAGCAGGACCCCTCTGCAGCTTTTGAAATTTATTCTCCGAAGCTGTTCTGTGATGCAGCCAGACCATGTTCTCTTAACCCCTTCGCTGCTAGGCCTTTTCCCCTCCTGTGCTAAGCCCTTTTTTGGCGATTTGGGGTAGTGCGCGCTTAGGCCCTTGTAACTTTTTGACCACATAAGGTATCCACGCCAAATTTGCGCCCTTTTCTTCCAACATCATTTGGATTCTAAAGGTTCCCAGGTTTGTGGATTCCCTTGGAGGGGTCCCGGAAATTAACCAAAATATAGTGAAATTTTTGTTTTTTCAGAAAAATGGGAAAAATGGGCTGCAAATGAAAGCCTCTGGGTTTTTCCCTGAAATTGTTTTCAAAAAAGGATTTGTGGGGCTGAAATCTCCATTTTCTCAGCTTTTAGGGAATGACAGTCTTTTGTCAGAGAACCAACATTTTTCACACAGTTTTGGCATTTTTCTGGGACATAGGCTATTTTTGCTATTTTTAGAGCTTTCCACCTCCTTCCAGTTAATGGTAGAAATGAGATTGAAAGCAATAATGTATCTTGGAAAGATGTACATTTTCGAAAAGTAGACAAAATTCTGAATTCAGAAAGGGGTAATTTGTCTAAATCCATGAAGGTTTCTTTATAGAAACTAACAGTTAAATATTGGAATAATTGAAAATTAGTTGAAAAAAACAGCCTTTTGTCTCCACGTTTTCTCCTATAACTTTTTCTAATTTTGACAGCTCTTGGAAAGCAATACACCGTTACATTTGTTAGACTTTCCTGGTTGTGGGGATCCCGACGAACCCAGATCCAAAAACTGAGCAGCAACTTGCAATGGTATTTTTTCATTTACTGGGTATAGAGCACTTTGTCTTGGAAAATGTATACATGGAAAAATCTGTATGAAAGACACCTATGTATTTCTGAATTGGGTACAAATTATAGAGTTCAGAAACAGTATATAATTGCACATTTTCAAAATTGGGATTACTCATACTAGCATGAGATTTATTGGTCATTTTTCAAAAAGATTTTTTTTTTACACAATGTCTTTCATTGAAAGGAAGAAATGCATGAAAGCTCAATTGGTAATAACAGTTGATTTACAAATCTGAATTACGCCAAGTCTCCCGATAAAAACAGTACCTCACTTGTGTGGGTCGGCCTTGTGCCTGCGACAGAAAACGGCGCAAAATGCAACGTGGTCACACCTAAATTTTGCAGTTACAAATTGACCCTTTTTTGGCAAAGTGCCTACCTGTAGTACCCTAGCTTTGCCGGCACCTAAGGAAACCTAGCAAACCTATACATTTTTTAAAAGTAGACAGCCAGGAAAATTCAGGATGGGGTGACTCGACTGCCTACCACCAGGTTTTGTTACCCAGAATCCCTTGCAAAGCAAAGAACTTGACAAAGAAAACCACATTTTCCTCACATTTCTGTGGTGGAAAGTTCTGGAATCTGCGTGGATCAACAAATTTCTACCCACCCAGCGTTCCCCCAGGTCTCCTGAAAAAAATGGTACCTCACTTGCGTGGGTAGGCATAGTGGCTGCGACACGAAATAGCGCAAAACGCAACGTGGTCGCACCTCAATTTCCCAGTGAAATCTTGCGCTCTTTGGACAAAGAGACTACCTTTTGTTTTGAGCCCTAGCTCTGCCAGCACCTAGGGAAACCTAGCAAACCTATACATTTTTAATAAGTAGACACCCAGGGTAATTCAGGATGGAGTGACTCGACTGCCCACCACCAGGTTTTGTTACCCATAATCCCTTGCAAAGCTAAGAATTTGACCAAAAAAACACATTTTCCTGACATTTCTGTGGTGGAAAGTTCTGTAATCTGCGTGGATCAACAAATTTCCACCCACCCAGCGTTCCCCCAGGTCTCCCCAAAAAAGATGGGACCTCACTTACGTGGGTAGGCATAGTGGCTGCGACACGAAACAGCGCAAAACGCAACGTGGTGGCACCTCAATTTCCCAGTGAAATCTTGCGCTCTTTGGACAAAGAGACTACCTTTTGTTTTGAGCCCTAGTTCTGCCAGCACCTAGGGAAACCTAGCAAACCTATATATTTTTAAAAAGTAGACACCCAGGGTAATTCAGGATGGGGTGACTCGACTGCCTACCACCAGGTTTTGTTACCCATAATCCCTTGCAAAGCTAAGAATTTGACAAAAAAAACACATTTTCCTGACATTTCTGTGGTGGAAAGTTCTAGAATCTGTGTGGATAAACAATTTTCCACCCACCCAACGTTCCCCCAGGTCTCCCGAAAAAAATGGTACCTCACTTGCGTTGTTAGGCATAGTGGCTGCGACATGAAACAGCGCAAAACGCAACATGGTCGCACCTCAATTTCCCAGTGAAATTTTGCGCTTTTTGGACAAAGAGACTACCTTTTGTTTTTACGCCCTAGCTCTGCCAGCACCTAAGGAAACCTAGCAAACCTATACATTTTTGAAAACTAGACACCCAGGGAAATTCAGGATGGGGTGACTCTTCTGCCTACCCCCAGGTTTTGTTACTCAGAATACCTTGCAAAGCTAAGATTTTGACAAGAAAAACACATTTTCCTCACATTTCTGTGGTGGAAAGTTCTGGAATCTGTGTGGATCAACAAATTTCCACCCACCCAGCGTTTCCCCAGGTCTCTTGAAAAAAAATGGTACCTCACTTGGGTGGGTAGGCATAGTGGCTGCAACATGAAACAGCGCAAAACGCAACATGGTCGCACCTCAATTTCCCAGTGAAATCTTGCACTTTTTGGACAAAAAGACTACCTTTAGTTTTTGCGCCCTAGCTCTGCCAGCACCTAGGGAAACCTAGCAAACCTATAAATTTTTTAAAACTAGACACCCAGGGGAATTCAGGATGGGGTGACTCGTCTGCCTACCCCCAGGTTTTGTTACCCAGAATCCCTTGCAAATCTACGATTTAAAAAAAAAACCACATTTTCCTCACATTTCTGTGGTGGAAAGTTCTGGAATCTGCGTGGATCAACAAGTTTCCACCCACCCAGCGTTCCCCCAGGTCTCCCCAAAAAAATGGTACCTCACTTCCGTGGGTAGGCATAGTGGCTGCAACATGAAACAGTGCAAAACACAATGTGCTCGCACCTCAATTTCCCAGTGAAATCTTGCACTTTTTGGACAAAAAGACTACCTTTTGTTTTTGCACCCTAGCTTTGCCAGCAGCTAGGGAAACCTAGCAAAAGCAAACCTATACATTTTTAAAAACTAGACACCCAGGGAAATTCAGGATGGGGTGACTCGTCTGCCTACCCTCAGGTTTTGTTACCCAGAATCCCTTGCAAAGCTAAGATTTTGACAAAAAAAACACACTTTCCTCACATTTCTGTGGTGGAAAGTTCTGGAAACTGCGTGGATCAACAAATGTCCACCCACCCAGCGTTTCCCCAGGTCTCCCAAAAAAAATTGTACCTCACTTGCGTGGGTAGGCATAGTGGCTGCGACATGAAACAGCGCAAAACGCAACATGGTCGCACCTCAATTTCCCAGTGAAATCTTGCACTTTTTGGACAAAATGACTACCTTTTGTTTTTGCGCCCTAGCTCTGCCAGCACCTAGGGAAACCTAGCAAACCTATACATTTTTGAAAACTAGACACCCAGGGAAATGTAGGATGGGGTGACTCCTCTGCCTACCCCCAGGTTTTGTTACCCAGAATCCCTTGCAAATCTAAGATTTTGACAAAAAAACACATTTTCCTCATATTTCTGTGGTGGAAAGTTCTAGAATCTGTGAGGATCAATAAATTTCCACCCACCCAGCGTTCCCCCAGGTCTCTTGAAAAAAATGGTACCTCACATGCGTGGGTAGGCATAGTGGCTGCAACATGAAACAGCGCAAAACGCAACATGGTCGCACCTCAATTTCCCAGTGAAATCTTGCACTTTTTGGACAAAAAGACTACCTTTTGTTTTTGCGCCCTAGCTCTGCCAGCTCCTAGGGAAACCTAGCAAACCTATACATTTTTGAAAACTAGACACCCAGGGGAATTCAGGATGGGGTGACTCGTCTGCCTACCCCCAGGTTTTGTTACCCAGAATCCCTTGCAAGTCTACGATTTTAACAAAAAAAACACATTTTCCTCACAATTCTGTGGTGGAAAGTTCTGGAATCTGCGTGGATCAACAAGTTTCCACCCACCCAGCGTTCCCCCAGGTCTCCCCAAAAAAATGGTACCTCACTTCCGTGGGTAGGCATCGTGGCTGCGACATGAAACAGCGCAAAACGCAACATGGTTGCACCTCAATTTCCCAGTGAAATCTTGCACTTTTTGGACAAAAAGACTACCTATTGTTTTTGCACCCTAGCTTTGCCAGCAGCTAAGGTAACCTAGCAAACCTATACATTTTTAAAAACTAGACACCCAGGGAAATTCAGAATGGGGTGACTCGTCTGCCTACCCCCAGGTTTTGTTACCCAGAATCCCTTGCAAAGCTAATATTTTGACAAAAAAACAAATTTTCCTCTTATTTCTGTGGTGGAAAGTTCTGGAATCTGCATGGATCACCGAATTTCCACCCAACCAGCGTTCCCTCAGGTCTCCCGAAAAAAATGGTATCTCACTTGCGTGGGTAGGCATAGTCGCTGCGACATGAAACAGCGCAAAACGCAACATGGTCGCACCTCAATTTCCCAGTGAAATTTTGCGCTTTTTGGACAAAGAGACTACCTTTTGTTTTTACGCCCTAGCTCTGCCAGCACCTAAGGAAACCTAGCAAACCTATACATTTTTGAAAACTAGACACCCAGGGAAATTCAGGATGGGGTGACTCTTCTGCCTACCCCCAGGTTTTGTTACTCAGAATACCTTGCAAAGCTAAGATTTTGACAAAAAAAACACATTTTCCTCACATTTCTGTGGTGGAAAGTTCTGGAATCTGTGTGGATCAACAAATTTCCACCCACCCAGCGTTTCCCCAGGTCTCTTGAAAAAAAATGGTACCTCACTTGGGTGGGTAGGCATAGTGGCTGCAACATGAAACAGCGCAAAACGCAACATGGTCGCACCTCAATTTCCCAGTGAAATCTTGCACTTTTTGGACAAAAAGACTACCTTTTGTTTTTGCCCCCTAGCTCTGCCAGCACCTAGGGAAACCTAGCAAACCTATAAATTTTTTAAAACTAGACACCCAGGGGAATTCAGGATGGGGTGACTCGTCTGCCTACCCCCAGGTTTTGTTACCCAGAATCCCTTGCAAATCTACGATTTAAAAAAAAAAACACATTTTCCTCACATTTCTGTGGTGGAAAGTTCTGGAATCTGCGTGGATCAACAAGTTTCCACCCACCCAGCGTTCCCCCAGGTCTCCCCAAAAAAATGGTACCTCACTTCCGTGGGTAGGCATAGTGGCTGCAACATGAAACAGTGCAAAACACAACGTGCTCGCACCTCAATTTCCCAGTGAAATCTTGCACTTTTTGGACAAAAAGACTACCTTTTGTTTTTGCACCCTAGCTTTGCCAGCAGCTAGGGAAACCTAGCAAACCTATACATTTTTAAAAACTAGACACCCAGGGAAATTCAGGATGGGGTGACTCGTCTGCCTACCCTCAGGTTTTGTTACCCAGAATCCCTTGCAAAGCTAAGATTTTGACAAAAAAAACACACTTTCCTCACATTTCTGTGGTGGAAAGTTCTGTAATCTGCGTGGATCAACAAATGTCCACCCACCCAGCGTTTCCCCAGGTCTCCCAAAAAAAATTGTACCTCACTTGCGTGGGTAGGCATAGTGGCTGCGACATGAAACAGCGCAAAACGCAACATGGTCGCACCTCAATTTCCCAGTGAAATCTTGCACTTTTTGGACAAAATGACTACCTTTTGTTTTTGCGCCCTAGCTCTGCCAACACCTAGGGAAACCTAGCAAACCTATACATTTTTGAAAACTAGACACCCAGGGAAATGTAGGATGGGGTGACTCCTCTGCCTACCCCCAGGTTTTGTTACCCAGAATCCCTTGCAAAGCTAAGATTTTGACAAAAAAAACACATTTTCCTCATATTTCTGTGGTGGAAAGTTCTGGAATCTGCGTGGATCAACAAATTTCCACCCAACCAGCGTTTCCTCAGGTCTCCCGAAAAAAATGGTATCTCACTTGCGTGGGTAGGCATAGTCGCTGTGACATGAAACAGCGCAAAACGCAACATGGTCGCACCTCAATTTCCCAGTGAAATCTTGCACTTTTTGGACAAAAAGACTACCTTTTGTTTTTGCGCCCTAGCTCTGCCAGCACCTAGGGAAACCTAGCAAACCTATACATTTTTGAAAACTAGACACCCAGGGAAATTCAGGATGGGGTGACTCTTCTGCCTACCCCTGCTGGTGGAAAGTTCTGGAATCTGTGTGCAACAACAAATTTCCACCCATCCAGCGTTCCCCCAGGTCTCTTGAAAAAAATGGTACCTCACATGTGTGGGTAGGCATAGTGGCTGCAACATGAAACAGCGCAAAACGCAGTGCACTGTTCTCGGTGTTGCTGCCAACTACAGTAAATCTTAAGTTGTAGGTTAGCATGTGTTAACCCTTGGAATAGTTCGACATCAGTCTCATTTGAATGTCAGTTTCAGATTAGAGTATGATTCCTAACCTTGTGGGTATGTCATAGAATACGCACATCTGAGTTACCAGAATGTGCATCTGTATTACAGACACCCTCCACCCTCCTGTCTCAGTTCAGTGTCATGAAACCTTGGACCCAGGACCATACGACAAGCAGGTATTTACTCCACATTATCTTCTCATAATACCATGCAGTTGGAACCAAGGGATACAGTCGTTAAGCCCACATACACTACTTTTCAGTCTTTCCACCCAATGCTGTTCCCTGATTAAAAGGAATTCAGCCACATTGTTGGTACCAAAAGGAATAAAGGGTTTATCTAGCACAATCAATCTTAGATCTGTTTCACTGTGCCTGTATTCTTGGAAATGTGCTGCCATCTTCGTATTGGTCTTCCTGCACCGTTTCGTGCTCATATGCTCTAAGATGCGGGTATTTTCTTTCTGAGTTGTCATACCGACATATTGCATGTCGCAAGGACACTTCAAGAAATAGATAATATTCTCTGTATTGCATGTGGTATGTTTTCTCAATTCCCATGGGTAGGTCAGACCAATGTCTATACTTTTACCATTCATGGAGAGGGGACAAGCCCTACAAAAGCCACAAGAATAGTGGCCCATGATGGGTGGTAATATCGAATTTCTATACAGAAATTGGTTATCATGGTTCCTTGTCCTCGGGCGTGTATTGACGATCATGTCCTTAATGCTGGCACTTTTTTTTAAAGAGTGGCATTGGTTGTTCCAGTCCATTGGCATTAAAGATTCCCCAGTTTTTTTGTATGATTTTCTTGACCTGATTCGAAGCTGTGTTAAACGTGGTAACACAGATATTGCTGTCGACCGGCTCTCTTTCATTGGTTTCCAGCAGGGCCTCCCTGTTACAATTCCTTGCTCTCTTGAGGGATTTGTTTATCACTCTTTCAGGGTAATCTGTATTGCTCAGTTTTTTGCTCAGATTATCTGCTTCCTTTTTATAATCAGATATTAGTGAGCAGTTCCTGCGCAACCTCAGGAACTGCCCATAGGGCAGATTCTCCCAGAAGGAGCGGGGATGGAAACTCTTAAATGATAACACATTCTTCCTATCTGTAGGTTTGTGAAAGACATTGCTAATTAATCTTCCACCCTCAGCTTTAATGTTTAAATCCAAAAAGGGGAGTGAGTCATTGGTAACAGTGCCTGCGAAATACAGGAAAGGGTTTCTCTCATTCAGCCAGGTAAGAAAGGCTTGGACGGAGTCTCTGCTCCCTCTCCAAATGATAAATACATCATCTACATATCGCCGTCAAACCCTGATCTGGGTACTGAACGGGTTGGCGGGCGAAAAAATTGTGTCCTCTTCGAATTGTGAGACAAAGAAACAGGCCAAGCTGGATGCACAAAAGCTACCCATAGAGGTGCCATGGGTTTGTAAATAAAACTTGTCTTCAAATTTGAAGAAGTTTTTTGTCAAGGCCAGTTCTAAAAGGCACAAGATAACGGTACGAGGAGTCTGAAAGTTCCATTCTTCTGAGAACAAAATATTCTCAATCACCCTTAAGGTCTCTCTCTGGGGTATATTAGTGTACAATGACTATGTCGAGCCCGATCATAAAGTCTCTGTTCACATCAAATTCCAAATCTTTTAGTATATTCAACACTTCTTGTGTGTCCTTCAAATACGCCGGAATTTTTTGGACTATGGCACGTAGGAAGCTGTCACAAAATTTGGACAGGGGTTCTAAGATAGAGTTGATCCCCGAAACAATGGGGCGACCAGGTGGGGAAAGAGCTGCTTTGAGCACTTTTGGTAGTATATAAAAATAAGGAACTGTCGGATGTTGGTTGCACAGAAAAGAGGCCTCTTTTTGGCTGATCCACTCATTGGTAACAGCTTCTTCAATCAGTGAAGCGATCAGTGTCCGTGGGGTCAGAACCAAGAATCTCATAATTCCTTCTCTCCCCTAACAGGCGCAGGCATTCTTCATTATAAGTAGCCTGGTCTAAAATCACGATCGCTCCCCCCTTGTCGGCGGGATTTATAACCACGGACAGATCTTCTCTTAGATCATCAAGAGCTTTTGTCTCTTCTTTTGATAGGTTGAAGAATGTTTTTTCAGTTTTTTGTGTTGCCAGAAGGTCTACCTCCCTCAGAACTGACTGTTTAATTACTTGTACTTCTGGAGGTAATTGTCCCAGCGTAGGGACAAAAATGGACTTACTCCTAAGTCCTGTATCATCTTCCTTCTCTGTTCTTTCTTTTCCTTTAAAGAAAACCTTTAGACGTACACTGCGTAAAAAGCCCTTAACTTCACATTTCAGTTTGAATGGATCGAGTTGGTTGGTGGGGACAAAGCCTAAGACTTTGGATAACACTGCTTCTTGTGTGGGTGTCAGTATCTTGCTGCTTAGGTTCATAATTAAGTGTGTTCCCTTCTGCTGCTCACTTCCCCTCCCTGTGCCATGCTGCAGGTTATTCTCTGGTTCATGTCCTCCCACTGCACCCTCTGGGTTCTCCGGGTCCTCTGTCTGCCTCTCCCTCTCCCTTGGCCTCTCTGTAAAAAAGGCGGGTAATCATTTGTAAAGTATTGAGGAGGGGGGCCCATCTGAGGATACATGGGTGGCCACCCATAACCAGTGGGGGGGCCTTGTTGGTATGGATGCATGTAGCCCCTACATCATCCTCTTCCCCTGTATCTGGGTCGATAGTCTCCATCGCTACTCTTACTACCTTTTTTTTCCCGCCTCCGTGTATTCTTACTCTCGAGATCAGTTTTATTCCACATACACATTACCCTTATGGAATCGGGGGTTAGTAAGATTCCAATTTACTGAGCACTTATAACGTCCTGTAGACCGATATTAACAATGTGACTTCTCCAAGATGGCCGACACCATACAGAATGAATGAAAGGAACTTACAAAATAGCTGGAGATGTAAGGAACAATGCAGTCCAGTGTTATTTGGATGGTGAGTGTGGTAGTCTCCGAATGGGGGGGGACTAGTATTACTTTGGCTGCTTCAACCTTTTGATTGTGGTTTTTAAATAAAACAACGTGGAAGATGCATATCATTAACTTGGAGAACAAAAGATTGGTATAGAGTGAGCGGGCAGGCGATTACCCGACGGGTGTTGATAACATGAGCTGTTTACAACTCCTCTCTCTTGTTTTGACTCTGTAGGAATTTGTTCCCTCACAGAAATACTGGAGAGGAGCTAGAATTTTAGAAATTATCTGCAGACAAAAAAACTAAGGTAATAGACACCCAACTTGGGTAAGAATTGGAAAATAGGGACCAACACCCAGATGAAAGCCGGTGCCACCCTTATTTGGGCTTAGTAGTGACAGAAACATGTTGGTAATTGCAGTGGGGCTATAGGGATTGTTACTTTCCCTTTATACCCCGATATTTACATTTGTAACCCTTCCAGGGGTCTGCAGACAGAATAAAAGTATTTATGTAGATCCCTAGGTTGTTTTAAATCAAACACTGCACTTTTTGGTCCCGTTATAGAGTGGAAGATACCTCCCTTCTTTCTTTTTCTGTTGTGTTACGTTTATGTGCTGTATGTGTATTATCACATCTTTTCCCTTTATCTCTCTACCCTCACCACTTAACCTTCCTCTAAAAAAAGATTGCACTCCATCTAGTGTGTTGGTCTGCACCTAGATGTATGATGCGGCCCAATGATGAAGCATGGCACGGCAAGGTGTGTGAGGGCAGTTTTAAGACATGTCTTGTCTTCCCCTGTTTTGTCTTAGGGAGCAGGATATATTCTATTTTCTGCTTTCCCTAGTTGGATCACTATAAAATCAATAATCTCAATCTGGGGTTGGACAGTGTACAGATGAGAGTGTTTGATATAGGGCTTCTCTTTTGTGTGTGTTTATATTATGGATTAGAGTAGGTCTGCCTGCTTTAGATTGGAGTGGGGCAGACTGATATGGGGTAGATTAGAGTGGGGCTGTCTCTTTGGGATTGGAGTGGGGCTGTCTCTTTTTGATTGGAGTGGGGCAGTAGGCAGAATGTTTTGTATTTAGGTGAGGCCGATTGTTTCGGAATGAAGTGGGACAGATTGTCTTGGTTTGAAGATGGGCGGATTATTTTGGATTGAGTGGCGCTGATTGTTTTGGATTGAAGTGGAGCAGATTGGATGGGGGTGGATTGGAGTAGGCAGATCATTTTGGATTGAAGTGGGGCAAATTGTTTAGGAATGAAGTGGGACAGATTGTCTTGGTTTGAAGTGTGGATGATTATTTTGGATTCAGTGGGGCAGATTGTTTTGGATTGGAGTGGGGCAGACCGATGGGGTAATCTGTTTGGGATTGGGGCAGATTGGAGTGGGGCAGATTGGAGTATGGTAAATTGTTTTGGACTGGAGTGGGGAAGGTTGGAGTGGGGTGGATTGCAGTGGGGAAGATTTTTTGGGATTGGAGTGGGGTGGGTTGGAATGGGGTGGATTGGAGTGGGGTGGATTGGAGTGGGGTGGATTGGATTAGGAGGTAGAATGGATTGGGGTAGATTGGATGAGGAGGTGGATTGGATTGGGGTAGATTGGATTAGGCTTGATTGGATTGTGGTGGGGTGGATTGGATTGGAGTGGGGGGATTGTGGTGAATTAGGCTGAGTGGGTGGATTCGAGTGAGGTGGATTGGACTGGACTGGGCCAAAATAGAGTAGGGCATATTGGAGTGTGTGGACTGTCGTGGGCAAATTATTTTAGATTGGAGTTGGGAGGATTAAAGTGGGGCTGTCTGTTTTGAACTGGAGTGGGGCAGACTGGAGTGGAGTAGACTGAAGTGGGGCAGACTGGAGTGGGGCAGGTTGGAGTAGTCAGATTGTTTTGGATTAGAGTGGGCGAATTGGACCAGGGAAGATTGTTTTGGATTGGAGTGGGGCAAATTGTTTTAGATTGAAGTGGGGCAGATTGGTTTGGATTAAAGTGGGGCAAATTGTTTGGATCAAAGTGGGGCAAATTGTTTGAATTGAAGTGGGGCAGATTGTTTTGAATTGGAGTGGGGCAGATTAAATGGACTGACATGGGGCAGATTGTTTGGATTGAAGTGGGGCAGATTATTATGATTTGGAGTGGGCAGATTGTTTTGGATTGGAGTAGGGCAAATTGGAGTGCGGCGTTTTTTTTGGGATTGGAGTGGGGCAGACTGGTGAGGCAAACTGTTTTTGATTGGGACAGATTGTTTTAGATTGGAGTGAGGCAGATTAGAATAGGGTATATTGTTTGGGACTGGAGTGGGGTGGATTGGAGTCCGGCAGTGTGGAGTGAGAAAATTGGAGAGGGGCAGCTTGAAGTGGGGAAGAATGTTTTAAATTGGAGTGGGGTGAATTGGTATAGAGTAGGTGGATTTGGGTGGGGAAGATTTTTTGGGACTGGAGTGGGATGGATTGGAGTGGACCAGATAGTTTTGGAGAGGGGAAGATTGTTTTGGATTGGATTGGGACAGATTATTTTATATTGGAGTGGGGCAGATCGGAATGAAGGAGACTGTTTTGGATTGGAGTCAGGCAGTTTGGAGTGAGCAAATTGGAGAGGGGCAGATTGTTTTGGATTGGAGTGGGGCAGATTGGAGTGGGGAAGAATGTTATTGGTTGGAGTGTGGCAAATTGGTATCGAGTGGGTGGATTGGGGTGGGGCAGATTTTTTGGGATTGGAGTGGGGTGGATTGGATGAGGAGGTAGATTGGATTGGGGTAGATTGGATGAGGAGGTGGATTGGACTGGGGTAGATTGGATTAGGCTCGATTGGGGTGTATTGGATTGGTGTGGGTTGGATTGGATTAGAGTGGGGCGATTGTGGTGAATTGGGCTGGAGTGGGTGGATTGGGGAGAAGTGGATTAGATTGGAGTAGGGCAAAATGGAGTAGGGCATATTGGAATGTGTGGACTGTTGTGGCCAAATTGTTTTAGATTGGAGTTGGGTGGGTCAAAATAGGGTTGTCTGTTTTGAACTGGAGTGGGGCAGACTGGAGTGGAGAAGACTGAAGTGGGGCAGACTGGAGTGGGGAAGAGTGGAATAGTCAGATTGTTTTGGCTTGGAGTGGGTGAATTGGACTGGGGCAGATTGTTTTGGATTGGAGTAGGGCAAATTGTTTTAGATAGAAGTGGGGCAGATTGTTTTGGATTAAAATAGTGCAAATCGTTTGGATCAAAGTAGGGCAGATTGTTTGAATTGAAGTGGGGCAGATTGTTTTGGATTGGAGTGGGGCAGATTAAATGGACTGACGTGGAGCAGATTGTTTGGATTGGAGTGCGGCAGATTGTTTTGGATTGGAGTAGGGCAGATTGGATTGTGGCGGGTTTTTTGGGATTGGAGTGGGGCAGACTGGTGGGGCAGACTGGTGGGGCAAACTGATTTGGGGAGGGGAAGATTGTTTTGGATTGGAGTGGGACATATTGTTTTGGATTGGAGTGTGGCAGATTGGAGTGAGCAAATTGGAGAGGGGCAGATTGTTTTGGATTAGAGTGAGGCAGATTGGAGTCTGGAAGAATGTTTTAGATTGGAGTTGGGTGAGTTGGTATGGAGTGGGTGGACTGGGGTGAGGTGGATTGGACTGAAGTGGGGTGGCTGGGGCAGGGCGGGGCAGATTGTTTTGGATTGAAGTGGGGAAGAATGTTTATGATTGGAATAGGGCAGCTATCTCTATCTCTGCAATGTGCCCTCCGGTGACCTATCCTATCTCTGAGATGTTCCCTCCAGTGACCTGTCGATTCTTTTCAATGTGCCCCCCAGTGACCTGTCGTATCTCTTCAATGTTCCCTCCTGTGACCCGTTTTATCTCTTTGATGTTCCCTCCAGTAACGTGTCCTTTCTCTTCGATCTCCCTAGTAACCAATCCTATCCCTGCAATGTACCCTCCGGTGACCTGTCCTATCTCTTCTCTCCAGTGACCTGTTGTATCTCTTCAATGTTCCTTCCAGTGCCCTGTCCTATCTCTTCGATGTTCCCTCCAGTGACCTGTTTTATCTCTTTGATGTTCCCTCCAGTAACCTGTCCTAGCCCTTCGATCTCTCAAGTAACCTATCCTATCTCTGCAATGGTCCCTCCGGTGACCTGTCCTATCTCTTTGATGCTCCCTTTCAGTGACCTGTCCTATCTCTTCAATGTTCTATCCAGTAACCATTCTATCTATATGATGTTCACTCCAGTGACCTGTCCTATCTCTTCGATGTTCCTTCCAGTGCCCTGTCGTATCTCTTCGATGTCTCTATCGTTGTGTCTCCTCTCCTCATTTAGATCAGCTGGATCAACTCCAGCCTGTGACTACCCCCTCTAGTTTTCTTGATCATTCCACTGAGGGTGTCAGCCTGATTTTTCACCAGCTGCCTCTTCAAATTAAGCACCTATTACAGTGAGTGCTTGAGGGGAGGTTGTTTCCAGGAACTGTGCGTGTAATCACACAAATACGGCCATAAGATTATCTTCCTGGAATATTGCAGGTCTGGCTGCCAAACTGTCAAATACAAATTGGCGAAGATTTATCATGCACTATGAAGTGTTCTGAATACCAGAAGTGTGGTTGACAGCAAGCTTCTTTTTAGATGGGTGTGTCCACGATTTTAGCCCTGCAGTTCCAGGTAACTCGGGAAGGGCAAAGTTGATCAGATAGGATTACATTCCCTGACAATCCCAGACTGGATAGTATGGACCAATTATGATTACCCGACCATCAACCTATTCTGATAAACTACCAGGTGCACAAATTATTATTAATACACTTTTGTAACAACATTTTTGACCCAAATAATCTTGCCATAGTTAATTCCCTACATGAGGATTTAGAGTGCAAACTAAACAGTCTATCCTGCCCAGACTACCCTATGGATGGGAGACTCTATGTAGCATTGCCAATTGTCCGCTACAGGATCTGTGGCTTTTTTAGCTTAGAAGGTGACCCTCTACACATTTTCATCACAAACTTTTAAGAGAGGAACTTAACTTACTCCTAATAAATTACAACTTGCTATTTGCTTTTGATTCCCTCACTGCAGATCCAGTTTTAAGTCCTTTTATTGGGAGGGGCTGATCCAACCTAATTCATTTTAATTTGTTCTCCCAAGATCTTAGGGAAAAACGTCCAGATTTAGAGTAACTTATTACCACTGGCTTATTCCGGCAACAAAGGGGTGATTATGTATTGGTCCAAAATTGATATGGGTCAGTTCCTCTCTGATTTAGAGGTAGATACTCACTCTGACTTTTTAATGTATTTGAAAGAGAATATTGACAGCAGGGGTATAATTGTCAGCTTTGGAAATGTTTGGTTGAGAGCCAGGAATTTGGCTACCATCGCTCACAGTATTTATAAAAAGAAACAAGTTACATGGTTTGATTCCAACTCTTCAAAGCCCCCTGGACACTTATTGAACGAGCTTAAAGCAGGTCCTAGAGACCCTGATCTCATGAGCAGTCGTAGGAAGGAGTAGAAAGAATGGAAAAGACTATTGAGGGGGGGGGGGGAGTTTACTAAACTTTAATTGTGGCTAGTACCCTAAAGATCACAAACCCTTGTGGCAGACTGTTCATCGGAGCCCTTTTAATAACTTTCGTGACACAGGCTTTGACAAGGTGAGTACTTCACATGACTGGGTCAGACATTTTCTCTCCCACGGAAGCACAAGCTAAATCTTCGAGGGCCTGTTTTTTCATTATTTTGGCCCTTGGGGTCCCTCTGGGACTCTCCCATAGGGTCTAGGGGGCAGAGTAGGGATACCCTGCCTGACAGTGATGGATAGAAAGGTTTCAGTACTGAGGACGTGTTGGTCTCCTGAACTTTAATCTTTTCCTTTGTTGAGCATGCGTTAACTCTTAGGAGGATGGATGGAACAAGGGCAGGGCTGGTATCTTCATCTGGTTCAAGGTCCTGAAGCCTGACCCAAGGAGGAGACAGGATTGGTGGGTGTGAGGGTTGGACACACAGCACAGATCAGGTGGCAGAGGGCACTGCTCCTCCTTAAAGTAAGATCTGCCTGTGGGTTCGGTGGAAACTGCAGGTTTCACCACTGCAATAGTTTATTGTAGGATACCAAAGACCTCCTCATTCACCTCCATGAGCCTACAATGCTGGTGTGAGCGAACACATCGTCTTTGCGGGTGTTTCGGCGGGACGAGGGCTGTGGATGGGCGCCGGCTGCTTTATTACGAACTGCCTACTGGAACACAGTGCCCACACCCTCCTCCCTGGGACAGATAGGACCACCTGTCCTCTGCAATTCCTACAAATTACTCAGAACACGAATTGAGTCATACACAAATTAAGGTTGCAAGAACGCCCTCACTTACTGTTCAGGAATCCTGCAAAGCACTGTCCTCACCGTTCGAAAATATTTTTACAGTACAACCCTGACTGTTCGATATTGGAAGGAAAAAATATATATTCCGGCTCGCACATTAGGACCACAGTGTCTGGGAAGGCGCCCCTTGGACCCCCGTTTCTTTTACATCCGCTTATAAAGCGACGTATCAAAACTTTAAAAGCCCTGAAGAAGTCCCAGCTTGGGACGAAACGCGTCGGCTGTATGCTTTACTGAAAACTGAAAATAAAGATTATCAGAAGATTATCAACATCTCTTTGAGAAATAATTCCTCCTTGTGCTTAATACCATTTGCACTTATTGTCTTGTCCTTTGTGGTGAACCTTTGCGGTTGTTTTTATTGCTTGTGTGAGCGATGTCTGGATAACCAGCGCTCAGGGGCTCATTTAGAGTATGGCCAGTGAGGATGAAATGCCGTATTTGCCCTGCAGCCTCTTCCTTTGAGCCCTTTGATCCTCATTGTGTGTTGGGTGTTCACCGATAGTGCCTCCTTCATGTGACTTTCCCCGAGTTTCAACTCTAAACCTCTGGACATGATATTTGTGGGTTCTGGAGGCCCCGGAGTTGTCACAGGTGATGCAGGATGGGGCTGTGGGTAGCAGCATGGCCCTGCCTTGCCTCCACTCTGTGGAGGTCGGACACATTTCCCCCCCTCGACCGGGACACATGTCGAGCACCCCTTTCCCCTTGACCTCCCACTGGCACTTTCAGTCAGGGCAGGCAGAAAACGTTGGTGATTTTTTCGTCACAACTTCCTGGTAGAGCAGCCGGGTCTCAGTAGCTGTGGTGTTCCCCACTCCACAGATAACACTTGTAGTGTTGGTTTAGGTAGAACAGCCGGTGATGCACACTCTGACCCTCCAGTGTCTCCACATCAAAGCCTGGGCACTCGTGGGGTGGCTGCCAAGCTCTCCCTGCGGAGCCCTGTGGACATTGTGAGGGGGGCCCTGGCCGCACCGCCCCCGTCTTTGCTTTACCATGGATGTCACGTCACACAAAGCCATGGGCTTCAATTTTTAATGCTGAGGCGAAGGCACCTCCTCTCTCCCATCTAACCATCTATCTTTAAGTGGCTGTTTACCTGCACGCGGAAAGGAAACAAAAGAAACAACTCACAAATCTGCGAGCAGATACATATCTGGATTGGATCTGCATCAAAGCCGGCATGATGGGCACATGAGTAATGCCACAGGCACTGACTTGACCCAGTGGAAGAGTTAATTACCCTGCTACCAGATACGGGGCGCTCACACACCCCGTCCTGATGAAGACTTTGCATAACTAGAGACCAAAACGCTGTCGGCTGTTGACCTATCTCCACTCCTATTTTACTCTATAAAAATAACCAAAGGAGTCAAATATTTTTTTATTTTGTTTTTACATGATGGCCTTCTCTCTATCACTCACTTAACTTCTCTTCATCCAATTGTGAGTACTGGATCTTTATACATTACCAAAAAAAGTTTCAAATACTTTAATGATTACATTAATGCAGCCCTATGGAAGACATTAAACAAAATGGGTGTCCCTGGAAATATCCTTCAAATTTTAATCAGACTCCACGAGAATAATTACGCACGATTTAGATGGGGACCGAATGGAGAAGTCAGTGAGAAAATAAAAATAGCAAAAGGGGTAAGGCAAGGGTGCGTAATGGCACCTACCTTATTCTCTTTATACGTCAATGACATCCCCGATACTCTTTTGGGCTGCGAGCATGACTCTCCCAAATTGAGCGGGCAAGCCGTTCCGGCATTATTGTTTGCAGACGACACAATCTTAATTTCACAGACACCTAGGGGGCTCCAAAACCTTTTAAATACATTCAGTCTGTATTGCCATGACAAGGAATTAGAAATGAATTCCTCAAAAACAAAAGTTATGACAATCAACCCCCATAAAGGTTTTAATAAGGTTTTTAAGATAAATAATGAACCTATTGAAGAAGTCCCCAATTTTAAATACCTGGGTATTATTTTAGACAGTGATGTTACATGGAAAACACAACTGGAGAACTCAAAAGTAAGGCTGACCCAAAACCAGGGCCCGATTTTAAAGAAGCACAAGAATAGCCATTTCACAGCAGTTTCACCAGCCATTGAATTATTTAAATATAAAGTGCAATCATCCTCACTTTATGGTGCGGACCTTTGGGCCTATGCTTTAAAGGATACTTTCCGAGTGAGGGAAAACTCCTTCATTAGGCAACTTTTAGGGATACCTGGGTCAACACCACTGACACCCGTATTATAGGATCTTAAATTCAGACGTACTGACGACTATGCTTCCCTTCTTCCGCTGCTCTATTGGGTCCGCTTATGGTCCGTTGAAGAGCTGGCTGATTATAGAGAAGCATTGAAAGAGATATTGGCTATAAGAAATATCACGCATTTGCCATGGTTAGAGTACGTCAAAAAATGGTTTGAAAAACTAGGGTTAAGTGACTTTTGGTTTGACCCTGACTCTCTTACAAACAGCTCAAAAAAGATCTTGAAGCAAAGGTACTGGGACTATATTAGAGTTTCAGTTCTAGCAAATCCCAGAACAGGGACCCTAACCTCGAAATTTTTTGAAATCAAAATGAATATGCAATTAGAGCCCCTCATGGATGAAATTTACCCTCCACTGGCTAAAAGCCTATACTTAAAGTTCCGGTATAGCATTTTGCAATTAAAAGAAAGAACAACTAGCTGGAACTGTAATAAGGGGTTGACCGGGGCCGCTGGCTCTGATATATGTGAGTTCTGCGAGATGGGGATGAAAGAGGATGAGTCCCATGTTTTATTTATATGCCCTGCATACCTTAAAGCAAGGAAAAAATGGCTTAAGCCAATCTGTAAAAGGTTAGGCCTCAGACAAATTAAGGTTGGACTTAGAATATTCAAAGGAGACACTGCACAACCGATTGTGTTCAGGCTGAGTCGTTTTCTCCTATGTGTAGCCTTGATCAGGAGGATGAAAAATCAAAAAACCTAATGAAATAGGCCATTCCACCATGTCATTGAGTCAATTATTAGCTGCTATAGTGCTGCCTGCTCTACTGTTATGGTGTATACCATTTTTTTAACAAAAACAGACGTCTAATGTATTATTTTATTCTATGTATATTTATCGAGTGTTCTGTATAGAAGAGGGACCGATCAAGATCTAGTCAACCCCCATGTAGATGATTGGAAAATGAATTGAATTTTATGTATTTTGTGCATAGGAGTTGTGATGATATTTTTACCCACTGCTATTTTTACTATGTATTGTAATATGATGTAATATGATTTAATGTATTGCATCTTATAAGGTTTTTTAAACCGAATAAAGATTGAAATGAAATGATTAAATTAATGAATAGAATGATTAAAATAAAGTGCCATTTTGTTTGCCCATTTCCTGTTTGTCTGCGCTTGTACATAATCAAAACAACGCTTTCTATTGCTGAATGTGATTTATTCCTGAAGTGAACTACAGTTTTGTGCAAAACTCATTATTATCCCAGGTTCTCTGAAAATTGTGGGCCACCCTTTTCAAGGTATCTAGGTGAAGCACAGGCTGGCAGCAGGCAGGCCAGATCCTGGAAATGGCTATTCACTCAGACGTGTGCCTTTTCTAGTAACTCTCGACAGAAGAAATCATGAGAAACAGGTTCTCTTTCTGTCTCACGCCGGGTGTGGCGCTGCCTGACAGGAATCACACACACCAGGAATCCTGGGCCCAGGTGACACATCTCCCTGAGTCTTACTTATGGGTCAGAACTCTGAGTCCCGGCGGCTGCTGAGGGAAGTGTGATCTTGGGCACATCTGCTTTCCTTAGAGCTCATGTGCCCATCAGAATTTGGAAGGAGCAGTAAGTGCTGGATGGGTGGCTGTAATATTTGTGGTTTGTGGTGGTTCTTAAATGATGAATTAGTGCCCCATGACACCAATGTCTGTACCTGCTTTATATGTTCTAGACACAGTACACCAATGCCTATCCCAGCATTAGAGGGTCCAATGACACTACATCAATGCATTTCCCTGCTTCATATTGTCTAATGACACTACATCAATGTCTGTCCCTGCTTCAGTGGGTCTAATGACACTACACCAATGCCTGCCCCTGCTTCAGATGGTCTAATGACACTACATCAATGTCTGTCCCTGCTTCAGTGGGTCTAATGACACTACACCAATGCCTGCCCCTGCTTCAGATGGTCTAATGACACTACATCAATGTCTGTCCCTGCTTCAGTGGGTCTAATGACACTACACCAATGCCTGCCCCTGCTTCAGATGGTCTCATGACACTACATCAACGTCTGCCAAAGCTTAAGAGGGTCTAATGGCAATACACCAATGCATGTTCCCACTTCAGAGGGTCTAATTACACTAAACCATTTGCATTCTTGTTTCACAGGGTCTAATGACACTACATCAATGTATGTTCCTTCTTCAGAGAGTCTAATGACACAACATCAATGCCTGTCCTTTCTTCAGAGGATCTAATGACACTACACCAATGCCTGCCCCTGCTTCAGAGGGTCGAATGACACTAAAGAAATGCTCTGAAGGTCTAATGACACTACATCAATGTCTATCCCTGCTTCAGAGGGTCGAATGACACTACACCAATGCCATGAAGGTCTAATTTTATTTATTTCATTTTTTATTTTGAAAGTTTCATATAGCGCAAACAAGATCTTTGCAGATATCAGAGCGCTTTACAAAGAAGGGGTGCGAACAGGAGAGTGAATAACAGGCCAATTAGGCGTAGCGTAGTTGTAGGTAATAAGTGGGGTGGGGTAGGTACATGAGGGAGCATAGTCAAACAGGTAAGTCAATAAAGCTAACAGTACAAATAGGTGGGAGCAAAGACAATCATGTAAGTCGATAATACAGGTAATACAAATAAGCAAAGGCATCGAACAAGCAGTACAGATCGGTGCAGAGTCTTTAAAGAGTCCGAAATAATAGTTCAAGTGTATTTAGCCATGAGGATAGCTTTTACTTCCTGGCTTCCTGACAAAACGATTCAGAAAAGGGGGTTTTGTCCACCATAAGCGTGGAAGGGTATGCTCAGACATGAGCCCCTTGCTCACTGCACCATCAGGATTCAAGCAAGCCGGGCCGAAGACGGCTGTAATGCCAGAAAACGGTCCCCGGAAGCTTGTTTCCTTTCCAGTAAAAGAATTGGCTTGGTAGTTTGGTCTGCCCTGTTCCCATGATGCACTGGGCCAGGGACAGACTAATTTGCATGTAGCCAGGCTCTGAGCTGGGATGGTGCAGTGAGCTAAAAAACGGTGATGGATCAAGCCCTGATCTGTTGACTCGGTAGGAGTGTTCTGCTTAATTCAGATACTCTGTTCATCACCACCCCCTTTTCTGAATCGTTTTGTCCACCATAAGCGTGGAAGGGTATGCTCAGACATGAGTCCCTTGCTCACTGCACCATCAGGATTCAAGCAAGCCGGGCCGAAGACGGCTGCAATGCCAGAAACCGGTCCCCGGAAGCTTGTTTCCTTTCCAGTAAAATAATTGGCTTGGTAGTTTGGTATGCCCTGTTCCCATGATGCACTGGGCCAGGGACAGACTAATTTGCATGCAGCCAGGTTCTGAGCTGGGATGGTGCAGTGAGCTAAAAAACGGTGATGGATCAAGCCCTGATCTGTTGACTGGGTAGGAGTGTTCTGCTTAATTCAGATACTCTGTCCATCACCACCCCCTTTTCTGAATCGTTTTGACCACCATAAGCGTGGAAGGGTATGCTCAGACATGAGTCCCTTGCTCACTGCACCATCAGGATTCAAGCAAGCCGGGCCGAAGATGGCTGTAATGCCAGAAACCGGTCCCCGGAAGCTTGTTTCCTTTCCAGTAAAAGAATTGGCTTGGTAGTTTGGTCTGCCCTGTTCCCATGATGCACTGGGCCAGGGACAGACTAATTTGCATGTAGCCAGGTTCTGAGCTGGGATGGTGCAGTGAGCTAAAAAACGGTGATGGATCAAGCCCTGATCTGTTGACTGGGTAGGAGTGTTCTGCTTAATTCAGATACTCTGTCCATCACCACCCCCTTTTCTGAATCGGTTTGTCCACCATAAGCATGGAAGGGTATGCTCAGACATGAGTCCCTTGCTCACTGCACCATCAGGATTCAAGCAAGCCGGGCCGAAGACGGCTGTAATGCCAGAAACTGGTCCCCGGAAGCTTGTTTCCTTTCCAGTAAAAGCATTGGCTTGGTAGTTTGGTCTGCCCTGTTCCCATGATGCACTGGGCCAGGGACAGACTAATTTGCATGTAGCCAGGTTCTGATCTGGGATGGTGCAGTGAGCTAAAAAACGGTGATGGATCAAGCCCTGATATGTTGACTGGGTAGGAGTGTTCTGCTTAATTCAGATACTCTGTCCATCACCAGCCCTTTTTCTGAATAGTTTTGTCCACCATAAGCGTGGAAGGGTATGCTCAGACATGAGTCCCTTGCTCACTGCACCATCAGGATTCAAGCAAGCTGGGCCGAAGACGGCTGTAATGCCAGAAACCGGTCCCCGGAAGCTTGTTTTCTTTCCAGTAAAAGCATTAGCTTGGTAGTTTGGTCTGCCCTGTCCCCATGATGCATTGGGCCAGGGACAGACTAATTTGCATGTAGCCAGGTTCTCAGCTGGGATGGTGCAGTCAGCTAAAAAACGGTGATGGATCAAGCCCTGATCTGGTGACTGGGTAGGAGTGTTCTGCTTAATTCAGATACTCTGTCCATCACCACCCCCTTTTCTGAATCGTTTTGTCCACCATTCTCGAGGAAGGGTATGCTCAGACATGAGTCCCTTGCTCACTGCACCACCAGGATTCAAGCAAGCCTGGCCGAAGACGGCTGTAATGCCAAAAACCGGTCCCCGAAAGCTTGTTTCCTTTCCAGTAAAAGATTTGGCTTGGTAGTTTGGTCTGCCCTGTTCCCATGATGCACTGGGCCAGGGACAGACTAATTTGCATGTAGCCAGGTTCTGAGCTGGGATGGTGCAGTGAGCTAAAAAAACGGTGATGGATCAAGCCCTGATCTGTTGACTGGGTAGGAGTGTTCTGCTTAATTCAGATACTCTGTCCATCACCACCCCCTTTTCTGAATCGTTTTGTCCACCATAAGCGTGGAAGGGTATGCTCAGACATGAGTCCCTTGCTCACTGCACCATCAGGATTCAAGCAAGCCGGGCCGAAGACGGCTGTAATGCCAGAAAGCTCGTTTCCTTTCCAGTAAAAGAATTGGCTTGGTAGTTTGGTCTGCCCTGTTCCCATGATGCACTGGGCCAGGGACAGACTAATTTGCATGTAGCCAGGTTCTGAGCTGGGATGGTGCAGTGAGCTAAAAAAACGGTGATGGATCAAGCCCTGATCTGTTGACTGGGTAGGAGTGTTCTGCTTAATTCAGATACTCTGTCCATCACCACCCCCTTTTCTGAATCGTTTTGTCCACCATAAGCGTGGAAGGGTATGCTCAGACATGAGTCCCTTGCTCACTGCACCATCAGGATTCAAGCAAGCCGGGCCGAAGACGGCTGTAATGCCAGAAAGCTTGTTTCCTTTCCAGTAAAAGAATTGGCTTGGTAGTTTGGTCTGCCCTGTTCCAATGATGCACTGGGCCAGGGACAGACTAATTTGCATGTTGCCAGGTTCTGAGCTGGGATGGTGCAGTGAGCTAAAAAAACGGTGATGGATCAAGCCCTGATCTGTTGACTCGGTAGGAGTGTTCTGCTTAATTCAGATACTCTGTCCATCACCACCCCCTTTTCTGAATCGGTTTGTCCACCATAAGCATGGAAGGGTATGCTCAGACATGAGTCCCTTGCTCACTGCACCATCAGGATTCAAGCAAGCCAAGCCGAAGACGGCTGTAATGCCAGAAACCGGTCCCCGGAAGCTTGTTTCCTTTCCAGTAAAAGCATTGGCTTGGTAGTTTGGTCTGCCCTGTTCCCATGATGCACTGGGCCAGGGACAGACTAATTTGCATGTAGCCAGGCTCTGAGCTGGGATGGTGCAGTGAGCTAAAAAACAGTGATGGATCAAGTTGACTCGGTAGGAGTGTTCTGCTTAATTCAGATACTCTGTCCATCACCACCCCCTTTTCTGAATCGTTTTGTCCACCATAAGCGTGGAAGGGTATGCTCAGACATGAGTCCCTTGCTCACTGCACCATCAGGATTCAAGCAAGCCGGGCCGAAGATGGCTGTAATGCCAGAAACCGGTCCCCGGAAGCTTGTTTCCTTTCCAGTAAAAGAATTGGCTTGGAAGTTTGGTCTGCCCTGTTCCCATGATGCACTGGGCCAGGGACAGACTAATTTGCATGTAGCCAGGTTCTGAGCTGGGATGGTGCAGTGAGCTAAAAAACGGTGATGGATCAAGCCCTGATCTGTTGACTGGGTAGGAGTGTTCTGCTTAATTCAGATACTCTGTCCATCACCACCCCCTTTTCTGAATCGGTTTTTCCACCATAAGCATGGAAGGGTATGCTCAGACATGAGTCCCTTGCTCACTGCACCATCAGGATTCAAGCAAGCCGGGCCGAAGACGGCTGTAATGCCAGAAACTGGTCCCCGGAAGCTTGTTTCCTTTCCAGTAAAAGCATTGGCTTGGTAGTTTGGTCTGCCCTGTTCCCATGATGCACTGGGCCAGGGACAGACTAATTTGCATGTAGCCAGGTTCCTAGCTGGGATGGTGCAGTGAGCTAAAAAACGGTGATGGATCAAGCCCTGATATGTTGACTGGGTAGGAGTGTTCTGCTTAATTCAGATACTCTGTCCATCACCACCCCCTTTTCTGAATCGTTTTGTCCACCATAAGCGTGGAAGGGTATGCTCAGACATGATTCCCTTGCTCACTGCACCATCAGGATTCAAGCAAGCCGGGCCGAAGACGGCTGTAATGCCAGAAAGCTTGTTTCCTTTCCAGTAAAAGAATTGGCTTGGTAGTTTGGTCTGCCCTGTTCCCATGATGCACTGGGCCAGGGACAGACTAATTTGCATGTAGCCAGGTTCTGAGCTGGGATGGTGCAGTGAGCTAAAAAAACGGTGATGGATCAAGCCCTGATCTGTTGACTGGGTAGGAGTGTTCTGCTTAATTCAGATACTCTGTCCATCACCACCCCCTTTTCTGAATCGTTTTGTCCACCATAAGCGTGGAAGGGTATGCTCAGACATGAGTCCCTTGCTCACTGCACCATCAGGATTCAAGCAAGCCGGGCCGAAGACGGCTGTAATGCCAGAAAGCTTGTTTCCTTTCCAGTAAAAGAATTGGCTTGGTAGTTTGGTCTGCCCTGTTCCAATGATGCACTGGGCCAGGGACAGACTAATTTGCATGTTGCCAGGTTCTGAGCTGGGATGGTGCAGTGAGCTAAAAAAACGGTGATGGATCAAGCCCTGATCTGTTGACTCGGTAGGAGTGTTTTGCTTAATTCAGATACTCTGTCCATCACCACCCCCTTTTCTGAATCGGTTTGTCCACCATAAGCATGGAAGGGTATGCTCAGACATGAGTCCCTTGCTCACTGCACCATCAGGATTCAAGCAAGCCGGGCCGAAGACGGCTGTAATGCCAGAAACCGGTCCCCGGAAGCTTGTTTCCTTTCCAGTAAAAGCATTGGCTTGGTAGTTTGGTCTGCCCTGTTCCCATGATGCACTGGGCCAGGGACAGACTAATTTGCATGTAGCCAGGCTCTGAGCTGGGATGGTGCAGTGAGCTAAAAAACGGTGATGGATCAAGTTGACTCGGTAGGAGTGTTCTGCTTAATTCAGATACTCTGTCCATCACCACCCCCTTTTCTGAATCGTTTTGTCCACCATAAGCGTGGAAGGGTATGCTCAGACATGAGTCCCTTGCTCACTGCACCCTCAGGATTCAAGCAAGCCGGGCCGAAGACGGCTGTAATGCCAGAAACCGGTCCCCGGAAGCTTGTTTCCTTTCCAGTAAAATAATTGGCTTGGTAGTTTGGTCTGCCCTGTTCCCATGATGCACTGGGCCAGGGACAGACTAATTTGCATGCAGCCAGGTTCTGAGCTGGGATGGTGCAGTGAGCTAAAAAATGGTGATGGATCAAGCCCTGATCTGTTGACTGGGTAGGAGTGTTCTGCTTAATTCAGATACTCTGTCCATCACCATCCCATTTTCTTAATCGTTTTGACCACCATAAGTGTGGAAGGGTATGCTCAGACATGAGTCCCTTGCTCACTGCACCATCAGGATTCAAGCAAGCCGGGCCGAAGATGGCTGTAATGCCAGAAACCGGTCCCCGGAAGCTTGTTTCCTTTCCAGTAAAAGAATTGGCTTGGTAGTTTGGTCTGCCCTGTTCCCATGATGCACTGGGCCAGGGACAGACTAATTTGCATGTAGCCAGGTTCTGAGCTGGGATGGTGCAGTGAGCTAAAAAACGGTGATGGATCAAGCCCTGATCTGTTGACTGGGTAGGAGTGTTCTGCTTAATTCAGATACTCTGTCCATCACCACCCCCTTTTCTGAATCGGTTTCTCCACCATAAGCATGGAAGGGTATGCTCAGACATGAGTCCCTTGCTCACTGCACCATCAGGATTCAAGCAAGCCGGGCCGAAGACGGCTGTAATGCCAGAAACCGGTCCCCAGAAGCTTGTTTCCTTTTCAGTAAAAGCATTGGCTTGGTAGTTTGGTCTGCCCTGTTCCCATGATGCACTGGGCCAGGGACAGACTAATTTGCATGTAGCCAGGTTCCTAGCTGGGATGGTGCAGTGAGCTAAAAAACGGTGATGGATCAAGCCCTGATATGTTGACTGGGTAGGAGTGTTCTGCTTAATTCAGATACTCTGTCCATCACCAGCCCCTTTTCTGAATAGTTTTGTCCACCATAAGCGTGGAAGGGTAAGCTCAGACATGAGTCCCTTGCTCACTGCACCATCAGGATTCAAGCAAGCTGGGCCGAAGACGGCTGTAATGCCAGAAACCGGTCCCCGGAAGCTTGTTTTCTTTCCAGTAAAAGAATTGGCTTGGTAGTTTGGTCTGCCCTGTCCCCATGATGCATTGGGCCAGGCACAGACTAATTTGCATGTAGCCAGGTTCTGAGCTGGGATGGTGCAGTGAGCTAAAAATCGGTGATGGATCAAGCCCTGATCTGGTGACTGGGTAGGAGTGTTCTGCTTAATTCAGATACTCTGTCCATCACCACCCCCTTTTCTGAATCGTTTTGTCCACCATTCTCGAGGAAGGGTATGCTCAGACATGAGTCCCTTGCTCACTGCACCACCAGGATTCAAGCAAGCCGGGCCGAAGACGGCTGTAATGCCAGAAACCGGTCCCCGAAAGCTTGTTTCCTTTCCAGTAAAAGAATTGGCTTGGTATTTTGGTCTGCCCTGTTCCCATGATGCACTGGGCCAGGGACAGACTAATTTGCATGTAGCCAGGTTCTGAGCTGGGATGGTGCAGTGAGCTAAAAAACGGTGATGGATCAAGCCCTGATCTGTTGACTGGGTAGGAGTGTTCTGCTTAATTCAGATACTCTGTCCATCACCACCCCCTTTTCTGAATCGTTTTGTCCACTATAAGCGTGGAAGGGTATGCTCAGACATGAGTCCCTTGCTCACTGCACCATCAGGATTCAAGCAAGCCGGGCCGAAGACGGCTGTAATGCCAGAAAGCCTGTTTCCTTTCCAGTAAAAGAATTGGCTTGGTAGTTTGGTCTGCCCTGTTTCCATGATGCACTGGGCCAGGGTCAGACTAATTTGCATGTAGCCAGGATCTGAGCTGGGATGGTGCAGTGAGCTAAAAAACGGTGATGGGTCAAGCCCTGATCTGTTGACTGGGTAGGAGTGTTTTGCTTAATTCAGATACTCTGTCCATCACCAGCCCCTATTCTGAATCGTTTTGTCCACCATAAGCGTGGAAGGATATACTCAGACATGAGTCCCTTGCTCACTGCACCATCAGGATTCAAGCAAGCCGGGCCGAAAACGGCTGTAATGACAGAAACCGGTCCCCGGAAGCTTGTTTCCTTTCCAGTAAAAGAATTGGCTTGGTAGTTCGGTCTGCCCTGTTCCCATGATGCACTGGGCCAGGGGCAGACTAATTTGCATGTAGCCAGGTTCTGAGCTGGGATGGTGCAGTGAGCTAAAACACGGTGATGGATCAAGCCCTGATCTGTTGACTGGGTAGGAGTGTTCTGCTTAATTCAGATACTCTGTCCATCACCACCCCCTTTTCTGAATCCTTATGTGGTTATAACAAATCATATCCTTATAAAGGCATGAGAATCATATCCATATTTAGTCATAGTCAATGCAGTCCAAATACGGCAAGGCTACTTCCCTAGACTCGTAGAAAGTACAACGCGTTCTTTAAACAAACCAAACCTCCAGCAGCCGGGGAATTCCCCCTGCTTCTGTTTTGATTTGTCCTAGAACTCCTGAGAGTCCTGAAAGAACTGACTGTTCTTAGTGACAGTTCTTAGTGACGTCTTATATCCAACCTTACGTCAAACTCGGCACCTTCCAGGTGGTTTGGAGCAGAGCGGCTATCTACTTACCCAAAGCCCAGCTGATGCGAGTGCCGAAGGAAGCCGACCCTCTCATTGACGCACTGAGAGAGAAGCTGTCTTTTCTCCTGCCGAGAAATCCAGCTCCAGTGTTTCCAGTCACCCTTGCGGGTTGCTGGGAGATCGAGTCCTGAGAAAGAGATACAAGACCTCCTTCATTCTAAAACCAAGGTACGGAGCTGATTAGATCCTTAGAGAATTCTTGATTCAGATTCTTGGCAAAAGTAACCTAACTTTAACTGCAGCTCACTTACTCCTTCCCACGTACTAGGCTTAGGTTAGGTACACCGGGGTAGGCGTATTTTAGAAGCACCAGTTGAGTACGTTTAGTCATCTTTTATCATTGGTTGTATTGTATATATTTTATCCGTTTTAAGTATCATATGGCTCAGAAACCATATACATGCTTTTACAGTATTATTTCATAATACTCCTTTTACTGTACGCACTTTACTTAATGATAAGTGTTGCAATTGTGGCAATTCACTTCTCTTGCATGAGAAAGAAGACTGCTCAATAAATAACACCTTTTATTGAAAACGCCCGTCTCTCTCTTCTCTGCACTCTGGTGAAACTAAGCATGCACGATTGACTGAGTAAAATAGCTATCTATTGTTTTCCCACGACTCTGGAGATATACTCCTTATTCTGGAGGGAGCAAAGTTGTCATGTTTATGCGGTTGTCAGAAACAAATCCCTTCTTGTCTAATCAGGAAAGTTAACTCCATCCTGTTCATTCGAAAAAATTTATAGTGACCTCTGAGCTAGCTGGCATATCTAATTAAGTCTAACATATTCAGTAGAGACCTAGTCGACCTCAGTCCTACGTCTAAACTGCCGTTTATGTTATTCCAATGCGCAGAACCTATTGGGAATATAGGAACTACACTACAACTATACCAATGCCCAGAGGGTCTAATGACACTACATCAATGTCTGTCCCTTCTTCAGTGAATCTAATGATCCTGCATCAATGCCTGCCCCTGCTTCAGAGCGTCTCATAACACTACACAAGTGCCAATTTCAGCTTCAGAATGTATAATGACACTACAGCAATGCCTGCCCCTGCCTCAGAGGGTCTAATGACACTACGTCATTGCCTGTACCTGCTTCAGAAGGTCTAATGATACCACACCAATGCCCGTACCTGCTTCAGAAGGCCTATTGACACTACATCAATTGCTGTACCTGCTTCAGAGGGTCTAATGACACCACACCAATGTATTTCCTTGCCTCAGAGGTTCTAATGAAACTACAACAATGTGTGTACCTGCTTCAGTGGATCTAATGACACCACACCAATGTCCGTTCCTGTTTCAGAGGGTCTAATGACAATAAATCAATGTCTGTTCCTGCTTAAGTGGGTCTAATGACACTACACCAATTCTTGCCCCTGCTTCAGAGGGTCCAATGACACTATACCAATGCCTGTCCCTGTTTCAGATGGTTTAATGACACTACATCAATGTCTGTCCCTGCTTCAGTGGGTCTGATGGCACTAAACCAATGCCTGCCCCTGCTTCAGAGGGTCTAATGACACTACATCAATCCCTGCCCCAGCTTCAGTGGGTCTAATGACACTACACCAATGTCTGCCCCTGCTTCAGAGAGTCTAATGACACTTAAGGGTGGGCGTAAAATCCGTTTCTCGGGCGAATTTGCGGATTTTCCGCGATTTCGCGATCCGCGAATCTCGCGAAATCGCTGTAAAATCCGCGAATCAGCGGGCAAAAATTTTCAGCCAAGCAAGGGTTACAGCAGCAGGTGCAAAAGTTGAACCTAATTTCTTTGTAACCTTTTACAAAGGGTTACAAACAAATTAACTTCAACTTGGACACCTGCTGCTAATTGCTTCCTGGCGCCTCGTTGCCTACTTGCAACTATTCTCTGACCCTGCTCTGACCCTTGAAGCAGGGTCAGAGAATAGTTACAAGTAGGCAACGAGGCACCTGTCCAAGGAATTAAACCTCATCAGGAAGCACTTAAAGATATAAAAAACAGGAAGAAGGGAGAGGATGGCAAATACACCCATTTTGAGTTGTCAGGAGGGGTTAAACTAAAAGAGACCTTTACAGCACAATTTTCATATGCATTTTGCTAAAATTAAAAAGCTGTATGTTCTGTAGGGGAAACTCAGGAATCTGGCCCTTCAGAGATCCGGCCTCTCTTTCTTTCTCTCGTTCTCTCTCTCCCTCTCTCTTTCCCTCTCTTTCTCTCTCTTTCTATCTATCTATCTATCTATGAATCTATCTATCTATCTATCTATCTATCTATCTATCTATCTATCTATCTATCTATCTATCCATCTCTCTCTCCCTCTCCCATAAACAACTGCATGCGTATTTTCGCTATGCAAGCGGTGCGCGAAGACGCAAAAAGCCCCGCGAACACGCAAAAAACCTCGCGAACACGCAAAAAACCCCGCGAACACGAAAAAAACAAAAATCCGCAAATTCGCACAAATTCGCGAATTTTGCGGATCGCGAATTCGCAAATCTGCAAATTCGCGGATCGTGAATTCGCAAAATTCACCCATGCTTAATGACACTAAACCAATGCCCATTTTAGCTTTTCTCCCGGAAGCAAGGTGCTAAATCTCGATCTTTGTTGTTGAGTTCATAGCCCAGAAACAACACTGTGTACTCCGCAATGTGTGATGTTGCAAAGTTAAATTTGTAACCGAAGTCCGCAAACAATACAATGATGCAGTCAACGCAACACAGTTGCGGCCATAATTTGTCGTCTGTCAGATAAATATCATCAATATACGAGTACGCATCAGGGTTGATGCTCTCTAACAGAGAGACGACACGTGTGGCAAAGTTGCCTGGGCTGATTTATAGCCCATGGCTAATCTGTTGAACTGTTCATGTTTGCCGCCAGAAGTAAAGGCTATCCATTGACTACTAATAGAGGACAGGTTATAACTACAAAACTCATTGGAAATGCCAAGTGTGGTCTCAAACCTTTTTCTCACGAGTCTATCAACCAGGGCAGAACTGTGGGTATTCTGTACTTCGCACGTCCGACAATGAGAGTGCAAATGCCAATAATCTAAAACTAGGACGTACTACCCATCAGGTTTGGTTACAGTGAAAAGTGGATTATTCATGGGTGACACGCATGTTTTAATTATACCTTGATATTACAATTGTTAAAGGATTTCTGCAACAGGAGCTTTCGCTTCCTGCCGCATGGGATATTGGGGTTGTGGCTGTGGCATTGACCGCAATGGAATCTCATGTCTGGGCGAAAGTTTATCCCATCCGACCTGAGTTCGATTCAAAGCCGGTGCAAGCACCTGAGCCCATTCTTCTGCAAAATTCTGCGCCTGCTCCTTTGGCACAGTATGTGCGAAACTAGGGAGGATTACCTCCTCCCCTCTCGGAGCGGCCAAAACGAAAGGTGGGGGCCAGTCTGCCTCCGCTAACAAAATGTCATATGCCTAGGTCAGATTTTCCCCCAAAAAAACCCTTTTATTTTACTTTGTATGTCACCTTCAATTAAAAGAACTATTTCATATAATCTGTCAGGGGGAGCCACTCTAGTGTCAGCAGTTTCTACTGTGATGAACGTGTCAGTTGCTGTTGCCTTCAGATACAGATGCAGTACTTGCCACACTACTGTAACCTCCACTGTGCTGTCTAGCAGCGTTAGCGTCCATGTCAGGTTCCAAAGCTTTGTTCTAACTATTCGTGGCATACTTTGCGGTTAACGCAGGAAACTTCTTTTTCTGAAACTGTGGGCATTGATGTGGAAAGTCATCCTGCTTGCTTTTACCATCAGCCGGGCGGGGCTGCTCACGTCCTTGCGGGGCACCCCGACCTCTGCCGCATTCTCCTCCACCGGCTAGTGAGACCGATGTCTCCTGTACATAAGGAGAATGTTGATCAGGAACCTGAAACCTATCAGGAGACCTAATTCTCACGCGGTCACGCCAATCATATGTGCGCTCAGTAGACACTGGTATCGGTGACGAAGGACGCGACCCTTGTTTCTGTTGCTGCTTCCCATGTTTTTTATTTTTCAAATTCTGTTTAGGAAAAACTGGATGGTCTTCTTTAGTAGACTTAGCTGTCTGAGTTTGCGGTTGAGCTGCTGTTTTAGCAAAAGGCTTTACACCCCAACTATTGCGGCCAATGGTCTTATAAGCATCCGCAATATTTTTCGGCAACTGCCGGGGTTTATCGGCGTCAGCTACGAGGCACAAAGCATTAGACACCTGAAAGTTAACCACCTCACCCTTGACGTTAGCTTCACGGGGGCAGGACAGTCATAGACGGTGTGCCGAAGCACTTTGCATAGACTGCTGCAAATACTTTACCCCAGTTCTCTCAATCGGTTGCCTCAGGCACTAACTCTTTCTGCAAACAAATGGTTAGAATCCTGTGTTTTCCCACAGGAGTTGTATTAAAAAAATACTGCTTCCAGCTAGTCAAACTTCTCTGCAAGCCAATGAGGCATAACGTCCTTATTCTGGGGGCGCTTGCCCATTACAGAATTAACCATGATGGAACTAATAGACATCCCGGCTGGTCCAAATGGTTGCACCACAATCCCAGGTGCCCCCCACTGCAGGTTAAGTGAGATTTATTGCACTAAAGCCCTGTGTACCGCTATCAAGGCGGTATGTAGCTGACACACGTCGTCTACTGGGGCTTGCAAATAACATGGATGTGGTTTGAATGCGGCCAAGATGGGCCAAGTGGCCCCAGGAACAGACAAAGGGCCTAACTGGACCGGACTTATGTAGTTCCGTAGTTTGAGCGTCTGGTTCGGTGGTTCCGAACCCTTTCAATAAAGATCGTCGGAAATAGACGATTTTGGTGTCAGCAGACCGCAAATCATGAGTGCGGTGTGTACGAGTGTTTTTGCATTAATCGATCAATGAGAACACTACGTATTTAGGGATTTCGTTAGAACCTTCGGGTTCCATTTTGTGAACGGTAGCCATTTCGTGTGGTTGCCCTCACATAGGCCGATGACTGCGGCCGAACGAATCTTTGGGACACGTACACCTTAGCTGACTTCTGAATGACATGGCCGAACTGACTCCCTTGCCCGAGGCTGACCTCGCTGAGCCAGTTCCTTGTTAAGCAGCTGGTCAGATAAAGATCAAAGAGCAGGACGTGCCGAAGTTTACAGTACACTGCACCCACCTTTCTATCTTGCTTCCAATCTGTTTCTGCTCCTTCCTTTACGACATAATCACTGATTTGCGTTGAGGTTTTATGATGGGTTTGTCCGGCCTGATCGAACAGGAAAATGGAATGTGCTTGGTCATTTCTGGTGGGCTGGACAACGGAAAAGGGGATTGTCGTCATGCGCTACTTTTGAAATGTCACAAACTGATTGGTCCGTCTGTATGTAATCAATACAACTTTGGAATGTGATTTTTGGCATAAAAGACCATGTTTATGTTTATGTTTGGGAAATTTGTATTGCGCACAACTACCCTAGGGTGTCTCGGCGCATAAGACCATACCAGCCTAAAGAACAAGAGGATGCTACTGATTAAATAACCAGGTCTTTAGTTGTTTCCTAAAGATCAGGAGAGTGGGACAACTTCTAATGGAAATGGGAAGAGAGTTCCATAATTTTGCGGTGGCCACAAGAAAACGTCTGTCTCCCCAAGATGATGTTTTTGTTCGAGGGACAGGGAGACGAAGGGCCGAAGAAGAGCGAAGAGTTCTAGTGGGGGTGTAAATGCAAAAGGCGTCCACAAGAAACTGAGGCCCTGAGTTATGAATGGCCTTATAGGCGATACAAAGGGCCTTAAACTTGATCCGGTTTCGGACCCTAAGCCAATGAAGATGGCGAATGGCATTCGTAGTTGATTTAAATTTGGGAATCCGGAGTAACACCCTCGCTGCAGCATTCTGCACATACTGAAGTTTATTCAGCACTTTCTCTTGGGCATTAAGAAGGATTGCGTTGCAGTAGTCGATTTCCGAAAAAATCAAGGACGTGATAAGGGTTTTATTCGACGAAGATGGAAGATAGGGAATCAATTTTTTGATTTTCTTTAAAAGATAGAAGGAGGAGAATACCACATTGTTAACGTGGTGGTTGAAAAGGAGTTTGTCAGCAACCATCACTCCCAGGTTCCTAACCTTGGGGAAAGGTTGAGGTGGAAGGCCCAAATCTTTGGGCCACCAGATGGACGACCATACGGGAGATGGATTTCCAAACGTTATGACCTCGGTTTTCTCCGACTTTAACTTTAAACAGATATTGGTCATCCATAAACTGGTGGCTAGCATCGCCTCCTGGAATCTGGAAGCTACTTCTGCTCCATCTTTGTGAACTGCTAGGACCAGCTGAGTATCGTCAGCGTAGGTGGTTAAGCTCAGTCCATATGATTTGATTACCCTCGCCAAGTCCAAGAAGTAGATGTTGAATAACGTGGGACTTAGCGAGGAACCCTGCGGCACCCCACAGGGAAGCGCACAGATGGCAGAGTAGTAGGAACCCAGTTTGACAGTTTGCATACGGTCCGATAGAAAAGATGCCAGGAGGTCCTTTGCAAGATGATTAATGCCAAGAGATGCGACACGGTTGATCAGAATAGAGTGATCGACCGTGTCAAAAGCCGCAGATAGGTCCAGCAGTATAAGTACCGCTGATCCACCCTGATCCATAATTGCCCTAATTTCGTCCGTTGCTTTAATCAAGGCCATCTCTGTCCCGTGGCCCTGTCTGAAGCCAAACTGAGTATCGTCTAGTAAGTGGTTACTCTCTATGTAGTCAGATAACTGCCTATTGAGTAGTTTTTCAATTATCTTAGCAGGAAAAGGGAGACATGCTATAGGGCGATAATTGATGGAGGCAGTGGGGTCCAAGGATGGTTTCTTCAATAGTGGCTTGATCACTGCTTGTTTCCAGGCTGGGGGGAAAGTCCCAGAGCTGAAAATGGTGTTACAGATTTCCAAAAGAGGGGGAGCAATTACATCTGGTATTAGCTTGAGAATAGAAGGAGCACAAGGGTCTAGTGGAGACCCTGATCTAGTGGATGAAATAAGGTTGCTGATCTGATCAGCGCTGGCCATGTCAAAATGGAGCAATGAAGGGGAGGTGGGTTTTTGGGGAGGGGAAGGGATTAGGTCATTAGGGAGGGGAGGAATGGGGAACGCTGTATAAATCTTAGTGACCTTAGTGGTGAAAAAAACAGCCAAGGAGTTGCATATCTCTTGGTATATATCGGTGCGTTCACTCTGCTCATTGAAATTGTGCAGTCTCTAGCGAACCACCCGTGTTGTGCTTCGTAGATCTCTGTTCCTGTTTTCAGCCAATAAACTTTGGTCTTTGACGTCATCAAGAAGCGTCCCGTGTCTCTGTTTGCCAAGGCAGGGGAACTCGAAGGCATCGGGCGTTTTTCCTGATGCCGCTAGGTTCTAAAACCTGGTCCTTCAGTTGGCGCCCAACATGGGGCGACTTCAGTGGTACCGGTCCAAGCCTGAAGATCGTGAGGAGCTTTGTGTGGAAATTCTGGAGGAAGGCCAACCACTTCATCGACCCCTGTATGTCGTCGTGGTCCGAAAGTCTTTGCTGCAAGGTTTCCCGCCTTCCGACGGCTACGAAGGACTGCTGCCCTGACTGTCTCCCTGTTTTGGAGCCTAGACGTTTGTAGAGCGAGACGATTGACGGGTCTTCTGGTGACGCCATCGACATTTCAGTTAAGTATGAGTGGAGCATCTCCTAGTCCTTAGTTTGTTTTAGTATACCTTCGTGGATCACTTTGATTTGGTACCTGCAGGCCCCAAAGCCAAGGGACTCGTGTATTCACGAGGCTATCGTTTGAGATTTCCCTTGTAGTTTGAAGCTAGACTAGTGAGCAAAGATGCCTGGTCTTAGCAGACTTGGAAAGATATTTGGTTGTGGTTGTTCTAAGGATTCCCGGTTAGAGGATTCGTGTCCGGTTCCTCCGATTGGAACTCCTACATATGAATTATACGTAAAGCATGGTGTGGGTCCTATTAGTTATAATGACATCTGGGTAAAATATACAAAGACCGACGGTGTCCAACAGGGGCCCCGTTACGGTAGTTTTGAAACTGAGATTCTAGATAATCTCGAAGTTAAATTGTTCAAGAAGAAAGCCCGGCCGGCTATGTTTGACTCTTTCCGCATATGGCACAAAGAAGCCAAACAGAAAGAAATTAAATTAGCGAAGAAGAATAAACGAGAACGAGGTATGTCAACGGTGCAAGCTGCTATAGCGTATAGGGATAATGAGGAAGAGCTAGAGAGCGAACAGATGCTCAGGGTTAGGAAGTTAGCGGTAGATAAATGCTACCCAGTTTTGCCGCGTAAAGAGCAGGAAGAAAAGAAAAATCTTGTGAAAGATCCTTTAATGTCGCATCTATTGAGTTCGCCACCCCCTTATGCACAAAATGCTACGGCACCACCGCCACCAGCTGTAGTTCTACAACCTCCGGTTGTTGTGCCACCTGCAATTCCTCCACAGCCAGCTCCTCTTTTGTTGGCTAATGTTCCTTTGGCGCAGCCTCCTCAGGGGCCGCCAACTTTGCTTCCTTCTTCGTCTGCTACTCCTACGCCTATCTACAATACTCCTTTTGTTCCGACTTTGGATTCTTCTACTAATGTTCCGTCTTCTCTTATTCTTTCACCTTCTCCTTCTGCTAGACAGAGAATGACTGCTGCAGTTTCTGGTTTCTTTTCTCCTTTGTTGGGACAATTGGGTATGTCCCCTGTTAGTGAGCGTATACAATCACGTAGTCAGTTGCCTGATACAGTTGAACGTACAGTTTTGGATCATTTGGCGCATAAATGGATTACGTACACTTCTCAGTATGATCTTGAGGGTGTTATGGATGTCTTCCTTCAATGGGAAGCACCAAAGCAACGGTATGTCTTTGAGATGATGTGTGCGTTCCTCCATGAACAATGGGTTGAAGACGTGTTTAAAGCTCCTAATGAGTTATACGAATACGTTCTGAATTTGCGAAAGGGACCGTTGTGGGTCCTCATGACATTGGGAGAGCAGTTGCGACTATCTTGTAATTTCGTAGTGACACTCCTGAGCGCTTGTCTGAGCCTGATTCGTCAGTTAGGAGAGCAGCGCATCAGTATCCGATGCGGGAGGTTCCTCCAGTTTGGAGACCTGCTGATCCTAATGCTCAGCCACCTGTTGTTGCACACTTTCAGCGAGTATGGGTACATGTTCCTTGGAAGCTTGTTGAAGTTTTGGCAATTAAGCAGTCTTTGCCTGATCCGCGCAAAAATCCAGCAGGATATTATAAAGAGCTCACTCAAACTGTGAGTTTGTGTATCATGAATTTAGCAGACATAGATATGTTGTTTGGGAATGTTGTCCCACAGCCTATCTGGAGGACGATTCAACATACGGATCATGACCAAAAATTGGGTGATACATGGGTTAATATTAGTGCTGCGAACGATAGACAAGTAGGAGGTGCTAAGCCTGAAGATATCATTACTCAACTCCCTGGTAGGATAATTAACTATATGAAGACTTCGATGCCTGAAGTGCGTGTTAATTGGGATAAGTTGTCTGCATGCAAGCAGAAGAAAGATGAGACTGTGTCCGACTTTTTCACGCGGTTTGTAGAGACTTTTGTAGATCATAGTGGTCAGGATATGGCTACTGAGGGTGGCCAGAGATTGTTTGTCGACAAGTTTGTGCATAATCCCCTTCCCGAGTTGTGCACTAAGCTGAAAGATTCTGAAAGTGCTTGGGCTGTTTCCACGTCAGCGCAGATTTTAGCTACGGCCCAGTACTATGAAAATAGGCACAAAGATGAGTTAGAGAAAGCGGATAAGAAGACTAAGGAATTGAAGACTAAAGTTCTTCTACAACAAGCTTATCCACCCCGTACTAATAATCAACGCGATTATCAGCAGAATCAGAAATATTCGAGAAACTCGCAAAGGAACGAGTCTTCTCAACAGCGTTTCCCGTATGGGCCTAATCAGTGTGCGTATTACAAAGAAGAGGGCCATTTCAAGAATAGTTGTCCAGTTTTGTTACAGCGCTCGAATAGTGCTTCTTCGGTCAGAGGTCGAGGTGCTCAACCAGTGCCTAGAGGTAGAGGTTGCGGACAGAATGGGCGTTCTTTGCCTCCACAGAATTCAATGAATAGTTTTGATCTGCAGCAAGGTTCGTCTGGTAGGACAGCACAGTACTATACGGATGATTACTACGTTGAAGGTGAGGAATTAAATGGTAATGACTGTTAGGACAGCCATGGACAAAGAGAGGGAGTTGTTTCAGTTCCAGTAGATCAGAGTGGACCTTATATTGAAGTGATTGCATCAGGTGTGTCAGAGCCTTTTCTGCTAGATACTGGTGCTACGAAGAGTTCTATTATGCACTCTAAACTCCCTGGCGCACCTTTGTCTGGCTTTGAGAATGTTTCTGTAGGTTTTTCTGGCACCCCTGTTACAAATCCGATTTCTGCTCCGTTGTCTCTTTCTGTTGGACCTTGTAAATTTGAAGCACCCCTCATTTTGACTACAAGTTGTGGTGAGAACTTGTTGGGATTGGATTTGTTGAAGAGATTATATGCCACGTTGTATTGTTCTCCGTCAGGAGTACATCTTCTGTTGGAAGAGAGAGTGATCTCTTCGATGTACATATCGAAAGACAGACTTCCACCTGAATTGTCTTCTTTACCCGATTCGTTGTGGGCTGTAGGTCCGAACGAGGTAGGTCTTTTAGAGATTCCTCCATATGTTGTGACACTGAAGACGAATGCTAAGTTACCGCACATTCCACAGTACCGTATCTCGAATGATGGTGAGCGTGCACTTTTAGCGATCATTTATGATCTGATCGAAAAGGGTGTGATTGAGGAAACAAGAGGTAATGTGTGCAATAGTCCTGTTTTGCCTGTTCTGAAGAGAACTGATTCTTCACAGCCTCCTGTATATAGGTTTGTGATCGACCTTCGTGAAGTGAACAAGATTGTCATTCCACAATTCCCTGTTGTACCTGATATCACCGCTTTGTTGACTCTGATTCCTGCTACAGCCACGTGGTTTTCGGTGATTGACTTGAAGAATGCTTTCTTCAGCATCCCCATTGCCGTGGAGAGTAGAGATATCTTTGGATTCTCTTTCGGAGGACAAAGTTTCCGCTTTAAGCGAGCTCCTCAAGGCTATTGCGAGAGTCCATCGATCTATAGCCAAGCTTTGAAAAGTCAACTTGATCTGTTGGTTTTACCTGATGGTGCTGCCCTTATTCAATATGTTGATGACTTGCTAGTTGCTGCTGACAATGAAGAGATTTGTAGAGAAGCCACTTTGTCGTTGTTATGCCACTTGTCTGATTTTCATCATAAAGTTTCTCTCTCCAAGTTGCAATATTGTCGACAAGAAGTAACCTACCTAGGTCACCTCTTATCGAAGGAGGGAAGGAAACTGACCCCAGAGAGAATTCAAGCTATTGCGAAAAAGAATGTTCTTACTACACAGAGAGAAGTACGTGCGTTTTGGGGTATTACGTCGTACTGTAGACAGTGGATCCCTAATTTTTCTTTGCTAGCAAAGCCTTTGATAGCTCTTACTGTTAAGGATACTCAAAATCCTATTCCTTGGACGGACGAATGTCAGAAGAGCTTTTCCGAATTACGCAATGCGTTGTGTTCGGCTCTTGTGTTGGGTACTCCCGACTACAGTAAGCCTTTCACATTGTATGTCCATGAGAGAGAGGGATGTGCATTGTCAGTGTTAACTCAGCAGTTTGGCGATAAACAACGTCCATGTGCATACTTTTTCGTCGACTTTGGATCCGGTAGCTAGAGCATTGCCGAGTTTCTTGAGAGCTACAGCGGCAGCGGCTGTTTCGATTCGACAGTCTGCTGGTTTGGTTATGGACAACACATTAGTTGTAATGGTTCCAAATGCAGTGGATACCTTGTTGAACCGTACCAAGACACAGCACTTAACTAGTGCTAGGTTGTCGGGTTACGAGTTGACCTTGTTAGCGAGTCATGTGCATATAAAGAGATGCAACACGTTGAATCCAGCCACGTTGTTGCCGATTTCAGCTGAAACAGATAATGATATTGAAGAACAACATGATTGTTTTTTGAGAACTGAGGAAGAAACGAAAGGGAGAATAGACCTTAGGGATACTCCTCTTCCTGAGTGTGATGGTACTTTGTGGGTTGATGGTTCGTGCTTTAAGTTGCCAAATGGTGATATGACTGCGGCATATGCTGTTACGACTTTGCATATAATTGTTGAAGCTGCACGTATCCCACATAATTCAGCCCAAGCAGCAGAGTTGATTGCATTAACGAGAGCATGTGTGTTGGCGAAAGGAAAACGAGTGAATGTGTACACTGACAGCCAGTATGCATTTGGTGTGGCTCATAGCTTTGGACGATTGTGGCGTGAACGAGGGTTCTTGACTGGGACAAAGATCCAGCATGGGCAGTTGGTGAATGAACTTTTGGAATCACTTACTTTGCCATTGCAAGTAGCGATTGTGAAATGCAGTGCCCATAAGAAAGTTACGGATGATGTTGGTCGCGGCAATGCGTTTGCGGATGAAGTTGCGAAAGAAACTGCGAGAAATGTGATGAGTCGAATGTATGTTGCAGGTCCGGCGAGATGGGTTCCAGAGAAGAGTATGTGTGAAGATACGATTGAGAGTGTGAAATCCATCCAAGCTGAAGCGACAGAGAAAGAGTTGAATGAATGGAGAGAAAGTAAGGGTAGATTGGACTCGAATGGTTGTTGAACTGATTTGTCTGAGCATCAAAGATGGTTGTTGCCTGACGCGTATGTGCTTCCAGTTGTTACAATGGCTCATGGGATGGCACATATTAGCGTGAAAGGGATTTGTAAGTTGTTGGCTCCGGTTTGGCAGAATGCGGGAATTCCAAAATGTGCAGAGAATTTGGTTAAGAACTGTATGGTGTGTTTGATGTACAATCCTGGTAAGGGAACTCCAACACCGGCTGGTCATTTTGCTCCTCCTACGTATCCGTTCGAGGCTTTGCAGCTAGATCTCATCCACATGGAAAGGTGCAACAACCTGAAATATGTTTTGGTGGTTGTTTGCTCTTTCTCAAGATGGGTTTAAGCTTACCCTTTGAAGGACAATACTGCCTTATCCACAGCGAAAGCCCTAATCAAGGAATTTTTCCAGAGGTTTGGTTTGCCGAGAATTATCTGGAGTGACAATGGGAGTGAATTTGTGGGTCAAGTAATGAAGAGAGTATGTGAGGGATTAGGAATCCGGCAGAAGTTCCACGCTGCAAATCACCACCAATCAGCTGGTTTAGTCGAGTGCTATAATAGCACTTTAAAGTTAAAGTTGGCCAAAATCCAAGCGAGCACTGGTTTACAATGGCCAGATGCTTTGCCTTTAGCGCTCCTGTCCACAAGAATGACTGTGCATTCGCGAATGGGTTTGAGTCCGTATGAGGTTGTGTTTGGTCTCCCGGCGAATATTTGGGGAGTACCGAGACCAACAAAGTTTAGTGACCTCGAGTATCCTGTGTTGCTTGATTACTTGCACAAACTGACGGGAAAACTGCGTGTTTTACACCAACAGGTCTATGAGAGTCTGCCACAGGCTTCTGAAGATCCGGGCCACGCCATTGAACCCGGCCATTGGGTCTTCATTAAAAATTTCCAGCGGAACAAGAACGATCAGCCCCATTGGACAGAACCACATCTAGTTCTCCTGTCTACACGTTCTGCAGTTCGAGTGCAAGGCAAGAAACACTTGATCCACGGCATACACTGCAAGCGGGCACCATTGCCCTTACCGTTTGACCGGTGGGTCCAGGAAGGACTCCCAGACTCTGAAACAGAAACGATTTTTGCCATTCAGCGATGCCCGTTTGATTGGGACAAACTCTGAGAAAGAAAGTGACGATCTGTTGCAAGAAGCTGTGCCTCCTTTGAAGCGATTGAACACTACTGAGCCTGAACTCTTGTTCAAAGATCAGACATTGCCTGGAAAAGATCGTTATAATTTGCGACCAAGAGTCGTGGGACAAATAAAATAAATGAAGTTTTTAGGATTTTTCTGTTTACAGGTTAACTCTCCACCGAGGATCTACTTATTTTTGTTTTTCGAACCGCCATCCGGGTTCAGCTGTAGGGTCGCGGTGACAAGTCTTTGGAGTGCAAGCCCGAGACAATAGGTCGAAGGTTCTGGTTGGCCTAAGGGAGTTGCCCTAGGTTGACAGAGGCACTCCTTAGCATAGAACACTCTACCATCGCGAGCAGCAGATTTAGTTAGGATGGATTTCTTCGAGTTGGAGAGACCTGTAAGGACAATGAATTTTAAGTATAAGATATGCAAGCTAATCACACGTAAATGATTTTTAATACTGTGTTTGTTTTTGCTATTGAGTTTAATGATATTTTTAATTGGTTATGTGACATTCTCTTTTAAAGTAACGTTTATTCCCACTGTGCAACCTACACCTCCACCTACTATTTCTTCTCATTCTTTTCATCCTTTGCCTGAACATGAGGTAGTTAGAAGACTGGAATTTACCAATAATTCCTTTATTCAACTTTTGCACCAACACCAGTTAGTCATGAACACGACGAATTGTTGGATTTGTGGTCTAATGCCCCATACGACTGATAAAGGTATTCCGTACTTGGTTTTGCCTTTTAGCTCACATGGTTCTATTTGGGCTTAACGAACAATGTTTATCTATGCCCATAGTGTCTATCCCCAACGTTCAGTAAAAGACAACCCGAAGAATAGTGCTCTGGTCAAGGGTACAGTCGACATGATTAGAGGGATTAGTTCGTATGTGACTATTCCGAGAGACGAGACACAAGCATATATTGGTTGGAACGTTACTGGATATGGAGTTAGTCTGAGTGTTAACCAGCGAGCGAAAAGTTCTCCACCGATTTGGATAGTGCCCCATCAGGGTCGCTATTGTCTGCAGGGTAATGGCAAGAATCCGAGAGCTCAGCTAGGGAAGAGGACTGTACTGACACTTATGTATTTGCGTCTCAGTCTTCCCCAGCATTTCTAGCAGCTAAGGGTACTTATTTTGTCTGCTACGATAAAGCATATACATGGTTGCCCCCTGACTTTTCGGGCACATGTTTTATTTCCTTCCTGATGCCTCCCACTTTTACAGCTGCAGCAGATTACCATAAGACAAGAGTTGCTAGAGGTGTCTTCAGTCAGGAAGACACTGCAGGGCAAGAGTTGGGAGATTTCTTTAAGGGTTTTCTGCCATTCTGGGGACCGATGGCTAACAGCAGGAATATTCGGCAGTTGACGAGAGTGGTTGAGTCCACCATAGTGGAAACTGCTGGTACCCTTAGTGTAGGAAGTTGGATACCTGACTATGGTTGCCCCCAACTTTTTGTCTGGTGTTTTGCTGGTTTTCCGACTTAGTTGACCTGGGGCCCTGCCAATCAGGACCCCAGGCCTACTGCTCTCTCTCTAAAATAGATTCCATGTACCTTAGGTACATTTCCAATTGGTACTGGGCCACCTTATCAGACCCTGTAACTCAGGGCATAGGTGTACCCAGGGCCTACCAGGGGCTGAAGCATGTATTATGCCACCCCTGGATGGCCATCTAAATCTGACACAACTGGCTGCACGACAGCTGGGGCAAGGTGGTGTAATCACCCTTTGCTTTAGATATAGTATACCTATATCTAACCCTAAAAATGGACACACAGATTCCTATCAGTCACTCCTATGGCAGGCCCTGACAATCCTGAAAGCAGAGTGCATGGAATCGTGTGAGATGATGGTCTGGCATGAGCTGAGCCCGTTTGCAGCTTGCGGAACAAAGTCCTAATAGCTGTTCCATGATAACGCATACCATATACTCTTAAGTGCATTATAATCCTCGCGGTTAAATGCTATCTCTGGTATTGTTTTATCAAAACATGTCGAGTAAGGTGTCATACGAATTGGAATACTAACCCCTCGCCAATTCTGGCGACAGGGTTAGCATTCCACCCTTCTAGAGGGACACGACATGTATGTAACTGTGAACCCCGGTTAAAGTTAACTGAAGCCTCAGCTCCACAAAATGGATGCTGCCACCACAGACACGAGTCTGACCTCCTGCTGCTGGGAGTCCTTCCAGCGAGGAGAGCTTGGACAAAGGGTTTCCTGTCTGGGGCGGTGCTAGCACCATCCCAGACAGGGTTTTGTGTATCCTGGGTAGGCAGGGCTTTACAGGAAGGTGACTGCAAGTGGCACCCCGGTGCTCACTACGCATCTGCCGGCTAGAACCAGTTCCAGGGGCACACCAGCCCCTGGCCTGGGGAAAGTCCGGCATGGGAGAGGGGTGTAACCACCCCCCTTCCTGGTCCCACCCCTAGGGCAGGACCTAGTCGCGTACCCACCCCTTTCTTTAGGATAAAGGCAGGAGCGGGGACCCTTCCAAATTAGATCATCTTTGAATCAAGAAACTACTTTCTACGAAAGGAACTCTCGACTTCTTCTCAAGATTTCTCCCTTGTGGCTAAGGAGTAGTCACCCTGCATCCGCAGGCACCATCTAAGAACTCTGCGGTTTGCTGCACGTCCTTCCTCCGGAATCCGACTGACCAGCTCGACGAGGCCCGGCTTCCCTGGCACCTCTGACCTCTACCTACCTCTACAGCTAAGCTGAGAACCGTAGGTGCGACGAGACCTCAAGGGACCGGCCATCATCAGAACTGCACGACTTCTATCCAGCACGACCGCCGAGGGATCCTCTGGTGAGTGCTTTGAGGTCCGAGAAGCCCCGACCCTGAGCAGCTCCAGCACCGAAGTCCAGCCTCCCAGCATCTCCACGATCTGCGTGGGGCCCTTCTGCTTTTTGCTGCTCACCGCGTTGTTTGGCTACTAGCCCGCTGGCTTGTGGCCTTCTGAACGACGCCCGACGACATCACTGCTGCTGGTCTAGTTGCTCCAGACTGGCCCTTGCTCCCTTCCAAAAGAGGAGCACCCCGGACCCTCCTGGTCCACTCCAGACGCAATTTTGAGTCCACCGTGTGGGCTTGAATTTGCCAAGACTTGTTGCCCCAATCCTGGGTCCAGCGACGTCGACAGCATCATCCCTCGTGGGACAGCTCACACCTCCATCCTGGTCGCCGACAACGCCTCCTGGTCCGTGAGAACAGCATAGCACAGTGTTGCCCACTCACCTAGTCGAGGTGACTACCATCCGGTGCACTCCTGGTGCCACCTGACTACTGGCTAGTAGTCACGAACTTGGTCCCCTCTGCTTTCAGGTGTCATCCATCTTCGATCCAGGCTTGGATCAACTCGAACTATCTTCACTGGTCGCCTGCCAGCAACTCCTTTCTTCAGGCTCCTGGTTCGTCTACGAGGATTCCCGACGTCTTTTGAGACATATGCAGCTGCAGCCCCTGGGCTAGGTAAACTCGGCACTTCGGTGCCCCAGCATAGCCTCACTATCCAAGGGTCAGGATCCACTGTCATTTTCGATCTACCTTATCGGGTTCGCCCGAGAACACTAACTTTGTCTTTACTAGCTCCCATAGACTTTGTCCCGCATCCCGCGTGAGAGTGCACACTCTGCACCCGAGTCCCCTAGGCCTCCTACTAGTAATTTGAAGGTTCAGTAACGTAGTCCTAGCGATTCCAAAGCCTATTAGTACAGTACTTACCTGCTAGTAATTTCGCATTCCACTTTCAGAGTATATGGTTTTCCGTGCCCCTCGGGGATTTGTGTAAATTGTGCAACTTAAAGTATTTTCGTAAGAGTTTTGTTGTGTGCTTAGTACCCTGTCCTCATAAAGAGTACAAGGCTGTTGTGACCCTAAATAAATACACTGTTTATTTTCATAACACTTGTGTGGTGTCCTTTCACTTGGTGTTCAAGGGGTATATGTGATTGTATAACAGCTGGCTTAACACGCCCTCTAGAGTTTAGCCCGAAGACTGCTCGTATCCACGCTACTAGGATAGCTGGTCTATAAGGTTGACTTACACCAATCACCATAAGGGTTGTTTGGACTGATGCATAGTGATCACTAGAATAGTGAGCACTGCATATCAGTCCAACTTCTCACACTTAGTAACTTGACTGCTGAGCTCCAGTCAGATAGACTTATGACACTTCAGAATAGGGTTGCTCTTGATAACATACTAGCAGACCGAGGTGGAGTATGTAAACTGATTCAATCGAGCTGCTGCGTTTTCATTCCAGACAACGCTTCGTCAGTCTTCCAGGCCATTTCCAAGCTACATAAGATCTCTGATTCTGTCCATTTAGATAAAGAAGATTGGTCATTGATGGGATGGTTCTGGGGATTGATATCCACTTGGGGATGGAAGATTCTGATGGTCATTGGAATGGTTTTAGCTATCCTTTTCCTGTTCTCTCTCTGTGTACAGTGTGCTCCTGCTATTTGTGGCCTCTGTGCTACTTCGTGTGTAAGGAGACCTGTCCAGAGAGAGGTACTAAGTACTAGGATGATGCTTCAGAAACATATCGATTATCTGATGAATATAGATCCAGATTCAGACTGACATGGGTTTGGGTTTGTTGCCTATGTAAGGGCAAAAGGAGGGTCTGTAGTTCCATAGTTTGAGGGTCTGGTTCGGTGGTTCCGAACCCATTCAATAAAGATCGTCAGAAATAGACAATTTTGGTGTCAGCAGACCGCAAATCATGAGTGCGGTGTGTACGAGTGTTTTTGCATTAATCGATCAATGAGAACACTACGTATTTAGGGATTTTGTTTCAACCTTCGGGTTCCATTTTGTGAACGGCAGCAATTTTATGTGGTTGCCCTCACATAGGCCGATGACTGCGGCCGAACGAGTCTTTGGGACACGCACACCTTAGCTGACTTCTAAATGACCTGGCCGAACTGACTGCCTTGCCCGAGGCTGACCTCGCTGAGCCAGTTCCTTGTTAAGCAGCTGGTCAGATAAAGATCAAAGAGCAGGACGTGCCGAAGTTTACAGTACACTGCACCCACCTTTCTATCTTGCTTCCAATCTGTTTCTGCTCCTTCCTTTACGACATAATCACTGATTTGGGTTGAGGTTTTATGATGGGTTTGTCCGGCCTGATCGAACAGGAAAATGGAATGTGCTTGGTCATTTCTGGTGGGCTGGACAACGGAAAAGGGGATTGTCGTCATGCGCTACTTTTGAAATGTCACAAACTGATTGGTCCGTCTGTATGTAATCAATACAACTTTGGAATGTGATTTTTGGCATAAAAGACCATGCTTCGCTCATTGACATTGTGCAGTCTCTAGCGAACCACCCGTTTTGTGCTTCGTAGATCTCTGTTCCTGGTTGCAGCCAATAAACTTTGGTCTTTGACGTCATCAAGAAGCGTCCCGTGTCTCTGTTTGCCAAGGCAGGGGAACTCGAAGGCATCGGGCGTTTTCCCTGATGCCGCTAGGTTCTAAAACCTGGTCCTTCACTTACGGCGTGGGGGAGGGCGCCATTAAACCAAAAATGATGCTGCCATGCCGAAATCAGATTCTCCTTTGTCCTATATGGTGTGCAATTTGCAGGTATCGCAGTGGGAGTGTAAGTATGGAATTTTCATCATCCACATTTATTGCAGGAAACGTTACCCAAGAGTAGAAAAGCTCAAAGGAGAACGCTGCATCGGCACTCACCACAAAGATTACTGACATACAATCGTCGGGCACCCAAACTGCGTCAGATGACGCCAGAGCTCTGCAGGACTATGCAGAGCTTTATTAATATCACCCATAAGGACACAGAGAAGAAAAACAATCTATATGAATTGTAGCACAAAAAAGGGTAGTAATTCAAAATGCTAACCTTTCTAATTTTCAATTTTGAATGCACCTGTAATCTATCCATATAGGTAGGTTACTCCGTCACTTCTGTCAATTGGAAACAGGAGTGAGGATGTTGTGGACAAATAGAAGCACTACTACTTAAGTGTCTCGACCAAACGTTAGGTGTGCCATGATGCAGGGATTCTGCTCATGCACAGAACTATGCACAGGAAACCAGGACCTCAATGAATCGTGGTGTACCAAAAAGCTCACCTCAGTGCCCTCAGTGCCCAGATCCCCTATCCGACTAGTATCAGTGTCTTATTCGTCCTCCGCACTACAGAGATGGTACCAATGATTAGACAACCCAGAACAAGTGACTGACGGTATTCTCAGGAATGGTGGGAATCAATCTTGAAAGCGTGCATCGGGGGTTTGGGCATCTCTATCACGTCCGCGATCAGCCCCCAGTGTTTGTTATTAGTTTTTATTTTGTTGCTCTTTGTACAATATGTGCGTTCTGTTAACGCGTAGACATTTTGAACTCAGCTCCTTTTAACTACTGTGGAATACATGGTCAATTATTGCATTTTAATTCCTCCGCCATCGTGTTTTCCCCCTCAGACTCTTTCTGGTTGACTTATCTGCAACCACCAATGGGAGACCAGTGGCATCATTTGTTTAAACTGGGTCCATACATTGACAAATTGTTTTTGAAGCAAGGAGATTTATATATCGTATGCTATCCTTCAACCGCCCAAGTAAGTCTCCCATCCATCTAGTAATATCCCCCATAGGACAACGAATACATGTCCCATGATGTAACACTGAGATCACATTATCTTTCAGATATCCAAGGATCATTTGACTGCCCAACCCAGACGGGTATTGGTAGGCCGCTTCCGAAGTAGGTATCGCGTGCCTTGATTCCTCACAATAATGGAGTATTCACCACAGCCTAATAGGTTTACTGAACATATTCTATCGTTCTAGGTGCTCCTTTACCATTTTGTCCTGATGAAGACCCCAGAATGAGGAAACATTAACCCTTTAAACCTACGGGGTCAAAACGTAGACAACCTTACATCCTCACACCATAGGACTTAAAGAAAATGACTAACCAGACCCTTTGTGTGATGAGTTTAGGGAACCACGGACCATTCTAGGCTGTAAAGGTCTAATTGTATATACGTGTAATTGTGTTAATGTCACACTACCTTTACCCAGTCCCCCACCAACCCAACCACCCCATCTTACCCAAATACCTTCTTTTCTCTATCTGCACTGAGAGAACTTTATGATATCAAATGTTATGAAATATGCAGCAACATTAATGACTTTGATTTACAAAATTTTGATTTTTGGTGAATTCTTAATACAATTGTAGAATTAGGGATACTACCCTGACCCTTCCTAAACATACTTTTGTTATGACCCAGGTCAGGTAGTTCTTCTGGGTATACCCCGTTGAAACTCAACATTCAGAGGGTATGATGACACTAAGCCATTCCTGTTCCTGCTTCAGAGAGTCTAATGACACTACATGAATGCATGGACTTGCTTAATAGGGTCCAACGACACTACACCACTGCCTGCCCTAGTTTCAAAGGGTTTCATGATACTACACCAATGCCAACCCTTTATTCACAAGGTCTAATAACACTACACAAATGCCTGCCCCTTCTTCAGAGGTTCTAATGACATTACATCAATGTTTGACCCAGCTTCAGAGGGTCCAATGACACAACACTAATGCCCATCCCAGCTTCAGAAGTTCTAATGAACCAACACCAATGCCTACCCTTTCCTCAGAGGGTCTAATGATACTTCATCAATGCATGCCCCTTTTTCAGAGGGTCTAAAAGCACTACACCAATACCCTTCCCTTCTTCAGATGGTCTAATGACACCACATTAATGTCTGTCCCTGCTCCATAGAAATTTCAGTGGAAAGTTAGCGGTCAAAAGGCACTTGATGACCTGAAGCAGGCCATGTGCACTGCACCAATTCTGCAAGGTCCTAACTACTCCAAGGAATTAATTGTCCAAAAAGATGCATCTGAATTGGGGTAAGGTTTGTGCTGTCACAATTAAATGATGAAGGTCAGGACCAGCCAGTAGCTTTTATTAGCAGTAGGCTGACCCCTAGAGAGAAACGTTGGTCAGCCATTGAGAGGGAGACCTTTGCTGTGGTTTGGGCTCTGAAGAAGCTGAGGCCATACTTGTTTGGCACTCACTTCACTGTTCAGACTGACCATAAGCCCGTCTTATGGCTAAAACAGATGAAGGGTGAAAACCCTAAACTTTTGACATGGTCTATTTCCCTACAGGGGATGGACTATACAGTGGAACATAGACCTGGGAGTAACCATGACATTGGACACTCCAGATATTTCCACTAAGAACATGAAGACTCAGCTGCTCAAGGTTAGTTTAATGTCCCTGCGTTGGGGGGGTAGTTGTGTAGGAGAGTAGGATCTGCTTACTATGGTTACCCCCACTTTTTGCTGGTGTTTCACTGTATTTCGACTTTAGTCTGGATGGGTCCCTGCTATCCAGGACCCCAGCCTAGCTGCTTCCTCTCTAAAATGATTGCATGTACTCTCCAGATTGCTTACCAAGGTATCCTAGTATATGGTACCTTAGGTACCAAGGGCATAGTACCCCAAAGGCCTATCAGGGGCTGCAGAATGTTTTATGCCACTTCTGGGAAGCCTTCCAAAATAGTACCACAGGACTGCTACTGCAAGCCTGGGTAAGGTGGTGCATGCACCCCTTACTAAGACAGAGGTTACCTATATCTTCGTTTAAATCACTGACACATATAAACCTATCAGTCACTCCTATGGCAAACCTTATCAATCCTGAAGGCAGAGTGCTTGGTTTTGTGTGAGAGGGTGTGCATGCATGAGCAGGACCCCTCTGCAGCTTTTGAAATTTATTCTCCGAAGCTGTTCTGTGATGCAGCCAGACCATGTTCTCTTAACCCCTTCGCTGCTAGGCCTTTTCCCCTCCTGTGCTAAGCCCTTTTTTGGCGATTTGGGGTAGTGCGCGCTTAGGCCCTTGTAAATTTTTGACCACATAAGGTATCCACGCCAAATTTCCGCCCTTTTCTTCCAACATCATTTGGATTCTAAAGGTTCCCAGGTTTGTGGATTCCCTTGGAGAGGTCCCGGAAATTAACCAAAATATAGTGACATTTTTGTTTTTTCAGAAAAATGGGAAAAATGGGCTGCAAATGAAAGCCTCTGGGTTTTTCCCTGAAATTGTTTTCAAAAAAGGATTTGTGGGGCTGAAATCTCCATTTTCTCAGCTTTTAGGGAATGACAGTCTTTTGTCAGAGAACCAACATTTTTCACACAGTTTTGGCATTTTTCTGGGACATAGGCTATTTTTGCTATTTTTAGAGCTTTCCACCTCCTTCCAGTTAATGGTAGAAATGAGATTGAAAGCAATAATGTATCTTGGAAAGATGTACATTTTCGAAAAGTAGACAAAATTCTGAATTCAGAAAGGGGTAATTTGTCTAAATCCATGAAGGTTTCTTTATAGAAACTAACAGTTAAATATTGGAATAATTGAAAATTAGTTGAAAAAAACAGCCTTTTGTCTCCACGTTTTCTCCTATAACTTTTTCTAATTTTGACAGCTCTTGGAAAGCAATATACCGTTACATTTGTTAGACTTTCCTGGTTGTGGGGATCCCGACGAACCCAGATCCAAAAACTGAGCAGCAACTTGCAATGGTATTTTTTCATTTACTGGGTATAGAGCACTTTGTCTTGGAAAATGTATACATGGAAAAATCTGTATGAAAGACACCTATGTATTTCTGAATTGGGTACAAATTATAGAGTTCAGAAACAGTATATAATTGCACATTTTCAAAATTGGGATTACTCATACTAGCATGAGATTTATTGGTCATTTTTCAAAAAGATTTTTTTTTTACACAATGTCTTTCATTAAAAGGAAGAAATGCATGAAAGCTCAATTGGTAATAACAGTTGATTTACAAATCTGAATTATGCCAAGTCTCCCGATAAAAACGGTACCTCACTTGTGTGGGTCGGCCTTGTGCCTGCGACAGGAAACGGCGCAAAATGCAACGTGGTCACACCTAAATTTTGCAGTTACAAATTGACCCTTTTTTGGCAAAGTGCCTACCTGTAGTACCCTAGCTTTGCCGGCACCTAAGGAAACCTAGCAAACCTATACATTTTTTAAAAGTAGACAGCCAGGAAAATTCAGGATGGGGTGACTCGACTGCCTACCACCAGGTTTTGTTACCCAGAATCCCTTGCAAAGCAAAGAACTTGACAAAGAAAACCACATTTTCCTCACATTTCTGTGGTGGAAAGTTCTGGAATCTGCGTGGATCAACAAATTTCTACCCACCCAGTGTTCCCCCAGGTCTCCTGAAAAAAATGGTACCTCACTTGCGTGGGTAGGCATAGTGGCTGCGACACGAAACAGCGCAAAACGCAACGTGGTCGCACCTCAATTTCCCAGTGAAATCTTGCGCTCTTTGGACAAAGAGACTACCTTTTGTTTTGAGCCCTAGCTCTGCCAGCACCTAGGGAAACCTAGCAAACCTATACGTTTTTATTAAGTAGACACCCAGGGTAATTCAGGATGGAGTGACTCGACTGCCTACCACCAGGTTTTGTTACCCATAATCCCTTGCAAAGCTAAGAATTTGACCAAAAAAAACACATTTTCCTGACATTTCTGTGGTGGAAAGTTCTAGAATCTGTGTGGATCAACAATTTTCCACCCACCCAACGTTCCCCCAGGTCTCCCGAAAAAAATGGTACCTCACTTGCGTTGTTAGGAATAGTGGCTGCGACATGAAACAGCGCAAAACGCAACATGGTCGCACCTCAATTTCCCAGTGAAATTTTGCACTTTTTGGACAAAGAGACTACCTTTTGTTTTTACGCCCTAGCTCTGCCAGCACCTAAGGAAACCTAGCAAATCTATACATTTTTGAAAACTAGACACCCAGGGAAATTCAGGATGGGGTGACTCTTCTGCCTACCCCCAGGTTTTGTTACCCAGAATACCTTGCAAAGCTAAGATTTTGACAAAAAAAACACATTTTCCTCACATTTCTGTGGTGGAAAGTTCTGGAATCTGCGTGGATCAACAAGTTTCCACCCACCCAGCGTTCCCCCAGGTCTCCCCAAAAAAATGGTACCTCACTTCCGTGGGTAGGCATAGTGGCTGCAACATGAAACAGCGCAAAACACAACGTGCTCGCACCTCAATTTCCCAGTGAAATCTTGCACTTTTTGGGCAAAAAGACTACCTTTTGTTTTTGCACCCTAGCTTTGCCAGCAGCTAGTGAAACCTAGCAAACCTATACATTTTTAAAAACTAGACACCCAGGGAAATTTAGGATGGGGTGACTCCTGTGCCTACCCCCAGGTTTTGTTACCCATAATCCCTTGCAAAGCTAAGATTTTGACAAAAAAAACACACTTTCCTCACATTTCTGTGGTGGAAAGTTCTGGAATCTGCGTGGATCAACAAATGTCCACCCACCCAGCGTTTCCCCAGGTCTCCCCCAAAAAATTGTACCTCACTTGCGTGGGTAGGCATAGTGGCTGCGACATGAAACAGCGCAAAACGCAACATGGTCGCACCTCAATTTCCCAGTGAAATCTTGCACTTTTTGGACAAAATGACTACCTTTAGTTTTTGCGCCCTAGCTCTGCCAGCACCTAGGGAAACCTAGCAAACCTATACATTTTTGAAAACTAGACACCCACGGAAATGTAGGATGGGGTGACTCCACTGCCTACCCCCAGGTTTTGTCACCCAGAATCCCTTGCAAAGCTAAGATTTTGACAAAAAAAACACATTTTCCTCATATTTCTGTGGTGGAAAGTTCTGCAATCTGCGTGGATCAACGAATTTCCACCCAACCAGCGTTCCCTCAGGTCTCCCAAAAAAAATGGTATCTCACTTGCGTGGGTTGGCATAGTCGCTGCGACATGAAACAGCGCAAAACGCAACATGGTCGCACCTCAATTTCCCAGTAAAATCTTGCACTTTTTGGACAAAAAGACTACCTTTTGTTTTTGCGCCCTAGCTCTGCCAGCACCTAGGGAAACCTAGCAAACCTATACATTTTTGAAAACTAGACACCCAGGGAAATTCAGAATGGGGTGACTCTTCTGCCTACCCCCAGGTTTTGTTACCCAGAATACCTTGCAAAGCTAAGATTTTGACCCAAAAAAAACACATTTTCCTCACATTTCTGTGGTGGAAAGTTCTGGAATCTGTGTGGATCAACAAATTTCCACCCACCCAGCGTTCCCCCAGGTCTCTTGAAAAAAATGGTACCTAACATGCGTGGGTAGGCATAGTGTCTGCAACATGAAACAGCGCAAAACGCAACATGGTCGCACCTCAATTTCCCAGTGAAATCTTGCACTTTTTGGACAAAAAGACTACCTTTTGTTTTTGCGCCCTAGCTCTGCCAGCACCTAGGGAAACCTAGCAAACCTATACATTTTTGAAAACTAGACACCCAGGGAAATTCAGGATGGGGTGACTCTTCTGCCTACCCCCAGGTTTTGTCACCCAGAATCCCTTGCAAATCTACGATTTTAACAAAAAAAAACACATTTTCCTCACATTTCTGTGGTGGAAAGTTCTGGAATCTGTGTGGATCAACAAATTTCCACCCACCCAACGTTCCCCCAGGTCTCCCGAAAAAAATGGTACCTCACTTGCATTGTTAGGAATAGTGGCTGCGACATGAAACAGCGCAAAACGCAACATGGTTGCACCTCAATTTCCCAGTGAAATTTTACGCTTTTTGGACAAAGAGACTACCTTTTGTTTTTACGCCCTAGCTCTGCCAGCACCTAAGGAAACCTAGCAAACCTATACATTTTTGAAAACTAGACACCCAGGGAAATTCAGGATGGGGTGACTCTTCTGCCTACCCCCAGGTTTTGTTACCCAGAATACCTTGCAAAGCTAAGATTTTGACAAAAAAAACAAATTTTCCTCACATTTCTGTTTTGGAAAGTTCAGGAATCTGCGTGGATCAACAAGTTTCCACCCACCCAGCGTTCCCCCAGGTCTCCCCAAAAAAATGGTACCTCACTTCCGTGGGTAGGCATAGTGGCTGCAACATGAAACAGCGCAAAACACAACGTGCTCGCACCTCAATTTCCCAGTGAAATCTTGCACTTTTTGGGCAAAAAGACTACCTTTTGTTTTTGCACCCTAGCTTTGCCAGCAGCTAGTGAAACCTAGCAAACCTATACATTTTTAAAAACTAGACACCCAGGGAAATTTAGGATGGGGTGACTCCTCTGCCTACCCCCAGGTTTTGTTACCCAGAATCCCTTGCAAAGCTAAGATTTTGACAATAAAAACACACTTTCCTCACATTTCTGTGGTGGAAAGTTCTGGAATCTGCGTGGATCAACAAATGTCCACCCACCCAGCGTTTCCCCAGGTCTCCCCAAAAAAATTGTACCTCACTTGCGTGGGTAGGCATAGTGGCTGCGACATGAAACAGCGCAAAACGCAACATGGTCGCACCTCAATTTCCCAGTGAAATCTTGCACTTTTTGGACAAAATGACTACCTTTTGTTTTTGCGCCCTAGCTCTGCCAGCACCTAGGGAAACCTAGCAAACCTATACATTTTTGAAAACTAGACACCCAGGGAAATGTAGGATGGGGTGACTCCTCTGCCTACCCCCAGATTTTGTTACCCAGAATCCCTTGCAAAGCTAAGATTTTGACAAAAAAAAACACATTTTCCTCATATTTCTGTGGTGAAAAGTTCTGGAATCTGCGTGGATCAACAAATTTCCACCCAACCAGCGTTTCCTCAGGTCTCCCGAAAAAAATGGTATCTCACTTGCGTGGGTAGGCATAGTCGCTGCGACATGAAACAGCGCAAAACGCAACATGGTCGCACCTCAATTTCCCAGTGAAATCTTGCACTTTTTGGACAAAAAGACTACCTTTTGTTTTTGCGCCCTAGCTCTGCCAGCACCTAGGGAAACCTAGCAAACCTATACATTTTTGAAAACTAGACACCCAGGGAAATTCAGGATGGGGTGACTCTTCTGCCTACCCCCAGGTTTTGTTACCCAGAATACCTTGCAAAGCTACGATTTGGACAAAAAAAACACATTTTCCTCACATTTCTGTGGTGGAAAGTTCTGGAATCTGTGTGGATCAACAAATTTCCACCCACCCAGCGTTCCCCCAGGTCTCTTGAAAAAAATGGTACCTCACATGCATGGGTAGGCATAGTGGCTGCGACATGAAACAGCGCAAAACGCAACATGGTCGCACCTCAATTTCCCAGTGAAATCTTGCACTTTTTGGACAAAATGACTACCTTTAGTTTTTGCGCCCTAGCTCTGCCGCACCTAGGGAAACCTAGCAAACCTATACATTTTTGAAAACTAGACACCCACGGAAATGTAGGATGGGGTGACTCCACTGCCTACCCCAAGGTTTTGTCACCCAGAATCCCTTGCAAAGCTAAGATTTTGACAAAAAAACACATTTTCCTCATATTTGTGTGGTGGAAAGTTCTGCAATCTGCGTGGATCAACGAATTTCCACCCAACCAGCGTTCCCTCAGGTCTCCCAAAAAAAATGGTATCTCACTTGCGTGGGTTGGCATAGTCGCTGCGACATGAAACAGCGCAAAACGCAACATGGTCGCACCTCAATTTCCCAGTAAAATCTTGCACTTTTTGGACAAAAAGACTACCTTTTGTTTTTGCGCCCTAGCTCTGCCAGCACCTAGGGAAACCTAGCAAACCTATACATTTTTGAAAACTAGACACCCAGGGAAATTCAGGATGGGTGACTCTTCTGCCTACCCCCAGGTTTTGTTACCCAGAATACCTTGCAAAGCTAAGATTTTGACCCAAAAAAAACACATTTTCCTCACATTTCTGTGGTGGAAAGTTCTGGAATCTGTGTGGATCAACAAATTTCCACCTACCCAGCGTTCCCCCAGGTCTCTTGAAAAAAATGGTGCCTAACATGCGTGGGTAGGCATAGTGGCTGCAACATGAAACAGCGCAAAACGCAACATGGTCGCACCTCAATTTCCCAGTGAAATCTTGCACTTTTTGGACAAAAAGACTACCTTTTGTTTTTGCGCCCTAGCTCTGCCAGCACCTAGGGAAACCTAGCAAACCTATACATTTTTGAAAACTAGACACCCAGGGGAATTCAGGATGGGGTGACTCGTCTGCCTACCCCCAGGTTTTGTTACCCAGAATCCCTTGCAAATCTACGATTTTAACAAAAAAAACACATTTTCCTCATATTTCTGTGGTGGAAAGTTCTGGAATCTGCGTGGATCAACAAGTTTCTACCCACCCAGCGTTCCCCCAGGTCTCCCGAAAAAAATGGTACCTCACTTCCGTGGGTAGGCATAGTGGCTGCGACATGAAACAGCGCAAAACGCAACATGGTCGCACCTCAATTTCCCAGTGAAATCTTGCACTTTTTGGACAAAATGACTACCTTTTGTTTTTGCGCCCTAGCTCTGCCAGCACCTAGGGAAACCTAGCAAACCTATACATTTTTGAAAACTAGACACCCAGGGAAATGTAGGATGGGGTGACTCCTCTGCCTATCCCCAGGTTTTGTTACCCAGAATCCCTTGCAAAGCTAAGATTTTGACAAAAAAAACCAAATTTTCCTCATATTTCTGTGGTGGAAAGTTCTGGAATCTGCGTGGATGAACAAATTTCCACCCAACCAGCGTTTCCTCAGGTCTCCCGAAAAAAATGGTATCTCACTTGCGTGGGTAGGCATAGTCACTGCGACATGAAACAGCGCAAAACGCAACATGGTCGCACCTCAATTTCCCAGTGAAATCTTGCACTTTTTGGACAAAAAGACTACCTTTTGTTTTTGCACCCTAGCTTTGCCAGCAGCTAAGGTAACCTAGCAAACCTATACATTTTTAAAAACTAGACACCCAGGGAAATTCAGGATGGGGTGACTAGTCTGCCTACCCCCAGGTTTTGTTACCCAGAATCCCTTGCAAAGCTAAGATTTTGACAAAAAAAATAAATTTTCCTCATATTTCTGTGGTGGAAAGTTCTGGAATCTGCAAGGATCACCGAATTTCCACCCAACCAGCGTTCCCTCAGGTCTCCCTAAAAATATGGTATCTCACTTGCGTGGGTAGGCATAGTCGCTGCGACATGAAACAGCGCAAAACGCAACATGGTCGCACCTCAATTTCCCAGTGAAATCTTGCACTTTTTGGACAAAATGACTACCTTTAGTTTTTGCGCCCTTGCTCTGCCAGCACCTAGGGAAACCTAGCAAACCTATACATTTTTGAAAACTAGACACCCAGGGGAATTCAGGATGGGGTGACTCGTCTGCTTACCCCCAGGTTTTGTTACCCAGAATCCCTTGCAAAGCTAAGATTTTGAAAAAAAACCCACATTTTCCTCACATTTCTGTGGTGGAAAGTTCTGGAATCAGCGTGGATCAACACATTTCCACCCACCCAGCGTTCCCCCAGGTCTTCCAAAAAAAATGGTACCTCACTTGCGTGGGTAGGCATAGTGGCTGCAACAGGAAACGGTTCAAATCATACGGTGGTGAATTTGCAATACCCAATTGCAAAACAACCTTGATTGGGGGGGGACCTGAGTTTTTGGCCCGGGGCTCGGTGGTATTCTTTGGAAAGTACCAAACCCAAACAGTTCTGAAAAGTAGACACCCGGGGGAGACCAGGGAGGTATGGCATGCGTGGGTCCTCCAATGTTTTCCTACCCAGAACTCCTTGCAAACCTTAAAATTAGGTAAAAATATCATTTTTCCAAACTTTTTTGCGTGGGCTCTCCGTGCTGGCAAAAATGTCCTACCACCCAGCGTTCCCCTTGTTCTCCCCAGTAAAAGGATACCTCACTAGTGTGGGTGCCCTAAAGCAGAACAGGCCAAAAATGAATTTTGAAAAAAGTAGTATTTAAGTTTTACAAGTTAAGCCCCCCTGCCTTAGTCACAGGCCTTTGGCCCACCCACACAAGTGAGGTATCATTTTACTCGGGAGAACAAGGGGAACGCTGGGTGGTAGTACATTTGTGCCGACACAGAGATCCCACGCAAAAATGTATGGAAAACATTTTTTTTAACCTAAATTTATGGTTTGCTGGGATTTCTGGGTAGGAAAACAGTGGGGGACCCATACATGTCATACTTCCCTGGACTTCCCCGGGTGTCTAGTTTTCAGAACTGTTTGGGTTTGGTAGTTGCCAAAGATGCCCGCCGAGCCCCGGTCCAAAAACTCAGTCCCCCCCCAAAAAAAAGAAGGTAATGCTGCTATTGGTTATTGTAATTTCTCAACCGTATGATTTGGACCGTTTCCTGTTTCAGCCACTATGCCTACCCACACAAGTGAGGTATCATTTTTATCGGGAGACCTGGGGGAACGCTGGGTGGGAGGAAATTTGTGTGAGCCCAGTGACGCAACACTTTCCCACAAAAAAAAAATTGTGAAAAAAATGATTTTTTCAGCAAAAATTGAGGTTTGCAAGGGATTCTGGGTAAAGGAACGTTGGAGGATCCACACAAGCCATACCTCCTTGGAAGCCCCCGGGTGTTTACTTTTCAGAAATGTGTGGGTTTGGTAGGTTTCCCTAGATGGCCGTCCCGCACAGGGCCAAAAACCCAGGTAACCCCTCTTGCAAAAGCTGGTGGTATTACCACCAGATTTTGCAAGAGGGGTTACCTGGGTTTTGGACCCCGTGCTAGATGGCCATCTTGGGAAACCTACCAAACCGCTGCACCTCTGAATGTTTTAGGCATCATGTGTCTTCTTGCGCTGCACCCCTGAATGTATTTTATTGCATCATGTGCTTTATTCTTAACACCTCTGAATGTTTTAGGCATCATCTGTTTCTCTTTATTACTCCTCTGAATGTGTTTCATGCATCATGAGTAATGTGTTCTGGTATACCCCTAAATGTATTTTATTCTTAGGTGGTTGTTCTTTTTAGTACAGGTGGTCCTAGTAAGGTCCTGGTTCCTGTTACCAATGGATACTGGTTGTGATCTTTTTGATTACCATTTTATTTTTATTATTTCTTATTCTAAAAGTACTATATCTGATTCTGACAGTGGCCCATGTGGCCCTGTCTTGTAAATAATCCCTTATGAATGTTGCCCTTGCCAGTTGGCACAATGTACATGTGTGATTTTTATCTGATATGTGTTTTGACAATACAAAAGTTATTTTATAATAACCTTGTGTGGAGTTCCTTTTGTAGTGTGCCTAGTATGTTGTTGCTGTTGTGTGATGGCGCAAATGCTTTACACATTGCCTCAGAGTTTAGCCTTACTGCTTGTGCCAAGCTACCAAGGGGGTGAGCAGGGGTTATCTTGGCGTGTGACTTCCTTGCCCTGACTAGAATGGTGGTTTCTGCCTGGCTTTGGCGTCAGCCTTAGCCTACCAGAAATAGCCAGTTCTAACACTTAGGAATAGGGATAATTTGAAAAAACCTGATAGATATCAAGATAATGATACACATCCGTCTCGATCTTTTCAGACTTCTCCGCAGAAATTGGAAAGAAGAGGACGGTCAGAACACAAGGAAGAACGCGTCAAGTCCAAAGACAAGGAACCCGTTCACCAAAAGAAAAAAGCTAAATTTTCCAAAAAGAAGGTAGCAAACATAAAAATCAAACATGCCGAGGATCTTGAGGACACAACTCAAGAACGGTGAGTGGGCTCAGACAATGCTAGACAGCGCAGCAGAAGTAACAATAGTTCGCAAGATCCTGAAGGATCATCTGGACACAGTGGACTTGAATGAATACATTCAGGTTGAAACTGCAGACACCAGGGTTAGTGTACCCCATAAATTATATGAAGTAACACTCCGGATGGAAGGGGACATAACTAGAAAAATTAGAGCACTCTTTTGGGAGAATCTCTCTAAGGGCTATGACATTCTTCTAGCTGAACAAGACTGGCCACCTGAATTTGTCAGGGAGTGCCAACATGGCGAAGAGATAATTATGACAGCCTTCTCTAATCACATTCCAATTCATAAAAAATATACATATGCCAGAAAATGGGCAGTAGCCCAAGCTCCAGCATTATATAAAAATCACGCAGGATGGGACGAGGATTCTCCTCACCATAAAATCCAGTTAAAGAACCAGCCCACTGCACAAAGGCAGTACCCAGTTAAGCAAGAAGCGAAAAAACAGGCCAGGGAGATTTTAAATCAACTTGAATACCAAGGGGTGATTGAAACATGCATCTTGTCTATGAACAATCCTTTCAATCAATCAATCTGGAGTTTGTTAAAGCGCGACTACTCACCCGTGAGGGCCTCAAGGCGCTAGGGGTGGGGGGGAAAGGAGGTGCAGGTTCCATTCCATCAAGGAGGCGGTCTTGCGAAGATCCAGGTTTTGAGGTTTCTTGCGAAGATGGGGAGCGATGTTGTCTGTCTGAGGTGGAGCGGAAGGGCATTCCATGCTTTGGCCGCGAGGAAGGAGAAGGAGCGGCCTCCTGATCTGGTCTTTCTGGTGTGAGGGACCACGGCGTAGGAAAGCTGGGCTGATCGTAGGGTCCTTTGGGGTGCGTGGAATTTGAGTCGGCTGTTCAGGTTTGCTGGTCCGGTGCCGAGGAGGGCCTTGTGTGCGTGGGTGAGCATCTTAAAGGTGATTCTCGCCTCGACGGGGAGCCAGTGGAGTGTGCGCAGATGCTGGGAGATGTGGCAGTGTTTTGGCAGGTTGAAGACCAGTCTTGCGGCGGCGTTCTGGATGTTCTGTAGCTTGCGGATGAGGTTTTTGTTTATTCCGGCGTAGAGTGCGTTGCCGTAGTCGAGTCTGCTGGTGACCAGGGCGTGAGTGACTGTCTTTCGGTGTTCAAGGGGGATCCATTTGAAGGTCTTACAAAGGAGGTGGAGGGTGTGGAAGCAGAAAGATGAGACAGAGTTGATCTGGCGGTCCATTTTGAGGTCGGAGTCTAGGATGATTCCCAGGTTGCGTGCGTGGTCTGTGGGGGTTGGCGGGTTTCCGAGGGCGGTGGGCCACCAGGTGTCGCTCCAGGCGTCGGGGTTTGGGCCCATGATGAGTACTTCTGTTTTGTTGGTGTTTAGTTGTAGGCAGCTGTTTTTCATCCATGTGGCGACGGCTTCCATGCCTTCTCGAAAGTTGTGTCTGGCGGTGTTGGGCTCATTGGATAGGGAGAGGATGAGCTTGGTGTCGTCTGCGTATGACAAGATGTTGAGTCCGTAGGTTCTGACGATGGGGGCAAGTGGAGCCATGTAGACGTTGAAGAGCGTCGGGCTGAGGGAGGAGCCCTGGGGGACTCCGCAGGTGGTAGGTGTGGGGTCTGTGAGGAAAGGGGGGAGTATGACCCGCTGCATCCTGCCGGAGAGTAAGGAGCAGATCCAGTCAAGGGCCTTGTCCTGGATTCCTGCATCGTAGAGTCTGCGTATTAGGGTGGGGTGGGAGACTGTGTCTCCCACCGCACCCTTTTCTATATCCAAACCAGACAATTCATATAGTCTAGTATTGGATTACAGACACTTAAACTCTTGTTGCAAAACATTTGCAGTACAAAACTCACACAGTGCAGCACTGATGAATAACATTGTGCACAAAAAATATAAGACAACATTAGATATTTCAAATGGATTTTTCTGTCAAAATAGTGCACCAGAAAGCAGGCATTTGACCGCTTTCTCAATTTTGGGGACACAGCGACAATTTTTCGTCTCCCCCAAGGATTCAATAATAGCCCAGGGTTATTTTCAGCAAGAGTAACGGAGTTACTCCAAACGTACGATGATGAGCATTATCTTATGTTGATGACATCTATCTTACAGATGACGACTTGGACAAGCACTTAAAAAGAGTGAACACCATAATACTTGGGTTCGCTTCTGAGGGGTATAATTTCAATTAAAATAAATCAAGAATTGCCCACCTCAATGTCATATTCTTGGGATATGAGCTATCAAGTGAAGGCAAAAACCTAGCAGCAAACATTCTAGAGAAATGTGCGCTGCTCCAACCTCCTAAAACGCTGAAAAACTTACAGTCAATTCTAGGTTTCCTGAATTTTGAAAGAACTTATGTTCTGAATTACCCAGAGAGGGTTAAACCTCTCCACGAATTAATCAAACCTGATTTTAAACCAATACATTGGGCTCAAACACACACAGAAATTTTGCGTTCAGTTCAAATAGACATGTTAGCAAAAACTAAACTAGACACACTCGAAAACGTGCACAACCTTGTAATCCGAATCATCCCAGGAAGATGTGGATTTACGTACCTAACCTTTAATGAAGGAGAAACTGTACCAATAGCTACAAATCACACTTGTACACACAAGCAGAAATGAAGGTCACTTCTACAGAGAAAATTCTGACAGCGGTTCAAACTGCTGTAGCAAAAGAGAGAGCTCTCGCGCAGGGTAAACACATAATGATTGTTACACCTGTACCTGCCTTAGAGGCAGTAACAAGAGCAAGCATTCCTAATTCGAAAGCTTTACATCCAAGATGGATACAATGGGTTAACTCTCTTGCTGCAACAGACGTTCAATACTTTTTTGACCCTTGTCTAAAGACACAAGAATTTCTCCAATATGAACACGAATGTCCTCTGCCGACCGAAATTCTTCCTCTTGAAAATTATGGCTGTATAATATTTACAGATGGATCAGCGCAGGCCGCAATTGGGGGTAAGCAAGCCTATAGTGCTGCCTGCGCGATTGTTAAAGGTCGCTGGCGCGAAGGCAAATTTAGACCTATGGTCACAAAAACTCAATCACTTGGAGACTGTACAGCTCAGCGAGCTGAACTACAGGCTTTCAAGATGGCACTTAAAAATACTGATCGCGAATTTCCCACACATTGATAGTGTGTGATTCGTATTACTGCGTCCAGTCTTACAATGGTATCTGCAGAACTGGGTTCAAAACGGATTCAAAGACGCTAAAGGTGGCACAATCAAGCATAAGTTGCTTTGGGAACAAGTAGTTCTTTTACAGGCTGATGAAGCCGCGAAGGCAGCTGTGCAAAAGGCTTCCGTAGCTGCTATCACCCGGTCAAAAACAGTTAAATGTCCTGCACAAATGCCCCTTCTGATTTCAGATAAACCACTAGCGTGTGTTTATCTGGACCACTGTGGTCCCTTAACACGAGATGGCAACTATAAAAATATCATGGTCGCAGTGTATTCCTGCACAAGATTTATTTGGTTATGGCCCCAGTGCTCGGCTGACGCCAGAACTGTTATAAAGGATTTGCGCGTCTTTATCGGCACATACGCAGTAGGCATGCTACATTCTGATCAGGGTCCTGCGTTTAGCTCTCGAGCTTACAAGGAGGCCATGGTTAGTTTGGGCGTTGCATTGCGGTATTCTAGTCCCTTCCATCCTGAGGGTAATGCGGTAGTGGAAAGAAAAAAACGTGACATAAAGCAATCCATAACAGCAAAGGTATTAGGTTCGGGTGATGGGTGGGTCAAACATCTAATAAGTGTCCAACGTAGTCTTAACAATCTGAAAAGAAATTCTCTGGGGGGAATCACTCCTTATGAGCTACTATTTGGTACAAGAATGATAATCGATTATCTCAATTGTCAGACTTCAGTGGTAGAACAGAAACCCTTTGATATCAAAGATTGTTTGGCTGTCTTACAGGACTTAAATGAAACAAGAAGAAGACTGAGAAACACAACACAAAAGCCAACAGTCACTGAAGATAAACCACCTGTCCCAGCAAGACCTGTCTGGATTCCAAAGATTGGGGATCTAGTCAGGGAAAAGATAGCGGTGAAGAAGGAATTTGGGCCTTCTTGCAGAAAAGCGGTACCTGTCTTGAGAATACAAGGAATGAGATCAGTAGTACTGCCGCCCCTTGCTGGTAAAAAGGAGAACAAAGTTGTGTCCATCGACCTGGTAAAACCACAACATGTGGCCAATAATAGGCAGTAGGCCAAGAGGACTCCCAAGATGTAGCAGACAGCCAAATCTTGCTAAAATCCAAGAGGTTCAAACTGAAAGACTTATCAACTTCGATAAACCTGCAGTAAGAAAAGAAGGACTATGCAACAAAGCAATGGAACTCGTGCCTCTTGAGACCCAAATATCTGTTCGACCAGAAACATCAGTCTACAAAGATGTAGCACCTGAATACACTAACATGACAAAGGACGAATCAGTTCCAGCAATTTCAACTAACCCTGATGCCATTCAAACAATTGACCGAACTGCATCTGAATATTTCATCAACTTTGATAACTTTTCCGAGGATCCAAGTGAACCTGAAGATACAGCAACTAAGAAAACTCTCAAAGTAAAAGCGACAGAACTTTTTCATGAAATTGAAAAAATATATCTGGTTTCACCATGGACAGAATTTTGGATTGGTTTAGGTGCATTTTTCCTCCTGCTCTCGCTAATATTAGTTTTAAGCCTGGGACAAATGTAGATGGAAAATACAGTACAATGGACACAGCAAGTCAGAAAATCAACTCGGTCCTAAAACCGCACAAATCATCACATGTTGAAAAAAGAGAACTGTCATCAGTAAACATCACAGCCATCCCTATACCAGGAGGTATAGCATGGGATAGAACTGATTATGACATCTATGGCATGGTAGAGATGCTGAGGATTCCACATCAGTTCAAGGTTTCTTTGAATGACTTTGTAACACCCAGCACATTCTCTGATGATTGGGACTTTGGGACAATTAATAATATGATGTCAGATTTAGAAATGTCTGCGAAATATACCGAACATGACTATTTAGAAGGGTCATCAGACTATGAGCAAATGTATTGTTTTAACCAATTTGGTCATCACTATTTGCACAAATCTGCAAGCCCAAGAAATGTTTTTATATGTATAATCAATGGGAACATTGTCCAACACCACAAAAAGGCAGCTCTAAAACATTTTATCAAAAGTTTCCTTACTTCTCAGGGTTTAATGTTACAGATCCAGAAACGTTTTATTTCAAAAATGTAAATAAGACAGGATTGAAAACAGCGTTGACCAATACCTAACACATTTATTCTGCAAACTTTTATGCTAAGTTGTCCACATTGGGTTACGAATTCTGGAAAGACAACATCAAGACAAATACTGTCTGGGGCACAAAAGAATGGCAGCTGCAAGGTTTGGAAGCTTTATTCAGAGCCTGCATTATACCTGAACAAATAATGTTTTGAAATGACACTGTGCAACACACCTCTTGTCTTGGCATAGCAAAACTAAAAGATTTAAATAAACCATCTATACCAAAGCCCATACCTGAAAATAACAAAACAACAGAAGTGGAGATAGTCGTACAATATGTTTTCAAATTGAACAGAACTAGTCCTGATTGGAAAAAATGGTTGATCTGACCCACAGACACCAATAACTGTCAAGATAGATTCCTTAAAAAAAACACAGGGTTTAATTCTTAACAGGCCAGATCCAAGATAATCCCAGAGACAACATCCAGGGATAGTAACAACATATAGTGTAGGGAAACTATGCCTTGAATGGCTGAAAACTTCTACACTTTCAGAAATTAAACAATACTTGACTTTACTTAAAGAAAGCAATGATTTGCGAGATTTCTTATTGGGACCTCGCAAACCACGGCAAACATGTTTCATATACACCGGTATATATGCTGCGTACAACGAAGCTTGGAAAATACCACAATTAGAAACTGCAGAAAGAATACGAGAAATTGATCGTATTAACTTGGAGAAAGCTCTCTCTTTAATCGACAATGGGTTAAATACTCTGTCCTCCAGAATATATTCATTGGACAGCATTGTATCCTCTGCAATTGACATAATGGAACAAGACTTGCTAATGTTACAACACGGCCAGTCTCAATTACGTTCTATAATGCAGCTAGGCTGGACATTACAAAATCTGCGTTCCGGCTACGTGCCATGGAGGCTTACCAACACAACGTCATTGTTTACTGGGTTTAACCTTACAGATAAACAAATCTCTTTGGCACAAAGAGGAGCAGACTATACGGTGTTGAGCATTGAAAAACTGGAAAGATAACCATTGACAGTTTCAGAGAAACCTGCAATAGAATGGATAATTCATGGCACCATCATGATTCCAGTGACGATTTTCAAGTTTTAGTATTGTCTACACCATATACCAGAAGGCCTGTATGAAAGGTTGGGTAAAGAATACATTAAGTCAACATGGACTCTACCATATACACACAAATGTTGGACCAAGGGAAAGATGTATTCCTTAGTGGGAAAAATTTTAAAAATTCACTAAGTGGTACACTTCTGTGCCAGGGTATTAATTTACACCGAGCCTGCGATGGTTCTGCTAATAACCTTTCAAGCCACCTGCACGGTACTCCCTCGACACTGATAGAACCCGTTTTCAGGCAGCTATACGAATGCTGTTACGTTATGTTGAATGATCACAGCTGCTGTGGAATGGTGCCAGGAAAAGTTTATCTGGTTAGTGTGTCGTCCATGGTCACTTGTTGTATGCAAGTATTGTATCCAACTCGCAAGTCAGATAGTCAGACGGCAATATGGCCTTCACTGAATATCTCTTCTATACGAATTGATACTTTAAGCAGACTAAAGTCTATTCTTTTGCAAAAATATGTGCCACTGACATCATCAAAAGAAACGTATAATCTGCAAGTTGCAAGAACATCTGCAGAGATACATGCATTCTTATCAACAAACTGCCCTTTACATTTCGCAAAAATGTTAAGTTAAATCTTAAACATGTCTGATACCAGTGGCATCGCACATGTATTTAAGACAATTTTTTCGGGACTGATAGCACCATTTGTAGCAGTCTTTTCATCATTTTTCTAAATTTCGTGCACTCTGTGTTCGGCAGCCTGCCTCTCTCATCTTGGTACTCGTAGCAGGAATACTATTTTTATTTCTTCTGCTCCGATATGGCAAGTCCAGTAACCGGCGATACCCAGAACCTCATGGAACAAACGGTCCGTGCCCACAGGTATCGTGAGAAATAACATTGATTCTCAGGTTGGCTCGTTTATGAGATCTGAATATGACATGGCTTCTCTTGTTCAGACTAATCTGGCAAGATTACATCTTACCTGTTCTACGATGCCTGCTTTTCGGAGAGGAATGCGTGTTAGACATTTGTCTTACACTTCCATCAGTCCTTCCATCGGATGTCAATGTATTGCTAGGTCCTGTACGGGTCATGCATTGTGTTGCTCCCAATGGCTACAGATCCTGATGACGGCATTCATTGAGATCTCACCAGTAAGTCTAACTGAGGGTGAGGTACGAGAAACACCAGGCACACAGGTACCATATGATATGACCATTGCTAACTCGGCAACAAGCGCTGACGGCAATGCTTCTCATCTATGCACATTTGATCTCGTAGATCAAGTGGTTCCACTTTCACCTACTGTGGTAGACTATTTCTTGGCCAGCCTGGACGACTTGATGTTTTCTCCTGACACCGAGAATAACTTTTGAGTCATGTACACAGTGTTCTCTGAACTCTGAAATTCGGCCTTCATTTTTCAAAACAAAGACTTCTAACATTTGAAACTCTATTTTCACAACAAATGGAATGTTTTCTCTCCTTCCAAAACATTGAACTTTTGGCACAGACTAATCTGCTTAAAGTAGAACTATTCCTAGAGAACAAGTCATTTTTTGAAGACTGACTAAAAGAACTATTTGGCCTCGTCCCAATTAATAGAAAGATTGCTATGACACGTTATGTTATGAAATGATCTCGACTTTTCTTCTGTATTTAGGAGACGTTTTCATAAATGTAATCACATGATTCTTTTCAAATTGCATAAATTAGACTAAAGACTGTATGCTTAGAAATGTTTGCCTTAAGTATATTGTGTACTGTAAAAAATTCTAAAAATATTTTTTCTGCATATCCAGTTCTAATGCATTTTATGTATTGGGGTTGGATTGTAAACACTAGCTTAAGATAATTTCAGTGCTTGCTAGGTTAGCTTTATTGAACTTACGACCGTGGAGTGGGTGTTGTAAATGAATCTCGGACCCCAGTATAAATTTCCTGATGCATGCCCTTATATAGGTATACTTTAACATTTCCTTATATAGGCATAGAAATCATTAACATATTTGGCCTAAACCATACAGCCCAAATACGGCATGGATACTTCCACTAAACTCCAAGAATTAACAACGTTTCCTTGGAAAAACCCGCCTTCAGCAGCCCAGGACTTCCCCCTGCTTGAATATTAAGTTCTCCTAGAACTCCCAGCGTTTTCCAAGAAATGAGCCTTTGAGTGACGTTATTAAGTCCAAACATGCGTCAAACTTGGCACCTTCAAAGTATAAATATGCCTTGATTTGCCTAAACAAACACACGGTGGTTTGGAGCAGATCGACTATCTACGTGCCCGACGCCCTGCAGCAGCAAGTGCCAAAGGAAGCCAACCCTCCAGCAGACGCACTGCAAGACTCTGTCATTTCTTCTGCTGAGAAATCCAGCTCCAGTGTTTTCAGGCTATCCTTGCGGGTGTCTGGGAAATCGAGTCCCGGTAACGAAATACAAGACCTCCTTCATTTTAGAACCAAAGTTACGGAGCTGATTAGACCTCTTGGAGAATTATTGGAATCAGATTCCTGGCAGAGAACTCCTAAAACTTAAGCTACTCCTCTTATACTTCCTCCCTCGTACTAGACATAGGTTAGGTACACCGGGGTGGGCGTATTTAGAAGCACCAGTTAAGTACTTTTAGCCATCCTTTTATCACTGTAGGTATTTTATACATTTTATGCACTTTATGGCTTAGAAACCATATCATGCTTTTACAGTACTACTTTATAATACTGTTCGTATTATATGCATTGTACTTCATAGTAAGCGTTACTATTGTAGCAGTTCATTTTCAATGCTTGAGAAAGCAGAGTGTTCAATAAATACCTTTTTATTGAAAACGCCTGTCTCTCTATTCCTCTTTCACCTCTGGTGAAACTACGCATGCACGATTGACTGAGTGAAATAGTTATCTATTGTTTCCGTGACTCTAGAGATTTGATTTCTTATTCTTGGGAAAAAAAGTTGTCATGTTTTAGGTGGTTGTCAGAAACGAATCCCTTCTTGTTTATTCGAGAAAGTTTCTAGTGACCTCTGAGCTAGCTGGCACTCACAATTAAGTCTAATATAACCGGTAGAGACCTAGTAGACCTCAGTCCTACGTCTAAGCTGCAGGATATATTTGTCATGATTCCACACCTGCTCATCCTTAAGGACTACGCATCCCCTTTAGGCTACTGTTTTATTTCCCTTTTGAAACCCACCCCTGTCCCGTGCGCCCGCACGCTTCAAGTCAGTGTGTTTGGTGGTACTGTATTTCATGCCTTAATTTCATGCCTTGTGTCCTATTGTGATTGTTTCCACTATTTGTGCAGGTTTCTGTGTTTTCATGTGGTTTAATTTAGGTTTAGGAGCAAGCGCAGACGAAAGACCAAGCCTTCGCTTTGAGCGCTCACTGAAGTCAGACCTTCGCTCTGAGAACGGTCTCATTGCATCCTTTGCACGCGCCTTTTTGGTGCGCCTCAGAGGGGTTTCAGAAAGCTTCTGTCTCGCGCACCATCCGTGTGCGTAACTGGGTGGAGCTGGGTGCGGCCCAGTATTTAAACCGCACCCAGCCTTCTGGAAGGCGCTTTGCCTTCAGACTTCATTTGGAGAAGGTCGCGTATTCTTCTTACCGGCAGGACATCTTCATGGCTCTTCAACTGGCTAATCATTCTTTGAAAACAGCGATGAAGACCCTAGAAGACAAAGAGTCAGAAAGCTAAGTACTTTCATTTGTTTGGTAAAAGGCGCCCTTCGCAAGAAAGGTCTAAGACAATTTTTGGAACTTTGCTTCACAGAGGAAAACGCAAGGAAAGACTTTGGACTATTTAGTTTCTTGTACTTCAGTATTCTTCAGAAGAACTTGTTTAGGTTTTCTTGTATGTTATTTAGATTCATATTTTAATAGCAAATACAGTCATCGCTTGATGTTGTTAAGGTATGGGATTTTGTGTATTTGCTTGTCTTTCCGAAATTAGAGGACGATTTTCAAGAACCCCGAGTCTAGGAGGCTAGACGTTTATTGCAAGTAAGTGGTAGAAGAGTTAGGTAGGATTTGCGAAAGCCTTTTAAAGAATGATAAGTAATCCTCCTCTTTCATTTCCAGCCTAATTCAACTAGAGTCTTCAAGCCTACAAGCTGACCACTTAATTCCCAGAGGACCCTTGACGACACCGTCTTCACCTCCATAAAGAAATACTGGACGAAGGCCCACTCCTTACTGATCGCAGGTAGGCGAACGTTTAGAAATCCAGTTAGAGTCTTAAGTATCTTAATCAGAGTAGTTAAAAGATTAGAATAGAATAGGAGGAAACTATAGGACCTGAATAGTAAAGTCTTCTGTACTTGTTGCCTCGCAGGTCGACAGCAAGAATCAAGAGTCTTCACTGCAACGTCCAGTACCGGCCTTCCTCCCTAATTTCTAGTTAATTTCTTGCTGTAATTTTAGAATCAGTAAGTGTTAGTTAGTAATCAGGGAAGTTGGTCCCTTACGTCTCTGCGGAATCATCTGCGTCATCCTAGAGGGCTTCTGTTCAAGCAAGGTAAGGGACGACGTGGATAGCTTGACAGAAGGCAAAGCCCACGTTGATAATTCCGCCCAGACGCAATGGATCAGGTATCTATGCAGGATTTAGTAGCTGTGCTAGACGCAATTAGGCAGGATAACGCTGCTTTACGTAGGGATTTATCCTCTCTCCAGGACTCGGTGCAGCAGAAATCAGCCACTACTCAGGGCTCTTCTAGTTCTAGTTCTCCATCACAAATCCATGTTGTAACTCCGGTCCCCACCCCTTTAGCTCCCCCAGAGAGATTTTATGGGGATTGCAATAAGTTCTCTGTGTTTTTACAACAATGTCACTTACACTTTATAGCAAAAACCACAGCTTTTCCTGATGATTCTTCCAGGGTAGCATTCATGTTATCCTACATGGGTGGCGACGCTGCCCTTTGGTCTGTCCCTTTAGTTGAAGCTGATGATCGGATCTTGTATAACTTCAAGGATTTTGAGAGGGCTTTAAAGAAGATGTTTTCTAAACATCTATTTGTCCAGTCTGCAGACAATGAGCTGTTAGGTTTAAAACAAGGCTCATCTGATTTGCTACATTATATTTCTACCTTCAATCGTTTGGTCTTAGAAGCCGATTGGCCTCACGACAAGCGAATCTCGATCTTCTATAGGGGATTGAAGGACGAATTGAAAGACATGATCACCCAGATTTTAGACCCCCCTGAAGAGATTAGTGCCTTCATAGACCTAGTGGTGAAATTAAATCATCGTATATCCGAGAGAAAGGGGGAAAGAGGGAAGTCAGAGCACAAAATAGTTTTCTTTAAGGAAAGATCCACATCAGTACCTAACCGAGAACCTAGTTCCAAAACTGATTCTGCAGAACCTATGCAGATAGGATCTATCCGAGGTCCCTTGTCTAAGGAGGAGAAAGAAAAGAGACGGCGATTAAATCAATGTCTCTATTGTGGGAAGTCAGGACACTTTGTGAAGGAATGTCCCACACGACCAAACAAATTTAAGGTTAGGTCTTCCGACTTAGCTGTCACACAAGAGAAGTCGGAAAACTAGAAAACTCGGTAAAGGGAGAGGTCGGTTTATCGAGTTTGTTCTCTAGTTTGGCCTCAACTATTCCTCCCATTGGATGTAGACACTTTTCGATTCTTGTAGAACTCCGAGGTCTACTTCCAGAGTCTTACTCCAGACAGGTGGAAGCCATCATAGATTCTGGTGCTACAGGTAATTTTATAGACTCTCATTTCTTCCTCCAGTTAGGCTTCAGATCCGTGTCGAAGGACCATCCAGAAATCGTTAGAGCTGTTGATGGCAAGGAATTGACTTCGGGTCCTGTTAATAGACAGACTGAGGTATTAGAAATGGATTGCTCTCCTATACATAGGGAAAGAATACAATTAGACATCATTGATGCCCCTCAATTCAAGATGATTTTAGGAATCCCTTGGTTAGTTAAACATAATCCGTCCATAGATTGGGTGACCAAGACTATCACTTTTCAGTCTCCTGCTTGCACAGAACTTTGCTTCCTTACTAAGAGATCTAAGGATGTGGTTCAAGGTTTTGAATTTGGAATGGAATCACCCAATATACTGATTCTGGAAGGAGTTCCATCAGTGTATAATGACCTGTCTGATGTTTTTGACAAGAAAAAGGCCAACACCCTACCACCACATAGAGATTTCGACTGTAGGATAGATTTAGTGCCTGGAGCAACCTTACCCTGCAGTCGAATATATGCTCTTACGGAAGCTGAAAACGCCCATCTCAGAGATTATCTTGATGAGTATCTAGCTAATGGCTTTATAAGACACTCCAAGTCTCCGGTCTCATCAGCTCTTTTTTTCATTCCAAAAAAGGGAGGGGAGCTGCGTACTTGCATAGACTACAGAGCCTTGAACAACGTGACCATTAAGAACAGGTACCCCTTGCCTTTGATCCCTACACTATTAGATCAAATTAAGAAGGCTAAAATTTATACAAAATTGGACTTACGCGGAGCGTACCATTTGGTAAGAGTAAGAAAAGGAGACGAGTGGAAGACAGCATTCCGTACTAAATTCGGTCTCTTTGAATACCAGGTCATGCCATTTGGTTTGTGTAACGCTCCTGCCGCTTTCCAGTTTTTTATTAATGAGGTTCTACATGAGTTCATTGACATCTGCTGTGTAGTCTATATAGATGATATTCTCATATATTCTGATTCTGAGGAAGAACATGTAAGACAGGTTCGCGCCATTCTTCAAAGACTACTTTCAAACTCACTCTTCGTAAAATTGGAAAAAAGTCTATTTCACGTTTCCAAGGTGGATTTTCTGGGCTATATTATCAGCCCAGAGGGAATAGAAATGAACCCTAAGAAGGTAGAAGCTGTAACAACCTGGCCTAGTCCCACTTCTGTGAAACAAATCCAAAGTTTTTTAGGGTTTGCAAATTTTTACCGCAGATTCATTCAGAACTTTTCTCAGGTTATAACACCTATTACCAAACTGTTAAGAAAAGGAGCCAAGTTTTTATGGTCCCCAGCCGCAGAAGACGCATTTCAGAACCTAAAAAAGTTATTTACCATGGCTCCAATTTTAAGTCATCCAGACCCCAATCTACCTTTTATTGTGGAAGCAGACGCCTCTCAATTTGCATTGGGTGGCATTCTTTCACAACGAGATTCAGATACTGGCCAAATGCACCCTATAGCCTATTTCTCAAGGAAGTTATCAGAAGCCGAACAAAATTATGCAATTGCTGACAAGGAGTTGTTGGCAATCAAAGCAGTGTTTGAAGAATGGCGTCATTACCTACTAGGAGCTCGTCATCCTGTAACGATTTATACAGATCATAGAAATCTCCAAGCTCTAAGATCTGTAAAGGCTTTATCTGCTAGACAACTGCGATGGTCCATGTTTTTTAACGACTACAATTTTGTGATTACATATCGCCCAGGAAAGGAGAATTTAAAAGCAGATGCTTTATCCAGACTAGGAGAAATGACGTCGGATCAACCGGTAGTCATTCACCCTGTAATCCCTACTTCTTGTTTTCAGGGAAGCTTAACTGTTTGTGACATCATTGATGACATTAAGGAAGCTCTGAAAGAAAAGACATTGGAGCTTTGGAAAAAAGATCATCCTTTTCTTTTTGAGAAGGACGGGTTGCTGATGATCCATGACTTGATCTTTGTTCCAAAAGAGAAAATTCAAAGAGCCATTATTCACTTTCATCATGAGACAGTTCTGTCTGCACACCCAAGCTTTATAAAAACTATGGAACTCATCAAGAGGAAGTTTTGGTGGCCTTCTATGTCCAAAGACATTAAACAATTTGTGGAAACTTGTAGCATCTGTATTCAGCACAAGTCCTCTCACCAGGCTCCTAGTGGTTTGTTGATGCCATTACCTATTCCTCCTCAACCATGGCACACTATATCTTTAGACTTCATTGTTGAACTACCTGAAACCAAGAAGGGATTCAATACAATTTTGACTGTAGTAGACCAGTTTTCCCGTATGGCCCATTTTGTTCCTCTAAAAAAGCTTCCCACTGCATTGGAGCTAGCTCATTTGCTCATGATCCATGTGATAAGGTTACACGGGATTCCTTCGGTTGTCATTTCGGACAGAGGATCACAGTTTATTTCTAAGGTTTGGCAGAAACTGAGTTCTTTGCTACATATGGAGGTTCGTTTATCCTCTAGTTATCATCCTCAAACCGATGGTTTAACTGAGAGGACAAACCAGACTATTGAACAATATCTTCGTTGTATGTTACCTAATGTTACCGAAGAATGGTCCGATCTACTAAGTCCTTTGGAGTTTGCCTACAACAACTCTGAGCATTCTTCTATTAAAATGTCCCCATTCTTTTGTAATTTCGGTTTTCATCCAAAAAGTATTCCTGAAAACTCCAACAATAACCTCAATGATTCCGTACCCACAGTTTATGACTATGTGTCCCAGGTTTTTTCCATTCAGGAGGATGCCAAATTCAATTTGGCCAAAGCGAAAGAATCTCAGAAAGAAGCCAAGGATAAACATCGAACTGAACAACCTATTTATGAAATAGGGGATAAAGTATGGTTGAGTACAAAAAATTTGAAATTAAGAGGGAACAGAAAATTCAATCCAAAATTTATTGGCCCCTTTCCCATTGAGAAAATACTAAATCCAGTTTGTGTTAGATTGACCCTCCCTAGTAAGTCTTCCATGTCTCTCTAATCAAGCCTTTTCATCCTCAAACTCGTATTCCCAAGTCCCCTCCTCCCATCATTGTTGAAGGCAACTCAGAATTTGAAGTAAGAACTATCTTGGATTCCAAGAGAGTTAAAGGAAGGTTATATTACCTCATCGACTGGAAAGGTTATGGTCCTGAGGAAAGGTCTTGGGAGCCTCTAGAACACCTTAAAAATGCTCCCAGATTGGTTCGGAACTTTCATTTACGATTCCCGGACAAACCTAGACCTATTTCCACCGTTCTTGGGGGGATCTTGAGGAGGGAGTACTGTCATGATTCCACACCTGCTCATCCTTAAGGACTACGCATCCCCTTTATGCTACTGTTTTATTTCCCTTTTGAAACCCACCCCTGTCCCGTGCGCCCGCACGCTTCAAGTCAGTGTGTTTGGTGGTACTGTATTTCATGCCTTAATTTCATGCCTTGTGTCCTATTGTGATTGTTTCCACTATTTGTGCAGGTTTCTGTGTTTTCATGTGGTTTAATTTAGGTTTAGGAGCAAGCGCAGACGAAAGACCAAGCCTTCGCTTTGAGCGCTCACTGAAGTCAGACCTTCGCTCTGAGAACGGTCTCATCGCATCCTTTGCACGCGCCTTTTTGGTGCGCCTCAGAGGGGTTTCAGGAAGCTTCTGTCTCGCGCACCATCCGTGTGCGTAACTGGGTGGAGCTGGGTGCGGCCCAGTATTTAAACCGCACCCAGCCTTCTGGAAGGCGCTTTGCCTTCAGACTTCATTTGGAGAAGGTCGCGTATTCTTCTTACCGGCAGGACATCTTCATGGCTCTTCAACTGGCTAATCATTCTTTGAAAACAGCGATGAAGACCCTAGAAGACAAAGAGTCAGAAAGCTAAGTACTTTCATTTGTTTGGTAAAAGGCGCCCTTCGCAAGAAAGGTCTAAGACAATTTTTGGAACTTTGCTTCACAGAGGAAAACGCAAGGAAAGACTTTGGACTATTTAGTTTCTTGTACTTCAGTATTCTTCAGAAGAACTTGTTTAGGTTTTCTTGTATGTTATTTAGATTCATATTTTAATAGCAAATACAGTCATCGCTTGATGTTGTTAAGCTATGGGATTTTGTGTATTTGCTTGTCTTTCCGAAATTAGAGGACGATTTTCAAGAACCCCGAGTCTAGGAGGCTAGACGTTTATTGCAAGTAAGTGGTAGAAGAGTTAGGTAGGATTTGCGAAAGCCTTTTAAAGAATGATAAGTAATCCTCCTCTTTCATTTCCAGCCTAATTCAACTAGAGTCTTCAAGCCTACAAGCTGACCACTTAATTCCCAGAGGACCCTTGACGACACCGTCTTCACCTCCATAAAGAAATACTGGACGAAGGCCCACTCCTTACTGATCGCAGGTAGGCGAACGTTTAGAAATCCAGTTAGAGTCTTAAGTATCTTAATCAGAGTAGTTAAAAGATTAGAATAGAATAGGAGGAAACTATAGGACCTGAATAGTAAAGTCTTCTGTACTTGTTGCCTCGCAGGTCGACAGCAAGAATCAAGAGTCTTCACTGCAACGTCCAGTACCGGCCCTCCTCCCTAATTTCTAGTTAATTTCTTGCTGTAATTTTAGAATCAGTAAGTGTTAGTTAGTAATCAGGGAAGTTGGTCCCTTACGTCTCTGCGGAATCATCTGCGTCATCCTAGAGGGCTTCTGTTCAAGCAAGGTAAGGGACGACGTGGATAGCTTGACAATATTATTCCAATGCGCAGATCCTATTGGGAATATAGGAACTACACTACAATAGGAGCTGTAAAGGTTAGGCAAGTATAATTATATTAACAACAGAACAACTTACTGGGGCCAGCAGAAGAGCCTGCACAGGACCGTTCCTGCCCACTTTCTTCCGCCGGAGTCTGGGGTGTAATTCTTGCCCCTAGAAGGTGATGAATGTGAACATGAAATAAACACAAACATGGATGATTGTTTTTTTGAAATATTTGATTTCTTTGACCACAATCTAAAATTATCTCGGCGAAACAAATTACCAACAATTGCACAACATGTATTGACCAATCTGATCTGGTCAACTAGGAGGATACTAGTACAATATTGCTGGATTCGCAGACCGTCTACTTGGAAAGTTATGTAAATCACTAACTAAACCAACAACAAAAAGGTTCTACTTCGACTGCCAGCACTCAGCAGCACACAGTCTGTCATCATGATTGCAGACCACTAAAAAATGTCCTACTACTAATAAGTCATAACATACTCAACCTTCGAAATACACAACTATCTCTTCTTCTTAGTGGCAGCAGGAGTACAAAGGAAGGACTAGACTTGAGTCTCTAGTCTCTCTAGCACTATGCAGTTCTGTGAAGTACAACACTCCTACATATTCAGGCAAAATGAGCACAAAGTTGCAAACAAGTAAGCATAGTAGCAACGCCACTGAGGAGGCGAGCACCTGCAATCACAGAAGCTATTTAAACATTATTTTACCTGCATTCTTGCTGTTCCGGAAAAACATATATTAGCAATATGACACAGAGCAGAAGAAAACAAAGTAGGTATTGAATAGCTACTCACCAAGGCCAGGGATCTCCATGCCTAGCAGGTGAACCAGGTCCTGCTCCCGGTCAAGGATGTCTGCCCACCGGTCCGTCGCTTGGTCATAGGTGCGCCGGACCTCCGACTTCCTACGCATGGCCCGGCACACCTTATCCCACAGCTGGCGACCCTCTCGGAGGCCATACCCTTGACCGGGCCTGCCGCCTGCTGCCACGGTCTTTGGGAGGTGGCGCTGAACATAAAATATAAGTGCGGCCACCTCCACCACGCTGCTGAAAATCTCCCTGGCCACTACATCCTCCCCCCTACTCCCTCAATCGCCCGCATGGGAGCCGAGTACGGGGTGCGGGACCCTTCCCAATGCTTTTCCCGGCTCCCTTTGCCATGGTCCTGGACAGCTGAAAAAAAAAATAGGAAAATGTACGGAAAAAGTAAAGAAAAGAAAAGAGTTAAAGAAGTAGCTTTAAAGTAACTAAAAGTAGAAAAAAACACAAAATATAGATGTAGAAAAAGAGAGGTATAGATAATGAGTAAAAAAGATCCAAAAAAAGTTCAAAGAAACAAAGGATTGCAAAGATTAGGGTAGGATTGAAATAGCATGCCCAGAACCATAGCAATGACTGAAAAACAAGATGGCCGCGCCCATTGAGGACCGAGTGGGTCAGTTTGCGCAAAATTTCCCCCGCGAGCACGTAAAAATGCACGTGACCACGTAATCGCACCACGCGCACAACGCGAGCATGCAACTAGCGCCCGGAAACGGAAATACGCAACGCGAACAAGATGGCCGCACCCATGTACGACCGCATGGGTAACTTCGCGGTCGATGCGCTACAAGCATCCCGCGAACACGCAAAAAGCCCCACGAGCACGCAAAAAAAAATCCGCAAATTCGGACATTCGCAGATTTTGCGGATCACAAATTTGCTTTCACGTGAAATCGCATACCGCAAATTTGCGCATTTTGCCCATACTTAACCAAAATGGATCATGTTTTATAGGTTCATCACCACCCCCTTTTCTGAATCGTGTTTGGCCACTATAGGTGTGGCAGGGTATACTCAGACATGAGTCCCTTGCTCACTGCACCATCAGGATTCAAGCAAGCCGGGCCGACGACGGCTGAAATGCCAGAAACCGGTCCCCAGAAGCTTGTCTCCTTTCTGGTGAAGAATTGGCTTGGTAGTTTAGTCTGCCCTGTTCCCATGATGCACTGGGCCAGGGACAGAATGATTTGCATATAGCCAGGTTCTGAGCTGGGATGGTGCAGTGGGGTAAATAACGGTGATGGATCAAGCCCTGATCTTTGGACTGGGTAAGAGTGGTCTGCTTAATTCAGACACTCTGTTCAGCACCACCCCCTTTTCTGAATCATTTTTGGCCACTATAGGTGTGGCAGGGTATACTCAGACATGAGTCCCTTGCTCACTGCACCATCAGGATTCAAGCAAGCCGGGCCGACGACGGCTGAAATGCCAGAAACCGGTCCCTGAAGCTTGTCTCCTTTCTGGTGAAGAATTGGCTTGGTAGTTTAGTCTGCCCTGTTCCCATGATGCACTGGGCCAGGGACAGACTGATTTGCATATAGCCAGGTTCTGAGCTGGGATGGTGCAGTGAGCTAAATAACGGTGATGGATCAAGCCCTGATCTTTGGACTGGGTAAGAGTGGTCTGCTTAATTCAGACACTCTGTTCATCACCACCCTTTTTTCTGAATCGTTTTTGGCCACTATAGGTGTGGCAGGGTATACTCAGACATGAGTCCCTTGCTCACTGCACCATCAGGATTCAAGCAAGCCGGGCCGACAACGGCTGAAATGCCAGAAACCGGTCCCCGGAAGCTTGTCTCCTTTCTGGTGAAGATTTGGCTTGGTAGTTTAGTCTGCCCTGTTCCCATGATGCATTGGGCCAGGGACAGACTGATTTGCATATAGCCAGGTTCTGAGCTGGGATGGTGCAGTGAGCTAAATAACGGTGATGGATCAAGCCCTAATCTTTGGACTGGGTAAGAGTGGTCTGCTTAATTCAGACACTCTGTTCATCACCACCCCCTTTTCTGAATCGTTCTGTAAAGTACAACACTCATACATATTCAGGCAAAATGAGCACAAAGTTGCAAACAAGTAAGCATAGTAGCAACGCCACTGAGGAGGCGAGCACCTGCAATCACAGAAGCTATTTAAACTTTATTTTACCTGCATTCTTGCTGTTCGGGAAAAACATATATTAGCAATATGACACAGAGCAGAAGAAAACAAAGTAGTTATTGAATAGCTACTCACCAAGGCCAGGGATCTCCATGCCTAGCAGGTAAACCAGGTCCTGCTCCCGGTCAAGGATGTCTGCCCACCGGTCCGTCGCTTGGTCATAGGTGCGCCGGACCTCCGACTCCCTACGCATGGCCCGGCACACCTTATCCCACAGCTGGCGACGCTCTCGGAGGCCATACCCTTGACCGGGCCTGCCGCCTGCTGCCACGGTCTTCGGGAGGTGGCGCTGAACATAAAATATAAGTGCGGCCACCTCCACCACGCAGCTGAAAATCTCCCTGACCACTACATCCTCCCCCCTACTCCCTCAATCGCCCGTATGGGAGCCGAGTACGGGGTGCGGGACCCTTTCCCATGCTTTTCCCTGCTCCCTTTGCCATGGTCCAGGACAGCTGAAAAATAAAATAGGGAAATATAGGGAAAAAGTAAAGAAAAGAAAAGAGTTAAAAAAGTAGCTTTAAAGTAACTAAAAGTAGAAAAAAACACAAAATATAGATGTAGAAAAAGAGAGGGTTAGATAATGAGTAAAAAAGATCCAAAACAAGTTCAAAGAAACAAAGGATTGCAAAGATTAGGGTAGGATTGAAATAGCATGCCCAGAACCATAGCAATGACTAAAAAACAAGATGGCCACGCCCATTGAGGACCGTGTGGGTCAGTTTGCGCAAAATTTCCCCACGCGAGCACGTAAAAATGCACGTGACCACGTAATCGCACCCCGCGCACAACGCGAGCATGCAACTAGCGCCCGGAAACGGAAATACGCAACGCGAACAAGATGGCCGCACCCATGTACGACCGCATGTCGATGTGCTACAAGCATCCCGCGAACACGCAAAAAGCCCCACGAGCACGCAAAAAAAATCCGCAAATTCAGACATTCGCAGATTTTGCGGATCGCAAATTTGCTTTCGCGGGAATTCGCATACCGCGAATTTGCGCATTTTGCCCATACTTAACCAAAATGGATCATGTTTTATAGGTCAAGGCACCTGATAATGTTGTCATTCTGTGGTCAGTAGTTCATCATTGAAAGAGTATAAAGATCTGCTCCTCAGTCCATTCTACGGACTACCATGCTGAAGTGACCCCTTGGGTCGCTAACGCCTGTGTGGTTTCCTTCAGCCATCTATCTAGCATCTTTGGCTGAAGTTATATTTGCGTATTGTACTTTGAAATTGTCTCTTTCTCTCTTTCTCTCTTCTCTGCATTTCCATTGCTCTAAAATATATTAGCATTGCATGAGTTTGTTCTGCATTTATAAATGTGTCTTTGAGTTTTTAATCTACTGCAATGTTTCTCTTCTAACGTTTGTTATGATTTATGTATTCCATTGAAAGTTATATAAAAAGTACCTTCTGATATGGTGATTCTCTGTAAAAATAAAGTCATTCTATTTCGTATTTAATCACTTTTTCTTGAAGCTGCGCCTACTAACAAATTATTTGAACCTTTTGGCTTGATTTTTGTGACTCACACGTTTGTTTCCTTCATTTTAGTATGGGCATCCCCGAGCACCCCGGCTCAAGTTAATCGGCCCATAAAACACTCCCCCAACATTTTGGTGACCTTGACGTGATAATTTTAGCTGCCTAGCACCAACCCAAGCAAAATTGCATCATAGTGCGAGGGTGGTCTGCATTGTGGGGAATGGTTGTTACTGTGCAGGAAGGTGTCCCTTCCTGCACATAAAAAGTCTTAAATGGTGATTTGTAACTTCTATGTGTACTGCATTCTGCAGTACACATAGGAGTAGCAATTCATAATTTTCAAAACAATTGTTTGTGTGCAGGAAGGGACACCTCCCTGTACATAAATAATCATGAATGGAGTTGTGCCCTGGTAAGATCAGGTTTCCCTGATCTTAATTTTGGTGCTGCCCCATATTTACGCTGCCCTTGTAAATATGGGGCAGAGCTTAAAACAATGGGTTTTTCAGCAGAACGCCCACAGCAATAACCATTGCCCACCCCTTTCACTGTATGTACAGTATGAAAGGATGCCTTATTTCCAAGGCAGCGTTAAGCCACGTTAGATGGCTTAACTCTGCCTTGTAAATAACGCAAAGCCTGTATCACCACCACAATGTCAAACAAGCATTGGAAATGCAATCGGTCTCGCAATTGTTTGAGTATATATTTAATGGCATTGTAAAGGGCAATTTATTTTATTGATGTGTTATGGAGTATATACATGTGGTGTGTAGTGGAACTATGTGGGTTGAGTTGGATTGAGTTAGTTAATTATGTAATTGTGTGGCATGGAATTGTGTGATGTGGTGTGGATTGGTGTAGTGGCATGATGTGGCAGGGTGTGCTGTGGACGTATAGGGTTAGCAATTATGTGGTATTCAGTGTAGTGGCAGTGTAGTGGCATTATGTGTAGTGGGATTTTGTGTTGTGGAGTGGTAAGTAGTACAGTGTAATTATGTGTTGTGCTGTTAAATTTTGCAGCACAATGTGGAATTGAATGGTGTAGATTGGGGGTATGTGGTGTATGTGGTGTGTTGTGTAATTTTGTTGTTGTGTTGTATTATGTGGTTCGTGTAAAATTATGTGATTTGGATTGGAAATGTGTGGAGATTAATTGTGTGCCATGGAAGTGTGTGTATAGCTTTGCTTTTTTGGTGATGGAAAAGAACAATTAGGTAGAACGAAGCATCAGATCTATATGTTTTAAAAAAAGGAAAGAGTTGGCGCTATCAGCATTGAAATGTAATGTAAATGTCTCTTGCCTATGTGTTATGGATTGGAGTTGATGTAAATAGTGTGCAGTAGATTTATGTGTATTAAATTAGACTTGTTAGTGGTATTGTGTGGTGTGAAACTTTGGTGTCGATTTGTGTAGTGAAATTATGTTATGTTATGTTATGTTAATTTATTTCTTCTACAGCGCTCGGCTACTCCAAGGAGCATCCCGGCGCTTTAGCGAAGAATATCAGCAAGTAAGACAACAACATAACAACTAAAATGCAGACAGAAGAGAGGGAAAGAGGTTATTTGGTAAAAAGCCATGTTTTAAGATCTTTTCTAAAAGCCAGGAGACTGGGAGCCTGTCTAAGGGAAAGTGGTAGTTCATTCCAAGCCTTCGGGGCTAGATAGCGGAATGATCGACCTCCCATCCTTGCACGCCTGATAGCCGGGACTGTCATCTTGAATAAACAAGATGATCTCAAAGATCTGCTAGGTACATATCGGGAGAGACGTTTCCTTATGTACTTAGGGCCAGTGCCTTGTAAAGCTTTGAAGGCAAAAGTCAGGCTTTTGAAAAGAATTCTCTTTGCGATCGGTAACCAGTGTAAGGTGTTCAGTAAGATAGTGGCACCTGCTCTTCTCCGGAGCCCGTAGATAGCACGGGCTGCCGAGTTCTGGACTACTTGCAAACGGGTCAAAAGATATTTTGGTAGACCCAAAAAGAGAACGTTTGCATAGTCCAGTCGAGATCCAATCAAGGCCTGAACAATTATCTTCCTATGCTGGAAAGACACTAAAGGAAGAAACTTCCTCAGCATCGGTAAAATGCCGAAGCATTTACCTGAAAGGCACAAGATATGTGGCCCAAAGGACAGTTCACTGTCCACAATCACTCCCAAGTTTTTAGCCTTGAGAGACACATTGTCAGGGGGAAACATATCTTGTGGCCACCAAGCTTTCCAATCTGGTTCACAGGTGCATCCAAAAAAGAGCAGTTCCGACTTATCGGAATTGCACTTTAAGCCATTACACCTGAACCACTCAAAGACCACACCAAGGCAATCCCTAATCAGTAGGCCGTCGAATGACCCGCCCCTATCACAAGTGAATAGGAGCTGAGTGTCATCCGCATATGATACGATCTCGGCGCCAAAGGACTCCGCGACTACCGCCAGAGGGGCCATAAAGATGTTAAACAGCATGGGGCTGAGAATGGAACCTTGCGGAACCCCCACCTCTAGCGGAGCCATATCAGCGGAGAAAGGGGGCGCCCAGATTGTTTGCCGGCGGTCGGTCAGAAATGATTTAAGCCAATTCCACACCGTTCCCCGAAGGCCGCTCTCCCAGAGTCTTGCAAGGAGGCGATCGTGAGGAACGGTGTCGAAAGCCGCCGACAAATCAAGCATTACCAACATGGCTCTTCCCCCAGAATCGAGTACTTCCCTGATGGCATCCGTGACCTCGAGAAGAGCCGATTCCGTGCTATAATTTGCACGGAACCCAGATTGCGTGGCGTGCAACAGATCGTTTCCTTCGATGAAATTGGAAATCGTCCGGTGTGCAAATCTCTCGGTCACTTTCGCCATATGTGGTATGGTGTGCAATTGTAATATGTGGATTATAATTTTGTGGTTTTGAGTGTATTGGAATTATGTGAAGTGGGACTGTGTGTAATGGAGTGTAGGTATGTGGAATGGTATTTTGTGTTGTGGAGTGTTATGTAGTGGAGTTTAAAGAGCACATTGTGTTCAATAAATTGAATGACCCTATTCAAAAAAGAATTACCCAAATAAATATTTTAGTTTTTTTGTCCTTGCAATGCTGGCAACCTCTTCTTGCCTGTTCTAATGCTTGTTTGTTGTAGTTATAGTTATAGGAGAGAATCAACAGATGCCAGATTGTAAGGGCAGACTAGCATTACTTAGTACCACACGAAGTATTTATAGAGTACTGTTGACGTGGTGGTGTGCTGGTGCAGAGGTGATGCTCAGGTGATGCTGAATGATGCTCAGGTGCTGAGACATGCTGAGGTTGTGGTGTGCTGGTGTAGAGGTGATACTGAGTGTTACTGAGGTGGTGCTGAGTGATACTGAGTGGGTGATGAGTGATGTGGGGGTGGCTCTGGGTGACACTGTGGTGCTGAGTCATGCTGAGGTGGTGGTTAGGCATGGGCAGATTTTGCGGATTCGCAATCCGCGAATTTGCAGGTTTGCGAATTTGCGGATTGCGAAAATCTGCAAAATCCGCGAATCCTCGCGGATTTTGCGGATTTTTTTTTTTGTGTTCGCACGGGTTTCTGCAAGTTCGCGAGGGTTTTGTGCAATTTCGCAAATTGCGAACTTACTTGTCAGGTCGCCAGTTTTGCGAACTTGTTGTTTCTACGTGCCCAGCCTCTTTGCAAGCCTTTCTTCATCACTGCCACCCTCTGTCACCACTGGCACTCTCTTTGTTCACCCATGCCACCCTCTGGCTCACCCATGTCACCCTCTGTGTCATCACAGCACCCTCTGGTTCACCAGTGTACATTATTGGGGCAAAGCAAAGCACTGCCATCCTCTGTCAACACTGGCACTCTGGTTCACCCATGCCACCCTCTGGCTGGCACACCCATGCCACCCTCGGTGTCATCACAGCACCCTCTGGTTGACCAGTGAGTGTACATTATTGTGGCAAAGCAAAGCACACCTGCTAAGTGCTTTAGGTTTTGCAAAATTAAATTACAACAACACCTGCCCTGCCCCAACTGACATTAATGAAGGCTGGCACCTGCTTGTCTGCTCCCTTTCCTTTCCTTTTACTGTTTGTTGCAATGTAATTTTTTTTAACAGGAACCTAACCGAATTCTGGAGGGCCCCTTCAGGAAGCACTACAGGGAATGGTTACAAATGATGAGGTTGAACTTTTGCACCTGCTCATTGCTTTTGCAAAAATCGTTTTTCTGTAATTTCGCGCTATTTGCGAGGCGCGGCGTCGTGCGAAATCGACCGTAGAAGCCGCAAACTCGTGCGAATTACCCCAAGGTCGAGTATGGGCGCCGCCATTTTGTTTGCGTGACGTATTTCCGTTTCCGCCCGCGAAGTGTAATCTCGCGGAATAAGCGCCTTGCGAATACAAGTTCGCACGAGTTCGCGAGAGAAATCGCGTGATCGGGCTGCCATCTTGTTTTTCATTCATTCCTATGTGTCTGGGCATGGTGTTTCTAATCCTCTCTATATCTCTGCCATCCTTTGCTTGTTATAATATTTTTTGAATCTATTTAAATTATTATCTATCCCTCTAGTTTTCTAGCTTTCTATTTTTGTGTTTTAGGCTACTTTTGTTTACTTTTCAACTACTTTTTTAAACTGTTATTTTCTTCTTCCCTAGTCTTATTCTTTTTCATTTTTCTCCTTGTTGCTACCACCTGCCCAGACCATGGTGAAGCCAGCAGTGAAGCTGCCCAAGACGGGCCCCGCAGCCCGTGACCGGCACCCGTGTGGCAGTTTAAGGGCGGAAATGGTGGTGCCCAGGGAGATCTTCAGCCCTGAGGAGGTGGGCGCACTTGTTTTCTATGTACAGCGCAGCCTCCCCAGGACCATCGCGGCAGGCGGCAGGATCGCTGCTGGCTACACCAACTGCCAGGAGTGACGGAAGCGGTGGGAGCAGGTGTGCCGGGCCCTGTTTAACATCTCGGGGGTCCAGCGCACCTACAACCAGGTGACCCACCACTGGACGGATATCCTGGACAGGGAGCGCGACCTGCTCGACCTGCTGGGAGTGGAGGTCCCCGGGCTTGGTGAGTAGCAGTAGCAATTTTTTCATCACTCACTACTCTGTTTTTTCCCCTGCTCTGTGTGTTATATTGCAAATGTTTGTTTTAACTTTTTTTACAAAGAGCAATAATGCTGCCGATTACATTGATAGTAGAGGTAAATTAATATTTCAAAATCTTCTGTGCATTTCAGGTGCACTGCTCTCCTTCTCTGTGGCGGTGCCACTGCTTATTTGTTTTCTATTTTGTGTTCATTTAATGGGCTGAGTAATGTATGAGTGTACTTTACAGAACTGCGTAATGCTAGACACAAAGGGGCAGATTTACAAGCCCCTTGCGCCACGTTTACGCTGCCTTACCTGACGCAACAGCGACGTAAACGTGGCGCACCCCTGCGAGTCATGTACATTGTGATGCATCTAGGGAGATGCGCCACGTTAAGGCCTGGGCCTGTGCCACAATGGGTGCGTTCCCACGCAGGGGGGGGGGCGGTCAGGCAGCTTTGCGCCTCGCAAAAGTGCCTGCGTGAAATCTACAAGATTTAACGCAGGCACTTCCGCGACGCTGCTACGCCAATTCTTTATGCCTGCTTGCTTGAAGCAGGCGTAAGGACTGATGCGGTATGTTGAGTATATGGCAGCCCTGAGCATTGCTAGAGTTGCAACGCTCCGGCGACGCGACTCTAGAGATGCGCCCCTCTTTCGTCACGAGATGCGTCACGCATCTGCCTACCCTTGCGCCAGGGTGTGCCGCATTGTAATTGCGGCGCATCTGCCGTGACGCAAGGTTAGTTTTGCGTTACGCATTTGTTCTAGTGCACCTCTGGAGGTGTGCAGCCCAGAACTCGTAAGTATGCCCCTAAGTGTCAGATTCACAATTACCTGCGCATCCCTGCAAAGTGTGCGGCACTCCAGCACCACCCATGGTGCGCCGTATTTACAGTGCGGCACACCATGGTCCCAAAACGTCACCGAAGCGTTACGCATCGGTGCCGTAAAGGCGGCTCATTGATGGAGTTGCGTCGCAACGATGGCGCAGCTCCAGCAATGCTGCGTCAAGCCGTACGTCTGCTTCATGCAGGCGCAGGGTTTGAGTGACGCATCATTGTCCTAAATGACTGATTGAAATTTTATATATTCCCCATAGCCACTTTTAGCATGCGTTCCTGCGCAGGAATGCCCTCCCTTGCGCAGGAACGCTCCCTTATGGCGCAGGGCTTTGAAATGGGATGCATCTCCCATATGCGTCACGTTGTTAACCCCTTCCATGCTCATGACGAGCACAGCTCGTCATGAGGCACGGTTGAGCTGTGCTGATGACGAGCTGAGCTCGTCATGAACAATGGGAACTCTGCGATTTCAGCACCGGGGGGGAAACCTCTAGCAGCCAAGAGGTTAATATACGCCACACCATGGCGCCTCTCTTGTTGTGGCGCTGCGTCACAAAAGTGACGCAAGAACGGAGCAAAAACGCTGCAAGGGGCTTGTAAATCTGCCCCTAGAGTAGAGGCTCAGGTGCAGTCCTTCCTTTGTAGCCCTCTTTTTGGCTGAAATAGTTGGTTCTTGTTCTTTCTAAATGTTTGATTTGGTTGACAAGGACATCGACAAGCAGCAATCATCAATGTTTTCTGTTCTTTCTTTCATGTTGTACGTCAGGTCCCCCCAGGGGCAAGTGGACGGAAGTGGAACAGGAGGATGCTATGGCTCCAGAGGAGGAGGATGCAGGCCAGGGCGGCGAGTGCTCCTTTGCTGGCCCCAGTAAGTTTTCATTTAAATATAGAGGATCTATTGTTGTCCAAGAGTTCCTAATTTAATTTTTTCGAAATAGTGTTTCGATAGGAGCACAATCCATAATACTACTGTTGCAGGGACAATTCTCCACAAACCGAACTATGGACACTAAACACCAGAGTAATAATATTTCAGAGTGGCGTTTGGCACACTGTATAAACCTGGTAGTGTCAGCGGCACGGACTCCTCCTTGCCAAAATTTGCAAAACCTTTCGCTCAGTCAATCTAGTCTGGAGGACCAAAAACCACAGAGTCTATTCAAGTTTAAAAGCTTTATTAAAAGTAAAAGTAAACACATATATTAAAATTAAGTTAGCTGGAAATGGAAAAGTGCTTGGTGCTGACTTGATGAGTAATGGAACACATTTCTTGTGGTCGAGCCGAGCTTTCACCTGGCTTAAAGTTGATGTTGCTCTTGCCCTTAGAAGTCCAGCTTCTGTCTGTTCAGAGAAAAATGGTGTGTGTTAAAATTAAGCAAGCATTCATCAATTGTGACAAAAAAGTGCAGCAAGACAACAGCCTTCCGTGGAAGGAGAGACATTTTTACTTTAGACTATAGTAGACAGTCAATTACTTTTTCTGTTGTTTTCACATTTCTTCATTCCTAGACCAAATACTAGTGAGTGGTGTAATCTAACATTCTTAAATCTACTTTGTAGGTGGAACATCTGGTGGCGGGGCCAGCTCTGATGTGGTGGTGGTGGTCGACTCCGAGTCCGAGGACAACTCTGGGGAGGAGGCGGCGCAAGTGGCCAAAGAAGAGACTGTGAGGAAACAGACAGTGGTGCTGGCGGGTAGAGGTAAGCTGGATCATGGTACTATCTGACTCTTAGATAGCATATGATGTGTATCTACAGAGAGTAGACGGTCACTGGATGAACTACCAAAATACTATGAAATGTTTCTGGGGGGGGGGGCAACATCATCACCATCTCCTGAGTCCTGACATGATTGAGCACAAGTATTACATTTTATTTATTTTATTTTATTTTGAAAGTTTTATATAGCGCGAACAAGATCTTTGCAGATATCAGAGCGCTTTACAAGATACGGGGGTGATAGAGTAATACAGTGTAATAGTTGAGGTAGTTAGGTAGTTACATAGTAGTTACATAGTTACATAGGTAGGTCAAAAAAAATGAGGTAGGTCACAGGTGAGGTAGTGTCGGTACAAGGTGCATAGTCAAAAGTTGTGCCAATAATATAAAGTACAAAAATAAGGAGCATATACTTGCTTAATCTAACACGACATAGAGCTTAAATAAACAAAGAACCCCATAGGGGGAAGAGAAAAATCTTGTGCGGCACCACAGCAGACGACCTGGCAACTACATTAAAACAGAGGGGAAAACAAAAAATGCCAGAAAAAACAATTCAATCTAAATCAGGAGGATGTGGTTATAGAGCATGGGCCCTCACAAACTTTCTCTCGGGGCCAAATTGACAGTGTGGTTTGTGGCCAAGGGCCGCACCGAAGGGGGCAGGGTCAGTGGGGGAGGGGGGTGGATCTAGAGCAACAAAAAAAACTATGACCATGAGGTTGAACTCATGCCCCTGCAGCGGATGCGTTCGTCCACTGAGCCACCAGACCTGGCATACACATTACACACATCTTTCTTTCTCTCTCTCTCTGTCTCTCTCTCTGTCTCTCTCCCTCCCTCTCTCTCTGTCTCCCTCCCTCTCTCTCTGTCTCCCTCCCTCTCTCTGTTTCCCTCTCTCTCTCTCTCTCTCTCTGTCTCCCTCTTTCTGTCTCCCTGTGTCTCCCTCTACCTCGCTGTCTCTCTCTCTCTGTCTCACTCCCTCACCCTCCCTCTGTCACCCTCTGGCTCCCTCCCTCTCTCTCTCTCCTTCTGTCTTCCTCTCTGTCTTTCCCTGTCTCTGCCCCTATCTGTCAGTCTGTCCCTGTCGCCATCTGTCCCTGTTTCCCTCCCTCTGTTTCCCTCTCTGTCTCTCTGTCTGTCTCTGCCTGTCTGCCCCTTTCCCTGTCTCTGCCTCCATCTGTCTCTGTCTGTGTCTCTCTGTCTGTCTCTGTCTCCCTCCCTCCCTCTCTCTCTCTGTCTCCCTCCCTCTCTGCCTGTCTCCCTCTCTTGCTCTCTCTCCCCTCTCTCTCTCTCCCTCTGTCTCACTCACTCTGTCCGTCTCCCTCTCTCTCTGTCTCCCTCCGTCTCTCTGTCTCCCTCTGTCTCCGTCTCTCTGTCTCCCTCTGTCTCCGTCTCTCTGTCTCCCTCTCTGTCTCCCTCCCTCCGTCACCCTCAGTCTCAATCCCTCTCTCTCGCTCCCTCGCCAACTCCCTCTCTATCTCTCTGTCCCTGTCTCTGCCTCTATCTGTCTGTCGGTCCCAGCCTGCTGTAATTACCATATTGTAATTTGTCACTGGGCCAGCACTGGATGGACCTGCAATCCGGGGGGGGCAAGCGCCCCCCCCTTGCCCCTCCCTGCGGACGCCCATGATACTGGCCTCAATAGTTTTGTACTGCGCTGGCTAGTTGCTAGTTGTACTGTGACACAACTTTCTGCTGAATCATTTTGTGTTAATCATATTCTTAAAGAGCATTGGTTACAGATTATGTATTTCTTTCTTCATATAGTTGGTAATACTAAAACATCAAAACCACCAAGGAGTATGAAGACTCTACTGGCCCGGCAACGGAGGCTGGGTGCTACTGTTGCCCAATATCGGCGGCTGGTGGAACTGGAGGGGGAGGACACGCAGTCCAGTACATCGAATGGGACACCTGCATCCTCCTCCGTGACCCCACGTTCTGCCGGTCAGCGCAGTGCTCCGGCGATACGGAGCCGGGCTGGCAGACGCCACCGCCGAGCAGCAAAGGCTGCCCCTCACAGTACTCTAAAGGCTCGCTTGCGCCGTGCAATCCACAGAGTTTCCGACCTGGAGGCAGAGGTCCGGAAGTTGAAAGAATATCAAAATTTGTTGGAGGGCCTCCGCTTAGACCACGCCATCCTCCGGGAGCAGTACGATGCCCTGGCCCTAAGGCATGATGCCCTGGAGGCCAAAGTCCACACCATGCATCCCTAGAGTGTCCCTTGCCCCTTTTTTAGAGACTTTTGGGGGGTGGGAATTGGGAGTTGGGGTTTTTGGGGACTTTTGAAGGACTATTTATTTGTTGGGGTTAGGGAGGGTCTTGCGGGAGATTATTTTGTTAGGGATATAAAAATATACTTTTTCAAACTTTATCTGAGCAAACCTGTTTTTTACTACTTTTGAGCCTGGTGGGTGGTGGTTTTGCAGTAAGTTCGTTTTACTGAACACTGTCATCGTGTTGGTTCACGTGTAATTGGCCAAATGTTTTCCAAAGTAAATGCCTGTCACAGAGTAAGTTAATTCAAGAGTCCTAGGACTTTACTAGTACCACTGTCACTCTCTCGCCTCTCCTAATACTCCATTATACTACCTCCCATCCAAACGCTTATCTTACCTGTAATTTGTGTTTGAGGGCTGGCTCCACCTGGAATTCACAGTGTCCTAAAGCGTTCTGCAGCAGGGCCCCAACTGGAGTTTCCCGGCGTGGATTTTCTGCAAAACAAAAGCAATCAACATTAGAAATGTGGCAGCCGTGCTCACAGACCCCAAAACCCTAGAAGCCCCACAGACAGCAACCCTATGACAGGCAAGCGAGCAATAATAACGCCTAAACGTTCACGTGTAATTGGCCAAATGTTTTCCAAAGTAAATGCCTGTAACAGAGTAAGTTAATTCAAGAGTCCTAGGACTTTACTAGTACCACTGTCACTCTCTCGCCTCTCCTAATACTCCATTATACTACCTCCCATCCAAACGCTTATCTTACCTGTAATTTGTGTTTGAGGGCTGGCTCCACCTGGAATTCACAGTGTCCTAAAGCATTCTGCAGCAGGGCCCCAACTGGAGTTTCCCGGCGTGGATTTTCTGCAAAACAAAAGCAATCAACATTAGAAATGTGGCAGCCGTGCTCACATACCCCAAAACCCTAGAAGCCCCACAGGCAGCAACCCTATGACAGGCAAGCGAGCAATAGCGCCTAAACGTTTTCACCTCCCATTTCCTCCTAACCAATTTCATCCCTTAATAGACCTTGCCAGCAATAGCCCAGCCAAGACCCGTTAACCCAAGCGCAAACAAGTTTGACACCCCCCAAACAGCCAAAAAGCAAATCCGGGAAAAAAGCCACACTTAGCAAAATGTATTTAAATGAGGACTCACTACTTCCAGTACCTCTTTAGGGGACTCGTCAACGTAAGTTTCTTCATTGTGCGGAATCCAGGCATCAGCATTACGGGAAATGGATAGGGTGAGTCTGGAGGAGGAGGATAGACGACCAGGACTGAGTTCTTGGCAACTAACTTGTGAACCTGAGGAATGCTGTGGCATCAAAATCAAGACAGTTCTGCTGATGGGCTTGTTGTTTGATTGGGTGATTACAGTTTTGTTGTGAATGGGATCAAGCACTTGCAAAACAAAGAAAGACAGACACACAGGAATAAAAGTGAATAAGGACGAAAAATAAAGTTAATGAATCATTGACTCAGTTTCAGAACTCGCTGTCAGGGAAGCAGAACTCGTCCTCATACTCTGCAAATTCAGTCGGTAGTACTTCTGGTAACTGAGGAGAACTTTCCTCAGGTAGGTTGGTGTCCTCTTCTTCCTGCGTGCATTCTCGTACTTTGTAATCTGGTGGTATGAAGTGCTGGTTCATCTTTATCATGGTGAGCCGCTCCACATTTGCGGGCAAGAGGCGGGACCTTTTGGAAGTCACAATGCCACCAGCAGAACTAAAAACACGTTCTGAAGACACGCTTGTGAGTGGGCAAGACAAGTAATTGATAGCCAGGTTGGTGAGCTCTCGCCATATGTTTCTTTTCCCATGCCAATACGCCAATGGGTCCTCAGTAATATTGACCGCTGTTGAGTCATCCAGGTAGGCCTGCACCATTGAAACAATGTTCTCCCGGATTCCTGTACTTTGTACTTCTGTGTCCTTTCTGGGACAAGGAAACCCTAGCTGACTTAGCCAATCCTCTTCAGACATATCGCCTGGGCCTGGTGCAGATGATACGGTTGCTGGTGTGGTTAACGGCTCAGAGGAAAAGAAACTCACTTCTGCCACAGGCACAGAAGTGCTTTTTTGGGACGCCTGATGGCCTGCTGATTCACTAGTACTGTCTTCTCCTACAGTTTCCTTCAGCTCTCTTTCAAAACGAATGACTGACTGAGCGAGCCAACCTTTGTACTCTGTAACATCTGAAGTTTCAAAAGGAATTAATACTTTGCCAAACAATGGCTTTTTGTAACGTGGATCCAGAATAGTAGCACAAATGTAGTGCTGTTGTTTCTTGATATTTACAAGCCGTTTATTGCTAACTAGGCGTTGTAATAATCTCTGCGCCAACTCATATGCTTCATTCTTTCCAGCATCCTTTAATTTGGAAGACACCACCTTGACTTGGTGCTCGAGCTTCAGCAACAATGGGATAGCTTTGCTCAAAGAACAGTCCTCCCTGCTGACTTCACGTGTGAAGACCTCAAAAGGACAAAGCATGTCTGTCAGGCTTTTAACTAGCTGCCATTGCTCCACCGCTAGCATCATTTCTGTCGTATCACCACCCAGGTTGTAGAAATACTCATTGACTACTGGAAACAGCTCATGCAGACGCTCAAGCATGTAGAAGGTTGAGTTCCAACGTGTTGCCACCTCCTGGATAAGTGCTTTCACTGGCATTCTACGTTCATTTTGCTTGCGCCTCAGCTCCTTCCGGGCCTTAAAAGAATGGTTGAAATGTGTGCATATTCTTCTGCAGATGGTCAGTATTTTGTCGACTGCGAGTTCTTTTTTCAAGAACTTTTGCACGACCAGGTTCATACAGTGCGCCAAACACGGCACTCTGAAATAGTCACCGTCCTCCATGGCCTTAACTACATTGCTGCCATTATCAGTAGAAACATAACCAACCTTGCAATTTCTTGGGGGCAGCCATTGCAAGACATTTTTGTTAAAGTCATCCAAAATGTTGTCTGCAGTATGAGTTTTCTCCATGCCAAACATGGCTAATGTTGCATGTTTACGAGCACCCTGAAAAATCTCGACCAAGTCACCACCTGCATTTATCCGTTTTGCAACCCCTGAAAAAGAGACCCAGTGTGCAGTGATGCACATGTAATCAAGGGCTTGGCAACTGGTCCACATGTCTGTTGTCAGGTGTATAGTGTGAACAGCACTCTTCTGCAAAGCTGCCCCAACCAACTCAAGCACCTCTTTATGTAGTGCTGGAACAGCAACCCTGGCAAAATAGAACCGGCTAGGAACCTTCCATTTAGGGGTCAGTGTTGCCACGAGTTCAAGAAAACCCACACCTTCGACAAACGAAAAAGGGAGAAGGTCCACCGCTAGCATTTTAGCCAGCTTAGTGTTATACAGGCGCACAATTGGGTGGTTGCGTTGAAATGGCGCATCTGCGGAGAACATGTCTGTAATGGTGTGCTGGACACATTTACTGGATGATGCTGATGCCTTCTTCGACCCACTTCTGCTCAGTGTTGACATTTTCCGCATTGGTGTGTCTCCCAGACTCTCAGTGTGCCTCCTATGTGTTCCGGAGGGTGTGGTGCTGCCAGGGGTACTGGGTGCAACCGGACAAATGTCTGACGCTTCTTCTACCTCCCCGTCATCTTCAGATGAAACACCTAGTACGGGTATATTTTGGCCACTTGCCCTTTGGGATTGCTTTCCCTTGATGTTTGCTAGGTGCGCAAACCATACAACAGCGTGCCTTCTTTGAAGATGACCTATCTGGCCTCCGGTTCCATAGTTGGTACCAGTCTTACCACGGCTAACTCTAGTCTTACAAATGGAACAAACGGCTATATAATCATGCTTTGCATGGACACTAAAAAAGTTCCAAACTGGGGACTGGAAACTTCTGGTTTTGCCGCACAAGATGATACAGCCAATGCCAGATGAAGCAGTGGTGGATGAGCCTTGCAGACATCTACTGGGTTGTGCAATTATTGCAGCAACCCTACTTGAGGGAGTCGAGCTGGATGGAGTTCCCCTCTGGGGAGAAAATATGGGAGCTGTAGGTTTTCTTGAACTTGTTGTACTACTTGACTGCGTTGGTGGTGCTACCAGTGCCATGTCGCCAGGGTCACGCTCAGCATGACGTCGGGATAGGGTATAAATGTCTATCTGCTGCATGGCCGGTGTGGCTTGAATGACGTGTGTGATGACTAGGTCATTGCTGTCATCCTGTTCATCAACATCAGAATGCACCACTTCATCAAGTCCAACCTTAGCATCCATAAGTATGAACTTTCCGGGGCCCTTCCTTTTAACATTTGATACCTTTCTCAGCTCATGGTGTGCCTCCCTCTCAGACGTCGGAGATGGTTGCCATTCTAGATCCAGATCATCTGATGGAGCGGCGCTTGAAGAGGAACTTCTACACAACCTCCTTGATCTTTTCCTTGCTGGGGAGCTGGGAGAAAATGAATCATCAGGAGGAGTGGCTTCGTCTTCCTGACATGATACCCCGGCTCCAAAGTCAATTTCCTCCTGTGCCCCTACTTCTGGAAGAACAACCATTGTGGCCACTTGCACCGCTCCATGCGCCGCTACATGGGCCTCTTCACTGACCTCTACTTGCAACTCTCCATGGACCTCTCCTTCTCGGCCGTCTCCGTCTCGGCCTTCTCCTTCTCGGCCAGCTCCTTCTCGGCCAGCTCCTTCTCGGCCTTCTCCTTCTCGGCCAGCTCCTTCTCGGCCTTCTCCTTCTCGGCCAGCTCCTTCTAGGCCTTCTCCTTCTCGGCCAGCTCCTTCTCAGCCAGCTCCTTCTCGGACAGCTCCTTCTCGGCCTTCTCCTTCTCGGCCAGCTCCTTCTCGGCCAGCTCCTTGCGCATGTACTTGTGCTTCACTAGTAGCCCATGCAGTTGTTGTTGCGGCTTTGGTTGTTCATTAGTACTTGTGAGATGAGTTACAACCTGTGTTGATTGTGTGCTGCTACTTTCTTGCGATGAGCCAACATCACTGGTCGTTGGTGATTCAACCACTAAACAGGCTACCTGTGCAGCACTCATGGTGGACTTTTCTTTTTTCCACAAAAATTTAGTGGCCGAGCCACCAGTCTCCTTGGTAAGTGGTGCCACTTGCTTCTTCTTCTCCTTAGTAGAGACATCTTTCTTGCAAGAGGAGCTACGGCCACCTCTTTTTGGACCCATCTTCTTCAGATGTCGGAACAGCAGGCCGCAGCAGGACTTCTTCCTGGCACTGATGCTCAACGATGATGCGGAGTTCTTGACTTTGTGCACCTAAAAGCAAACGAAGACAGAGGAACATCAGTTAAATATATGTTGCATATGTAGCGCTTCAATTAATAGTTTGCAAGTAGGCATTTATGAATACACACGTGCACACCACAATATGGAAATATCAAAAATAAGAATTGCTAAATTTTTGGGAAACAGGAATTTTAAATTGATCCAAGAGAGCCCACATAGAGGGTTGTAGTTTCATGTACCACTGACTCCCCCTGCGCACAATGGGTGAAAGCAAGGCAAAATGGGTGCAGGCCTATGTCACAAAGCTCACTGCCTGCCTTCAAAATGGCCGCTTGACCCCCATCCACATGGCCAGGACCGTGCCTCAAAATGGCCCCCACCAACATAGCCAGCCCCCAACCCCTACTCCAAAAAGTCAAAAAACACAACACAAATCACCACAATCCAATGCCATCCATCAAATTTCAGAAGGTTTATGCTGCCTGCTGGGGGTTTTCTGGTGCAGAATTGCAATTTTTGCAATTTCGCGAGTGCGAGATTGTTGCTTCACGACGCGAACGTGGCGAAAGACCCGCAAAATACGCGAACAAACCGATTCTGGGCCCCCTGGGCATAATGAATGAACTCAGAGCACACTGGGTGCAGGCCTATGTCACAAAGCTCACTGCCTGCCTTCAAAATGGCCGCTTGACCCCCATCCACATGGCCAGGATCATGCCTCAAAATGGCCCCCACCAACATAGCCAGCCCCCAACCCCTACTCCAAAAAGTCAAAAAACACAACACAAATCACCACAATCCAATGCCATCCATCAAGTTTCAGAATGTTTATGCTGCCTGCTGGTGGTTTTCTGGTGCAGAATTGCAATTTTTGCAATTTCGCGAGTGCGAGATTGTTGCTTCACGACGCGAACGTGGCGAAAGACCCGCAAAATACGCGAACAAACCGATTCTGTGCCGCCTGGGCATAATGAATGAAATCAGAGCACATTGGGTGCAGGCCTATGTCACAAAGCTCACTGCCTGCCTTCAAAATGGCCGCTTAACCCCCATCCACATGGCCAGGACCATGCCTCAAAATGGCCCCCACCAACATAGCCAGCCCCCTAACCCCTACTCCAAAAAGTAAAAAAACACAACACAAATCACCACAATCCAATGCCATCCATCAAGTTTCAGAAAGTTTATGCTGCCTGCTGGTGGTTTTCTGGTGCAGAATTGCAATTTTTTCAATTTCGCGAGTGCAAGATTGTTGCTTCACGACGCGAACGTGGCGAAAGACCCGCAAAATACGCGAACAAACCGATTCTGGGCCCCCTGGGCATAATGAATGAAATCAGAGCACACTGGGTGCAGGCCTATGGCACAAAGCACACAACCTGGCTGCAAAATGGCCGCTTGACCCCCATCCACATGGCCAGAACCTGCAGGACCATGCCTCAAAATGGCCCCCCACCAACATAGCCAGCCCCCAACACCACCCCAAAAAGTCGAAAAACACACACAAAAATCACCACAAACAAACAACATCAACTTATCAACTTACTTGTGAAATCAAATTTCGAATCCAAAAGTAATCCAAAAGGCCTCAATTCCAAATATCCAGCAGCATCCACAAAAAGTAATCCTTCCCAGTCAAGATCGAAATCAAAGTGGCCAGGACATGGACTAAGCAATGGGAGGAGCTTGCTGGACAGGAACAGGAAGTTGGAGACTGGGGCACTTCCTTCACCCCACCCCAATGGGAGGAGCTTGCTGGACAGGAACAGGAAGATGGAGACTGGGCCACTTCCTTCACCCCTCCCCAATTGTAATTTTTGTAATTTTGCGAGTGCGAGATTGTTGCTGCCCGCGCCGCAGGCCGCGAGCAGTGCGAACACAAGCAAAAAATCCGCAGCGCGCGGATTTGCGGATTTTGCGGGAAATTCGCGAATCTCGCGGATTGCGGATTTCCCGAAAATCCGCAAAATCCGCGAGCGGAGCGGATTTTACGCCCATGCCTAGTGGTGGTGCTGAGGTGATGCTGAGTGATATGGATTTGGTTCTGTGTTGAGGGGATGCTATGCTGAGGTGGTGCTGTATGGGTGGTGAGATGCTGTTAAGATTGGGCTGTGCTGGTGGTGCTGCTCTGTAGTGGGGATGGTGTTGTGTTGATGTTTCTGTTGTGCTGTGCTAGTGCTGGAGTTGTGCTGGACTGATGCTGAGTTGGTGGTGAACTGCTGAGGAGGTGATGCTGAGGCGATGATCCAGTGGTGCTGAGTGATGCTGAGATGCTGGTTCATGCTAAGGTGGTGGTTATGAGCTGGTTCTCAGGTGGTACTGAGCTGGTTCTCCTTTGATGTGGAGTAATGTTGAGTTGGTGCTTGCTGAGGTGAGGCTGCACTGATGTTGAAGTGGTGCTGCATTGGTGCTGTGTTGGTGATGAGGTGGGTCTGTCTTGGTGCTGAGTTGGTCCTGGTGCACTGATGCGGAGGTGTTGCTGAGTCATGCTGAGGTGGTAGTAAATCATGCTGAGGTGGTGTTGAGTAATGCTGAGGTGGTGGTTATGCACTGAATTGGAGGCAGTGCTATGCTGAAGCTGAGATGGTGCTGTGCTGATTCTGAGGTGATGGTGTTCAGGTGGTGCTGTGCTGATGCTGAAGTAGTGGTGTTCAGGTGGTTCTTTGCAAATGCAGAGATTCTGCTGCATTGATGCTGAGTAGGTGCTGCACTAGTGGTGGCTCTATGAGGAGGAGGTAGTGTTGTGCTAATGCTGAGGATGTGCCCTGCTGGTGCTGAGGTGGTGCTGAGTTATGCTTAGGTGGCGCTGAGTCATGGTCAGGTGGTGTTTAGTCATGCTGAGGTGGTGCTGCTGCACTGGTGCTGAGGTGGTGCTGAGGTGGGGCTGAGTGATGCTCATATGGTGCAGTGTTGAGGTGATGTTGCACTGATGCAGAGGTGGTGCTGATTCTGAAGTGGTGCTGCACGGGTCCTGAGATGCTGCTGAGGTGGGGTTGCACTGGTGAGGATGCACTGACACTGAGCTATGCAAATGATGTGATGGTGCTGTGCTGATGTTGATGCGGTGCTGCGTTAGTGCTGAGTTGGTTGTGCACTGAGGAGGTAGTGCTGTGCTGATGTTGAGATGGTACTGCACTGATGCGGAGGTGGTTCTCCACTGGTGCTGCGCTTGTGCTGAGGTGGTTATGCACTGAATTGGAGCTAGTGCTATGCTGAAGCTGAGATAGTGCAGTGATGATTCTGAGGTGGTGGTGTTCAGGTGGTGCTGGGCTGATGCTGAAGTGGTGGTGTGCAGGTGGTTCTGTGCTAATGCAGAGATTCTGCTGCATTGATGCTGAGTATATGCTGCACTAGTGGTGGCTCTTTGATGAGGAGGTAGTGCTGTGCTAATGCTGAAGATGTACTCAGCTGGTGCTGAGGTGGTGCTGAGTAATGCTGAGGTGGTGCTGAGTCATGGTGACATGGTGTTGAGTCATGCTGAGGTAGTGCTGCTGCACTGGTGCTGAGGTGGTGCTTGTGTGGTGCTGAGTGATGCTGGGTTGGTGCTGTGTTAAGGCGATGTTGCACTGATGCAGAGGTGGTGATGATGCTGAAGTGGTGCTTCCTGGGTCCCGAGTTGCTGCTGAGGTGGGGCTGCAATGGTGGTGATGCACTAATATTGAGCTATGCTAATGATGTGATGGTGATCTGCTGATGTTGATGAAGTGCTGCGTTGGTGCTGAGTTGGTGGTGCACTGAGGAGGTAGTGCTGTGCTGATGTTGAGATGGTGCTGTGCTGATGCTGAGGTGGTTCTGCACTGGTGCTGCGCTTGTGCTGAGGTGGTTATGCACTGAATTGGAGGCAGTGTTCTGCTGAAGCTCAGATGGTGCTGTGCTGATTCTGAGGTGGTGGTGTTCAGATGGTGCTGTGCTGATGCTGAAGTGGTGGTGTTCAGGTGGTTCTGTGCTAATGCAGAGATTCTGCTGCATTGATCCTGAGTAGGTGCTGCACTTGTGGTGGCTCTTTGATAAGGAGGTAGTGCTGTGCTAATGCTGACATGGTGCTGAGTGATGCTGTGGTGGTGCTGAGGGATGCTGAGGTGGTGCTGCTGCACTGGTTCTGAGGTGGTACTGAGTTGGTGCTGAGTGATGTTGAGCTGGTGCTGTGCTGAGGTGGGAGTGCGCTGTTGCTGAATTGGTGTTGCATTAGTGCTGAGTTGCTGCAGAGGTGAGGCTGCGTTAGTGGTGGCGCACTGATTCTAAGATAGTGCTGATGCTAAAGGTGAGATGGTGCAGTGCTGATGTTAAGGTGGTGCTTCACTGGTGCTGAGGTGGTGCTGTGCTGATGCTGAGTTGGTGCGGCACTGGTGGTGGTTCTCTGATGAGGGGGTGGTGCTGTGCAGATGCTGAGGTGGTGCTGAGGTTATGTTGAGGTAAGGCTGAGTGATGTGGATTCCCTCACCACCACCACCCTTTAACAGTGCCCCTTAAGGCTTCACAACCACAAACTTTTGGATGTTTTTAATTAGTTATAAAGCACCACTCATACCAGTGTAGGGTGTTAGAGCACTTCGCATCAAACACAAATTACACAGAGACAATCAATCATATGTGTATAAATTAACATATTGGAAATGTTACATAAGACAGAAGACTTCAGGGTGTAGGCGTCACAAGTTATTCATATTGGTAGGCATCATTGCTAAAGAGTGCTTGGGCCCCAGAAGCACAAACTCAGAATTGAAAATGGAACACCATAGCTGGGGGTTTGATCAAATAAAAATAATCCAATTCTATTCAGATGAACCCTTTTTGCAATATTAATATCTTCTCTCATGTATGCTTTGCAGTGTGCATGCAGTTCTGTGATGACAGTTATAAATTCACTGTTGTATATTAAGATTCTAACTTATAAGTTTCAAATAACAGAATACAGTTACCCACTGACCTATTTACATGTTATGCACTTTGTGATCTGCATGTTACACTTTCTTTGCTGCCAATCAATCAATTAATCAATGACACTTATAGAGCGCGCTACATACCCGTAGGGTCTTAAGGCGCTGGGGGAGGAGGGGTGACGCTACTGCTCGAACAGCCAGGTCTTCAGCTTCTTCCTGAAGGAGAGGTGGTCTTGGGTCAGGCGGAGGTCGGTCGGGAGGGAGTTCCAAGTCTTGGCGGCCAGGTAGGAGAAGGACCTTCCTCCTGTAGTCGCTCTTCGGATGCGGGGGACGGCGGCGAGGGAGTGGTTGGCTGATCGGAGGTGGCGTTTGGGAGCGTAGAAGTTGATCCGGCGGTTGAGGTAGCTCGGGCCTTGGTAGTGTAGGGCTTTGTGTGCGTGGGTGAGGAGGCGGAAGGTGATTCTTTTGTTGACGGGGAGCCAGTGAAGGTCTCTCAAATGTCCGGAGATGTGGCTGGTTCGTGGGATGTCGAGGATGAGTCTGGCTGAAGCGTTCTGGATCTGCTGGAGTCTCTTCTGGAGCTTGGCGGTGGTGCCGGCGTAGAGGGCGTTGCCATAGTCCAGTCGGCTGGTGACGAGGGCCTGGGTGACGGTCTTCCTGGTCTCGGTGGGGATCCACCAGAAGATCTTCCGTAGCATGCGTAGGATGTTGAAGCACGCCGAGGAGACGTTGTTGACTTGCCTGGTCATTGAGAGGGAGGAGTCCAGGATGAAGCCCAGGTTGCGTGCATGGTCTGTCGGTTTGGGTGCGGTGCCCAGGGCGGGAGGCCACCAGGAGTCGTCCCAGGCGGAGGGTGAAGAGCTCCGTCTTGTCAGAGTTCAGTTTCAGGCGGCTGGTCGTCATCCACTCGGCTACCTCTTTCATCCCTTCGTGCAGGTTGGCTCTGGCGGAGGCGGGGCCGTTGGTCAGGGAGAGGATCAGCTGGGTGTCGTCGGCACATTAACCCTCTGTGCTACCTTGGGATGAGTCAAAACTTCTTCTAATAGATACAACTCGGATCCCTCCAGAAAGAACAATAATCTCTGGAGTTTTCTTGACAATTTTATTGTCTGGAAATTGCTGGAGGGCAGGAACTTGGCAGGCAGTGCTTTTTAAAGCCAAATCAACTCGGAAATACTGCCCCGCTGAAGTCTGCATTCTTGTGCTGGTTTACTTCATGCAGTGCATTAAAATGCATATTTATAGGGGGCATTCTTTTAGAAGGAAACATTTTGTCCTCAGTCCTAAACCGAAAAGTGGAGACTTCGAACTCCTCAGCCTGCAGCCAAGCAGAGTACCAGACGGTGCTGATGCACCGGTCCTGGAAGGGTGGAAAGAGCACACGCAGCAGGGGCGTAGTATTGCTGCTAACAGTTACCTCGATCATGAAAGTTACATTTAGTAATTTATAAAGTTTTATATAGCGCGAACTTGAACCTGAAGGTTATCAGAGCGCTTTACCATTTGAGGCAAAGGTAACAAATCAGAACATTAGTCTAACATGGGGAATCTAATGGGCATTGAGATGTTTACTCCTCTCAAAATCGGAATGGTTGTTTGTTAGAAATGGGGGTCTCTAGTTAGCAATGGCTGGCCACTGTCCAACTGGGACCCTTCTTCCTAAGTCAGAGTAAGAGGGCTACACCCTTTGATAACCCCTGCTCAACCCTGTGGTAACGTAGCACGAGCAGCTAGGCTTATCTCAGAGGCAGTGTGTAAAGCATTTATGATCATACACAGTAACACAGTGAAGAACACTACAAAGGGACACCACACAAGTAGTTATAAAAAAATACATATCTTTATGCATAGACTTAACACAAGACCAATAACCATAAAATGCAACATTACTGTAAACTAGGGATGCTCTTGAGAGGATGGAAAAATAGTTCAAAGTGTGCAAAAATGCACATACATGACACGGTCAAAGGCTAGACAGTTGAATACACCGGTGACTGGCAGTACAAAAGAGAACACACAAGACTGCATGATCTATCTGGGGACTCAGAAAAACCACATGTGACATCCATCAGAGAGCTGTGTGAACAATTACCCCTCAGCACAAAGCAAACATGCACATACATGACACTGTTCAGGGATCCATCATCTACAGCTGACCATTAAATGACCATACATCATAGTCCCCCCATTAAAGCAGTGTGGATCTGCACAAACGTGATGTGCTCTGGGGACCCAAAACCAACTTAACAGTGTTGAAGCCTGTGTTTCTTTACCTTTCAAAAACAGCAAATTAATTATTATCACAGGGACTGACTCACTGTGTGCGCCCTTAGAACTAAACACAGCACAAAGGGGTCAGTCAGCTCCACCTTGCCAACACAGACTGGATAAACAGCCCACTCTGGTGGGCCAACGGCAGCAACCAGGGGTCGAGCCCTGTCATTACTTCTAAGCAGCAGCAACCAACTCCCTGGGAATGAAAAGTTGTGTGCTCTTGGGACACAAAACCATCTTGTAATAGTGCATCTCTCCTTCAGAGCAGCCTCAGCACAAAGAACACATAAGGTTAATATGACTTTATTCTTCGGTCTTGTAATAATATAAAAAATATTGGTTTAGTTTGCAGCCCCTCTTAATACACATCAAAATTACAACAAAAAATTCAAAATGATGTATGGGAAAGTAAATGAAAACACCATGTTGAATTTTCAAATACAACTTAAATCCAAAATTTCTAAACTGTTATTTTTCTTGCTTTCTATTAGCAAAATCATCGATGACATCATCAAAGTCTAGTTCATCACTCAGTTGCTGTTCTATAGACAGCATGGCAAGATTTCTTAAACGTAAGGCACTCATTGTAGATCTTAGGTAATTCTTAATCAATTTCAATTTAGAAAAACTCCTTTCACAACTAGCAACACTTAGAGCAATAGTAAGGAAAATTCGCAGTAGTATTACAATATTTGGAACAGAGTTCTCAAGACTGTATGTTAGTATAAACTGCAAAAGTTCAAGGGGACTGTCCATCCATGTCTCTGTTTCGTCTTGCGTAGCAGCAACAGAAATAAAACTCTGAAGTCTTTTTCTCTTAACCAGGAACTCTTCCTCGTTAATGTCATCATGATAATGATTTAGTTGACATTCGTATTTATCATCCAAAAGATTTGATGGAGTAAGGATAGCATATTTTTCAGCAAGAACATGAAGTTGTTGAAATCTTGTGGTGATTTCTTGGATCACTCTGTCCAGTGAAGAAAACATTTCTCTCCTCAACTCAGTTTCGTATGACAATTCAGCACCTCGTGATTCTTCACCTGCCATTAGTTTCTTCTTTCTACACCAACGATCCATGACTATCCCAAGATCATCACAAATTTCTTTGGCGTAAGCTACTGATTTGTTAACTAATTCACACCTATTTTCACTTAGAAATGATTTTAAAGCATTGAGCTTTATGTCACATTGTTGTATATTCAATCCTTTGGAGGTAGACCTGAGTGTCGTTAATTTCTACAAGGACAGATTCCCACAGTCCAAGAAAGCACAGTAAGGAAAAAGATTGTAAAGCAACAAGCAGCACACCAGCATCTGACCTGGTAACTCTATTTTCTTCTTCACCAGTTAAACGTTCTACAGCACTTAAGATTTTTGAGTAATTCTTTTTTACAACACTCACAGCATCTCCACGTGCACTCCACCGAGTTTCTATTACACGCTTGACACTCTGACCAGTGACTGAAGTCAGAATATCCCAGCGATGGGTCGAGGAAGAAAAAAACGTGAACAAACGCTCCACAGTTCCAAAAAAGGTAACAGAACTCACAGCAACAGAAGCTGCATGTAAAGCAGCCAAATTCAGCAAGTGATTTGTACATGCGACAAATTCTGCTTTTCCATTAATTTCTCTGATGCGTCTTTGAACGCCAGTATGTTGACCAGCCATCACAGCAGCATTATCATATGCCTGTCCTCTACAATTTTGAATATCAATTCCGTTGCTTTCTAAATTCTGCAAAATCATAGTTGAAATATTCTCTGCGTTTTTACCTTTAGTTTCAATGAAATCGACAAATGATTCCACAACCATCACTTTATTTTTATTGATCATAACATGGCGTAAAACTTGGCTCATCTGATCCTTATGAGAAATATCAGGGGTGCTGTCGAACATCATAGAAAGGAACTTTGCTTCTTTCACTTGCTCGATAACTTTGCTTCTTACTTTTTCTTCCAAAATTTCTATGAACTCATTCTGAATAGTAAGCAACAAATATGATTTAGCATACTTTTTTTCCCGGCTTAATTCTTACAGTATGCTTACGTAGCACTGGATTGTATTTTGCCAACAAATGAACTAATTCTAGAAAATTTCCTCTATTTCCTGTTGATTCAGGTTCATCATCAGTCTTGCAATGAATTCCTTCTCGGTGACCCCGTAAAGCCAAATTTTGTTTAGCTAGGAATCTAATGATATCCAACAATCTTGAAAGTATCTCCCTCCACTTCTTTACTTCGTTTTCAACTTGTTCTTGTGCCTTTTTATCAATTGTAGCTCCACATCGAATTCTAATCTCCAACTCCTTCCATTGTGTGAAACATCGAATATGGGCAACACTAGATTCATGATCGAAAATTCTGGGATTCAGTTTCCACCACGTGTTGAATCCATCTGCAGAATCAAAATTCGAATTACTTCTGTCAGCAAATAGTCTACAACAAAAGCAGTAAAGAGCTTTCTTTGAAGGAGAGTACACCAACCATGACCGCAACATTTTTTAATTATTTGGCAGAGTTTGATAAAACCACTCGCGTGTAAGTTTTCTGGTTCGTCCTTTGATCAAAGCACCCTCACGATTGACTTCACCAAAGTCAGAATCTAGATGTTGGACCAAAGACGCCCCTTGTTGTACCAGCAAGATACGTGTGTCATCTTTAATCTTACTTGGCCAAAGACCAACATCTTTTAAGTCAACAGCTGGAATTTGTTGTCCATCAGACCCCTTATTACTTGTTGAAGTTGAAGGATCACATGACTTTGATGATGGATAGACTTCAAAATCAGAAACTGCTTCAATAACAGTAGTAGTGCTAGTAGTTTCTGCTTCCGTAACTGTAGTATTAGTAGTACTTTCTGTTTCACCAAAATCAGAATCTAGATGTTGAACCACAGACGACCCTTGTTGTATCAGCAAGATACATGTGTCATCTTTAATCTCCCTACTTGGCCGAAGACCAACATCTTTTAAGTCAACAGCCGGAATTTGTTGTCCATCAGACCCCTTATCACTTGTTGAAGGATCACTTGTCTTTGATGATGGATTGACTTCAAAATCAGAAACTGCTTCAGTAACAGTAGTAGTACTAGTAGTTTCTGCTTCAGTAACAGTAGTAGTAGTACTAGTACTTTCTGTTTCGTGACTGAGGTATTTCAGTAGTGAACCTTCATACTTTTTTAATTCTTCCTCTCTAGCCTTTTTCTTTTTTCTAAAGGCTGCACCGCTTTCTTTTATTCGCTTCATCTTTAAGCTTGAAAGAATAAGAAAAAGATATTCTTAATATAAAGAATAACGGATAAATACATCCAATTTCAAAATGTTAGCTTGTAGTCTGCTCCATTTCAATTGCAATAAAATAAAGTGAGACAAGAAGGGCATGTGACTCCTACACCTTGTAACCCTCACTGTCTTGTTATCTGACACAGCCTGTACGTTGAGTACCATACAGAGGAGGGTGTCACATCACGTCCCAACTATCAGAGCGCGCAGCTCAGTTAAGGGGCCATTAGGCCTCCTTCTGATCGAGTGGCCTGGAACATCACACTTAAATGTAAATACAACGGAGACAAACGCATACAGCTGGGTATCTCTTCACAGGTACTTAAGAGGCATGCTTTTGACTTTGTTAGGCCCCTTTATGTAAGTGCATGTACTGAAAGTATCTCAGATGTGTTGGTCTGTCTGAGTATTTACACACAATTTAAATAGTACTATTTTACTTTCTTTTATAACGCTACACATCCCAATGCAGAGTGTCAGAGTGATTTTAATAACACATACAGATTGAAAATAAATCATGCAAGCGTGTAAATCAGTGAACAAGATGTGTTGTTGCATGAGACAGTGAGGGTTAAAAGTAGTAGCAGTCATATATCCTACATAGCTCACTGTGCTATATTAAAAGGCTTACTATTTATAAACTGCAAGTAACAAAAGGATCTGGCTGTGTTAAAAACAGTAACCTTACCTAGCTACATTAAAACAAAATATGTCACCTGCATATTACAAGATGTGCTTTGCAGGCACATTAACCTTCTATACTACTTCGAGTCAGATCTGAGACTACACAAAACAGAAATTTCTCCAAGAAATACTTTAACCTACAGGGTTATCGCACCAATTGTTATTACCTGATAGTTACTGGGCACCTCTGAAGCAGATGCCTTAACCCTATGAAAATATTAGGAAATGCAGACTTTGTAACCAATTAAGCATAAAAGATCTACTAACATGCTTCTCCTTGTTGCCAATTTCTTTTTGGCAGGGTTTTTAAAAGAAAATTAAAATTAGTTGAGGCCCAGATGTTGCATTGGGATTGCGCCACTTTTTTAGCACAACCCCAAAGCAAAATCTAGTTTGTTAAATCTCATAATGGGCTTACATGCACTCATGATATACCTAATAAAAACAATGTGTGTGTAATTGCACCTATTTGAGCAGTCAGCAATGAGACACTCGAAAAGGACTAAAACTGGTGCAAATGTCTGTGGCGGCGGACTCATGATGACAATAAAATATCAATAGAATAAAACACATACTTCCTATCAACACTTTTATGAAATATGTAAGTATGGGCGTGGTCTTCAAAGCTTTGTCGTGTGAAGGGATGCCCACCCCTCTTTCATAGCTGCCAAGGGTTCAGATTGTTAGGTGTGACCGTGTGACATGATTTTGATAATTAAGTTCGTAATTGTGCCTTCTTCGGCCCCACCCATGTGCAACCCCTATCAACGTAGCTTAAAACGTTGTCCATAGACAGATACCGACTGCAGGGTGGGTCCATCCAGTGACATCCTTGACAATAATAGTGAGTCTAATGCAGTGCTTTTAATGGGAAAAAATAAGTGCAGGTACTCATAAAAATAAGCTAGAGGTATGGCAAGTGGGAGGAGTTACCGAGTTAGGGGCCAGGCTAAGGGAACAATATGATGGTGCATATTGGCTTCTGTACCAGTTGCTGAGCACATATCAAAAACTTGAAATGCGTTTATGTACCTGTGAGTACTAAAGCACTGCCACTGCCCTTTTCCCCATGACCAGGCTCATCATGTCTCTTGCTGGTTCTGTGCCTTTACATCCAAATGTCCTCTCCACTTGCCTCTCATCTTTACCCAGCCGCTATCCTTCTCTCGCTGGCTCTGCCTCTCTTACTCCCATCTCTCGCTTACTATCTCCACAAGTCTCTTAAATTTTTTCACTGGTCCCTACATATATATATATAATCCAAAAACACGTGTTAAGAAGAAATGCACCAGATTTCTGAATGTACACATTTGTGTTAAAATGCAATTTACAAGTCCATTAATGATTTTAGAACTCAGCTAATATCTTGCATTTTTACCTGAAAAAGCCACATTTCTAACTTCACCTGTCACCTCACTTTACATTCCTCCCTCACTTGTCCTTTTATGTCTCATCTTTCTCCCAACCAAAGGCATGACCAGTTTCATGGGAGCTAATTCCTGGAGTGTTCCAACGGTCCCTGCTGTGCATTGCCCTATGGCCAGGGCTAAATTCACATCAATTGTCCCAGAACCCTGGTCAGTCCCTGACCCTGTTATCTTGTAAATTCAGCAATTCGTGTGTGGCACTCAAACAAAAGCAGCTCTGGTGCTAAACAAAAAGCGCCTTTGTGAAGGTCCAGGTCGAGTATTAATTTGTATTGCACTGCCACACGCTTTAGTAGTGCCAGTCCAATACACTAAATGGGACTAGATGACTGTAATTTTACTCACCTAAGGGCCTGTGAGTCAGCCATCTCTGGCATTTGCAGCAGCAGCTGCAGTTTTAAGATCTTCCCAGAGTTTCTCTATGCTTGCCTATGCTCAAGGAAACTGAGGTGAGGAGCATGCCAGCGCTCGCATCACCACCAACCTGCCTCTGCCTCTCCCAAGTTTACCGCACCCCTATGTTGGCTGCTGCTGATGCTGACCCGCTGTTGTGAGCCTGCTGCCGCCCTTAATCACTGTAGAGAATACTGTTCACCTATGCACTTTCGGCCTGCTGCTCTGTGCACAATGCGTAGTGTGGTATATTCATGATCCTGCCGTATTAGGGGTCAGTGACTCGGGCCGGGCTGCTGTCTGCAGCTGTGAGATCATGTACCAGCCTGCCTCAAATCCAAGGAAGCAAGTGCAACATTAAACATTACTTATAACATGTGAACTCGTAAAACAATCAGTACTCTTAATAAAATGTAACGTTTGTCTTGTTGGCTCCTTGGCTACTCAAACTGGCTAATTTTTCAGTTTTAGGAGATTTAATGCTTTATTTTGAATGTACGGAATGCTCAGCAAGTAAGGCTCTGATTGCTGATTTATTGGCGTTGAGCTTATCTCTCTGCAATTAAGGCCCTACTCACATAGCTGGTCATTTATTGGACCGTATTTTTTCAAACTTGCTTGATATTATTTGTCCTCCTGCACTGCCTTTATGATGGACCGATCATTTTGCGGTTAAGTTCCAATACAGAAGTCTATTAAAACTGGCCACATTGTTACCTGATATATCAGGCCGGACCAGAAATTGGGGAAAATTGGATATAGAAAAATGTAACCATTTATTGTTAAATAATATTCCTTGTCTGAATTCTATATCACTTGCTTCTTTGGACAATATTTATAACTGGAATGCTTCCGCATCTAATGCATTCCTCCCATCCTCTGTGGAAAAAATTTAACAATCATCGTCCTCCTGCTCCCTGGTTTACAGAGCAGCTAAAAGCTGAAATATGTAAGTGCAAAGCTATGGAAAGAATGTGGAGAAGGGGTTACTCCCCCGAATCCAAAAGTACTTACAAAGCCACACTGAAAAAATATCACACTTTATGCAAAATAGCACGAGCCGATTATGTCTCTTCCACTATTCTGGGGGCAAAGAATTGTCCTCGTACCCTATTTTCTATGGTTAAGAAGCTAGCAGGCTCAGGTACTCAACCTAGCCCGCCTGTCCTTGACGAACTACAATGTTACACTCTCGCTAACTTCTTTATCAAGAAGTAGAACACATTTACCTGTTTTACCATCCTCAAATGGTTAAAGAAAATCATTTGGATGCTCACTGCGGATACCCAAAGGACGGTAGTCCAGGCACTTGTAACATCTCACCTGGACTATGTTAACGTCCTTTTTCTGGGTACAAACAGGGATGTGCTGCGTAAGCTTCAGGTGGTGCAGAATTCTGCAGCCAGATTGCTGTTCAGACTTCCTAGAATGTCCAGCATGGCTAATGCCCTGAGAGAATTACACTGGCTCAGGGTAGAACATCGCACAAAATGTAAAGCACTGTGCTATATGTTTAGAATCAAGATCACCTCAGCTCCTAAATACTTCCAAGATCTGGTACGCCCTTATCATCCCTCCCGCCTGCTTCGTTCATCCATGGAAGAGAAATTTGAAATTCCCAGGATTAAATTGACATGAATGGGAGGCTGCTCCTTCTCCTTTCTTGGACCAACTTTGTGGAACTCTCTACCTGATGTGATGCGGAAAGAGAATTTTTACCCCAATTTTTGCAAGTAACTAAAAACTTGGCTTTTCAATCAACAATTCTAATTTAGGTTTCCAGGGTCTCTTTCAGGGCCTGCGTGGGAAACACTTGTTGGGTAGCTGTGCACATTAGAAAAATAAATTAGCATAGCATAACATAACAGTGCAATGGCAGTCTCCTCTGGGTTGTGCAGTAGCGGATGACACAATCCCTTCAGAGTTGCCCCCAGAATATGTTGAATACTTAGAAGTGTTTGATGAAGCAAAAACAGTGGCATTCCTTCCCCACCATTTCTTTGACTGTCGGATAGACCTAGTCCCCGGAGCTGACTTGACAGTTACTAGAATATATGCCCTAACTGAACCAGAGACCAAATATCTTTATGACTATATACAGGATATGTTACAGAAAGGGTTCATAAGACATTCTACATAACCTGTGTCATCTCCTGTCTTTTTCATTCCGAAATGAGAAGAAGGTCTAAGAGCTTGTCTGGACTATTGCGCCCTTAAAAAGGTGACCAACAAAACAAACAAGATGATGGACGGAATGTTACACAATGGCAAAACATTCACCCCCAGACACAGATTAGGGTTTAATCCATTGTTATTTTGCTCACCATGCCACCCCAGTTCAGACAAGGCCATATGCAAATCAGTCTTGACCCTATGCCTCATGGGAACAGTCCAGCCCGAACTGCCAAGCCATGTCTTCCATTGACCGGAATCAAGCATCTTAGGAACGGTTTCTGGCTATCAGCCGTCTTCAGCCAGGATAGCTTGACTCCAGTGGCGTAGTGAGCAAGGGACCCAATTCTGGGCATACCCTTTCCACATACGGTGAATAGCAAAACAAACAAGATGATGGACGGAAAGTTGCACACTGGCAAAACATTCACCCCCAGTCACAGATCTGGGTTTAATCAAGACGTGAGTCTCGTGCTCTCTGAACTGGGTGATTTGGTGAGCAAAAAAATGGTGGATTTAGGCCCAGAACTCTGTACTGGGATGATTGAATGACATTGTTCTGCATTCTTTCCTTCAACTGTTGTGTTTGCATTCGTCACCCAGAATGGGACGGGTATGTTCAGACGTGAGTCCCGTGCTCTCCACGCCACTGGAGTCAAGCTATCCTGGCTGATGACGGCTGGGTGTGAGTGTTTGATTGATTCAGATGCTCCGTCCATCACCACCCCCTTTTGTACCGCTTTTGGCCGCCATAAGAATGGCAGGGTATGCTCAGACGTGAGTCCCTTGCTCACTTTGCCACTGGATTCAAGCAAGCCGGGCTGAAGACGGCTGGAATGCCAGAAACCGGTCCTCGGAAGCTTGTTTCCGGTCCAGGGAAGACATGGCTTGGCAGTTCGGGCTGGACTGTTCCCATGAGGCACAGGCTGATTTGCATATAGCCATGTCTGAACTGGGATGGCAGAGTGGGCTAAAGAACGGTGATGGATTAAACCCAGATCTTTTGACTGGGTGTGAGTGTTTGATTGATTCAGATGCTCCGTCAATCACCACCCCCTTTTATACCGCTTGAAGACGGCTGATAGCCAGAAACCGGTCCTAGGATGCTTGATTCCGGTCAAGGAAAGACATGGCTTGGCAGTTCGGGCTGGACTGTTCCCATGAGGCACAGGGTCAAGGCTGATTTGCATATGGCCTTGTCTGAACTGGGGTGGTGTGGTGAGCAAAAAAACAATGAATTTAGGCCCAGATGTCTGTACTGGGGTGAATGTATGACATTGTTCTGCATTCTGTCCATCAACTGTTGTTTTTGCATTTGTCACCCGGAGTGGGACGGGTACGCTCAGACGTGAGTCCCGTGCTCTCCACACCACTGGAGGCAAGCTATCCTGGCTGAAGATGGCTGCTAGCCAGAAACTGGTCCTAGGATGCTTGATTCCGGTCCAGGGAAGACATGGCTTGGCAGTTCGGGCTGGATTGTTCCCATGAGACACAGGGTCAAGGCTGATTTGTATATGGCCATGTCTGAAATGAGGTGGTGTGATGAGAAAAAAAACTATGGATTTAGGCCCTGATCTCTGTACTGGGATGAATGTATGATATTGTTCTGCATTCTGTCCAGCAACTGTTGTTTTTGCACTTAACAAGGTGACAATAAGTACCCTCTTCCTCTTATCTCCATACTTCTGGATCACATGGGTGGAACCAAGTTATTTACCAAGCTTGATCTCCGTGGGGCCTATCATTTGATCCAAGTAAGAGAAAGAGATGAGTGGAAGACGGCGTTTCGCACCAAGTTCAGGCTCTATGAGTATTGTGTAATGACTTTTGGTTTTGCAGAACTCCTGCTGCCTTTCAATTCTTTTTGAATAAAATACAGAGGGACTACTTAGACCTTTTTGTAATAGTATACATTGATGATATAGGGATCTATTCACAGTCCAAACAAGAACATGTGGGGCATGTTAAGAAGATCTTATAACATCTTCAGGACAATTATAATATTGCCAAACTTGATCAATGAACCTGTCATGCAAAATGTGTGGATTTCCTGGAGTTTGTCATATCTCCTGACGGGATCCACATGGACCCCTCCAAGGTGTGAGCCATAACCAATTGGTCAAGCCCCAGTACAGTGAAAGAAGTGCAATTATTTCTAGGGTTTGCCAACTTCTATAGAAGATTCATTGATCAAATCTCAGATATTATTACACCTATCACTAGACTATTAAAAAAGAGAATCACTTTTGAGTGGACTGATGAAACAGAACAAGCTTTCCTGACCTTTAAGAATAAGTTTAATTCTGCCCCCATTCTTCGTCATGCAGACGGAACACAGCAATACTACTTGGAGGCTGATGCCTCACAATATGCAGTTGGTGGGGTGTTATCTCAAAGAGACATTAAGATAGGGAGTTTACATCCTGCAGCTTATTTTTCAAAAACACTTTTACCTGCAGAACAAAATTACACAATAGTAGAAAGAGAGTTGCTAGCCATTAAGTTGGCTTTTCAAGAATGGAGACATTATCCCCCCATGTCATACCCATTTATTCAGATCACAGGAATCTTCAATTTTTTAAGTCTGCAAGAGCTCTTACCCCCAAACAGATGAGGTGGGTCTCCTTTTTCAGTGAATACGACTTTGTTATCACATATCTTCCTGTAGAAAAACTAGGAAAGGCAGATACATTATCTAGATTGGGAACACATCTTAAAAATACTTTGGATTCTCCAATTCTCATTATACCTGAAAGAAAGGTAATTACCATTGGAGAAACATGTAAGGAGCATTCTGAGGCTTTCCCGGTAAAATTGGTCCTACCATATTCTAATCTAGATCCGAATGAATGGTTGGTAGACCCTCATACCAATAGTCCTCTACTATCATGAAAATCGTCTTTTCATTCCTACGAAAGAGACCCGTAACTTAAATATGCAATGGTGCCATAAATTACCATTAGCAGGACACCCTGGGGGAGAAAAGACTGGGCAAACATGTCAGAGATGGTTCTGGTGGAAAGGAATGACTAAAGACATAAGTGAGTTTGTTAAAGCATGCTCCACTTGTGCTAGACAAAAAAACTTCACCTTTGCCCATTCCCAAATTCCCTGGCATTTCATTTGCATTGATTTTATCAATGATTTACCTGCCACATGTGGATTTACTACAATATTGGTAGTGGTGCATCTTCTATCCAAGATGGCCTATTTCATCCCTCTTAAAAAAACTCCCAACATCTAAAGAATTGGTAGAGGTATTTATCAAACAGATTGTGAGACTAACCTTCTGTGAAAATTTCTGACTGTGAGATGCAATTTGTTTCCAAGTTTTGGAGGGGCATGTGCAAATCCTTACACATAGACCATCGACTTTCCACGGTCTATCATCCTCATACTGATGGTCAAACAGAAAGGACTAACCAAACGCTTGAGCAGTATCTGTGCAGTTTAATAAACGTGGACACAAGCAGTTGGGTGCAGGCCCTCCCTTTGGCAGAATTTGCTTATAACAACACGATTCATTCTGCATCTGTGGGGTTTCGGGAGGGTTGTCAAAAAGGTTGACCGACACATGTATTCCGGGTAGTGAAGGTTTTATTATTTTATACAGTCTACGTTTCTGTACAGGCACTCTGTAGAAAGGGAGGGGTGGATCTGTTTCCTCCGTGGTGGTTCTTCCCGCTCCGGGCCGTCTTTCCCACTGCCTCCTGGGAGTCGTAGGCCGTCTCTCCGCCGTCTCGATAGCCTCACGATACCGGCAAAGAAGAGAAATGAAATGGTCTGAGTCACTCTGGCCTTTGCTTAGAACTCACACAGGGAAAATGGGTGAGGACAACACACGTGCACCCCCGTACCCAGAACAAGTGACCTGACCCAGTGAAGGGGGGGGTCTGTGCAGTGGGAATCTCGTGTCCTCAGGGTGGCTTACTCCGTCTAATGCCCGCCCACCCTCTGAATCTTGACCGTACCTGGTCGAGCCACACTTCAGAGGAAGTGTGGCTGGGCGATGCGCGGTCCCTTTGGCCTCCTGGCTTGAAGCTGTAGTCGCCGTCACGGTCGTCCTCCTTCGCTGTGGCCGGCGTCTCTCCCGTAGCCTCCTCCGAACTCCTCTTCTCCTGATGTACCTCCTCCGTCCTCCTCCGACCTTCCTGTTCGTACCCCGCCTCCTTCCTCCGATCTTCTTCCTCGTACTCCGTCTCCGTCCTCCGCTCTTCGTCCTCGTACTCCGCCTCCGTCCTCCGTTCTTCTTCCTCGCACTCCTCCCAATCCGCTCCGCTCTCTCTCCACTCTCGCCACCAGTCTCCTTCTCCACCTTTGGGTGTCTCGCACACCTGCGTGGATTCCGGGATGGGTTTTACCTCTGCAGGGAAGGAGTGTCCCCAGTCCGGCTCCGGCCCCTTAAAGGTGCAGGGATACAATGACTCCACGCCGGGCCGGCATCCGATGACGTCAGGGGTATTCCAGGCCTCGGTGTGCTGCATAAAAAGAGGAGATACATTAATAGGCATACCAGGGGGCCCCGTATCCGGGTCCCCCACGTCACAGCATTCATGCAGAATGAGTAGTGTTGTGTTGAGATTTCCCCCTTTTATTTTACCTAGGGGTATCATCCCAAATTTTTACCACTACATCATCCTCAGACAATATCTGAAACACCTGCAGTTACAGAACATCACACTAACCGTACCAAGATCTGGGCCAAAGCTAAACAAGAATTACAGCAAGTTAAAGACCATATGGAAATACAAGCAGACAAACACAGACATCCTGCCCCTAAATATGCAATAGGCGGTCAGGTTTGGTTACCTACCAAAAACCTCAGATTAGCAGGGCCAAGAAAGTTACAACCTACATATATAGGGCCATACAAAGTCCTTAAAATCATCAAACCTATAGCCATAAATCTAGAATTTCCTCCTGAGATACAAGCCCATCCTGTTTTTCATACCTCCTTACTTAAAGGGTAAGAACCTCCTTCAAGTCCTGAATCCCCACCCGCTCCTTTCAATGTAGACAAAGAGCTAGAATACAAGGTTAGACGTATCATGGATTCTAGAAGATATAGGGGTAAATTACACTATCTGGTTGACTGGGTGGGATATGCTCCCAAAGACAGATCTTGGGAACCCACAGATCATGTGTGTGCGCCACTGTTTGTGCGTAGATTTCATGCTTTGAACCCCTCCAAGCCCAGACCCATTAATAGATCCTTGGGAGGGAGAACTTTTACACATCAAGCACCCTGCGCCCTAACTTGGATAAAACCAGTCCCAACTACAACCCCCACAATGCACCTGTTCTAGCAATCCAGTAACCTTGTTTGTGTGCTGCCACAAAGGCGCGACTTCATCTTATTTGTCAAGTGACTGGCTTCCAACAGTGCTTCGCTTACTCGTATGATGTTGGGCCACACCCACTGGACCTGGATTTGCCCGCTTTGAATTCTGGACATATTGTGAAAGCCGTTGGGAGATTTTGGCCTGCTTGAATTTTTATGGTGAATTCTTGTAAGGATTATCTTGCATTTTCATTGAATGAAACCTGAGCTTTTCCCTTTTTGCCTATCTCCCACTGCTCATGAAAACAAATTGTCTGGAGCAGTTCATTCACCCTTCCCTTCAAAACATGGGTGAGCTGAATACCGAGGCTGTCTGCATCTACCCAGCTCTTTAAGCGTGGAAACTTCTGAGCTGCTAATTGATTTCCTTCTCTCAGTGTGTGAACAAAATCCAAGGCTGCCTACCTCTCCTAGTTTGTTGTAAAACCCCTGGAGCCTTGATCAGCTGTTTCTCATTTCAGAGAAAAGAGGTGCTGAAGCCCAGGAGTGCAACACTGTATCACGTTGCTGGAGTCACGCTCTGCAAGATACTTTCGTGTTATTTACCTTGCTTAAGCCTGAAAAAAAAACCACCAAAAACAAATCAAGGTCACAACCTTCAGTTATAATTGTGAGTATATGGTTGTACACAATGAAAGTACTAATAATTTAGTTAGGTTGTTACCACTAACTAAGTTTAGAGTTTCTGGTAATTATTAATTCTTCTTCTCTTCTTTATTATTTTCTGTTTATGCGGTGCCTGGGGAAAGGTGTTGAGGAGCATTACTGCATCGATACCTGTCCTGCTTATTGAGAGACCCTGGTGGTCCATTCCTTTGTCTCTTCCAGGAGGCAGTAGTCAATACCAGAGTGATCAATAATACTCTATTTGGCTCTACCTTAGGGGAGAGTAGGGGTACATCTTCGCTCCTGTGGATCCTGACTCTGTTACAAGCCTGAAGTAAGTCTTGACACTCACAGCTTGCCGCCTTCCTCGAGACGAACGGATCCCCCGACCAATCGCAGTCCGGTTTCCGAGCCAACCACAGAACCAAGACCGCCCTCATCGCAGCCACTGACGACATCAGATCCCTGCTCGACAACGGGGAGACAGCGGCCCTCATCCTCCTGGACCTCTCCGCAGCGTTCAACACTGTCTGCCACTGCACCCTAGTGCAGAGCCTCAGCAACATCGGAATCCAAGAGAAGGCACTGGAGTGGATCATCTCGTTCTTCGCTGGAAGAACCCAGAGAGTCCGCCTCCCCCGTTCAGATCCGAGGCCACCGAAGTCATCTGCGGCGTACCACGGGGATCATCGCTCAGCCCCACCCTCTTCAACGTCTACATGAGCCCCCTCGCAGCCATCGCACGCCAACACAACCTCAACATCATCTCCTATGCAGACGACACCCAGCTGATCCTCTCCCTCACCAGCGTCCCCGCCGCCGCCAGAACCAGCCTACACAAAGGGATGAAAGACGTCGCCAGGTGGATGAAGAAACGCCGCCTGAAACTGAACTCAGACAAGACGGAAGTCCTCATCCTGTGGTCATTGCCCACCACCTGGGAAGACTCCTGTTGGCCCCCTGCCCTGGGCGCCACTGCGAAGCCAACGGACCATGCACGCAACCTGGGCTTCATCCTGGACTCCTCCCTCTCGATAACCAGACAAGTCAACGCCGTCTCATCATCGTGCTTCAACACCCTGCGCATGCTCCGAAAGATCTTCCGATGGATCCCCACGGAAACCAGGAAGACGGTCACCCAGGCACTCATCACCAGCCGACTGGACTACGGAAACACCCTCTACGCCAGAACCACAGCCAAACTTCAGAAAAGACTCCAACGCATCCAGAACACCTCCGCACGACTCGTCCTGGACATCCCACGACACAGCCACATATCCGGCCACCTGAGAGACCTGCACTGGCTCCCCGTCAGCAAGAGGATCACGTTCAGACTCCTCACCCACGCACACAAGGCCCTCCACGACCTGGGCCCCAAGTACCTCAACAACCGCCTGACCTTCTACACGCCCACCCACCAGCTACGATCAACCAGCCTCGCACTCTCCGCCGTTCGACGCATCCACAGAGCCACCTACCTGGCAGCCAAGACATGGAACTCCCTCCTCATCCACCTTTGGCTAACCCAGGACCATTTCTCCTTCAGGAAGCAACTCAAGACCTAGCTTTTCGAGCAGTAACGGACCCCTCTCCCCCAGCACCTTGAGACCCTTGAGTAGCGCGCTATACAAATGTCATGATTGATTGACTCAGTCACTTCTTTGCACTTCACTTCTTTTTTTTTCCAAGTTCTTCCGTCCTAGCCTACCAAATTGGAAAATCCATTCTTGGTATGTGCCACATTTAATAAGATACCCATGTGAAGAGATTCCAGAACATATTTATGGCTTCCCATAGCAGATTTAATTTACACGTGTTCAGATTTCATCCTTTCAAATTGTACAGTGACCGAATAAGCCAAATATGATGAATTGATGATCAGTGTAGTGGCCCCTTTAATATAAATAAAAAGCTCTACCCTCTTGTCTAATCTCTCTACCCTACCTCGTCCAGTAGAGAAAATCAATCAATCAATCGAGAGCGCGCCACTTACCTGTGAGGGTCTCAAGGCGCTGAGGGGAGAGGCTACTGCTCAAAGTGCCAGGTCTTGAGGAGTCTTCTGAAGGCGAGTAGGTCTTGGGTCTGCCGTATGTGGGTAGGGAGGGTGTTCCAGGTCTTGGTGGCGAGGTAGGAGAAGGATCTGCCATCGGAGGTCATTCGTTGCATGAGGGGGACGTCAGCGAGGGCGAGGCTGGTGGAGCGGAGCTACCGCGAGGGGGTGTAGAAGCTGAGTTTGCTGTTAAGGTAGGCTGGTCCGGTGTTGTGGAGTGCTTTGTGTGCGTGGGTGAGGAGCTTGAAGGTGATCCTCTTGTCGATGGGGAGCCAGTGTAGGTCTCTCAGGTGGGGGGTGATGTGGCTGTGGCGGGGGACGTTGACGATTAGTCGGGCGGAGGCGTTTTGGATGCATTGTAGTCATTGTAGGTGTTTGACTGGGATTCCTGCATAGAGTGTGTTGCAAAAGTCCAGTCTGCTGCTGACGAGGGCCTGTGTCACCCTTCTTCTTGTTTCGGTCGGGATGCGGAGCATGCAGAGGGTGTTGAAGCAGAAGGAGGAGACGGCGTTGACCTGCTTAGCCATTTAGAGGGAGGAGTCGAGGATGAATCCTAGGTTGCGTGCATGGTCGGTGGGTGTTGGTGCTATTCCCAGTGTGGTCGGCCACCAGGAGTCGTCCCAGGCTGAGGGGGGGGGGGGTCCGAGGATGAATACCTCTGTCTGGTCTGAGTTCAGATTCAGACGGTTGCTCCTCATCCAGTCGGTGACAGCCTTCTGAGGTTCCGTGACAATTGTAAGTGGTGTCTTCGACTCGCACGAATATGGTCGAGTCTGGTATCTATGAACCGCAAATGACGAGTTTAGTAAGTGTGCGCAGTTTCGCTGTGCTAACCTAAACCGTTCATTTGTTTCGTGGGTTTCTCCATCCGAGCCCACGGGTTCCATCTTAGATACGGCATCCATTTTGTCTCTTGCCCTCAAGTAGCCAGCGAACGGACGCTGTCCGCTTCGCGACCCTGGGATTCCCAAGACTCTTGCAGAAGACACATGTTCCTTCAAAAGTGTCTTTATGATGAGGGGGATGATACTGTAAGGCAGATGGCCCCGCTCGAGGCTCATCTTGCCGTGCCGGTCTATTGTCTTAGCCGTGCATCTCATTAGGCGCGTCTCTTTGATGCCTGTAGCTCGTGTTTTCTGAGACCACCCTTTTTACACCCTTTTCGATCTCCCCACTGTCCTGTCTTCCTCTGCACCTGTCCTTGTTCCTTCTTCGATCTGTTTATTGCTGATTGGAATGTACTAATGGTGGGAAGATGGGCTTTTACAGTAGGGAACTACCAAATGTTTCCGTACTTATGTTCCGGACCCTGAATACATCAAAGCGACCCCTCTCGGGGATAATGTTGGGAACCAAGTTGTAAACCTTTGTGTACCATGTTAACGTATGAGAGAAATGTGTATAAAAAGAGCGACCTGCAGTAGCAATTGGAAGCAGTCTCCTCGAACATACACACGCTGTACTTCCTGTGACTTCTGTGTTCCCTGCAGTAAATAAACCTTGAATCTTTGACGCCGAAGGAAGTGTCCCGTGTCTCTGTCATTTGTACGCCGGAACAGGTTACCCACGAAGGTTTCAGGTGTTGTCCCCTGGCACCGCTGGGTCTTAGAAAAACCCAGTCCTTCAGTTGGCGCCCAATGTGGGGCTGCATCAGTGGTACCGGTCCAAGCCTGACGATCGTGAGGAACTTCGTGTGAAATCTCCGAGGGAAGGTGCACCCCGCTTCATCGATCCTGTTGTCGAAATAAGTGGCCCGACAACTTTTCCCGCGAAGATTCCTGCCTCCTGACGGCTGCGACGGACTGCTGCCCTGACTGTAGACCTGTTTTGGCGCCTGGCGTAGACCTTTTTACTGCGAGACGATTGACGGGCCTTCCTGGTGACGCCATCGATCTTTGAGTTAAGTATTTGTGGGTCGCTCCCAGAGTCCTTAGTTGTGGTTGCTTAGTTGTTGCATGGTTCCATTGCATTTGTGGTTCTTAGTACTTGGTTCTTTGTTGTACTATTTGACGCCTGCAGACGCCAAAAACCGAGGGTTTTGTTCATTGCTGGGACTTGGTAAATCCCGTAACCCTTGAAGTTTGTGAAACTCAGCTAGCGTGTGAGATGCCTAGCTGTAGTACTTTGTTCAGTTGTTTTCGTCGTTGTGGTACGGATTCCCGATTGGAGGACTCATGTCCGATACCTCCGGTTGGAACTCCAACATATGAGCTCTACAGCAAGCATGGACTAGGTCCGATTACTTTTAATGAATATTGGATCCGCTATACCAAAAAAGATGGTGTCCTTAGTTGGCCACCTCATGGTAGTTTCGAAACCCCGATCTTAGATAATCTCGAGACTAAATTGTTTAAGAAAAAATCAAGGCCGGCCATGTTTGATGCCTTTCGGTTGTGGCGTAAAGAAGCCAAACAGAGAGAAATCAGACTGTTAAAACGTAGTCAGAGAGATGGTGTTGCTACCATTGTAAAGAAAGCAGAGCAGTTTCAGCGAGATAAGGAGGAAAAGGAAAAGGAAGTCTTTGATAGATTACAACGTATGTCTGTCGATAAGTGCTATCCTGCTTTACCGGCGGATACGGACAAAAAGGAGGAAGGTATCGAGGACCCCTTAATGTCTTATCTTATGAAATCACCACCTCCGTACGCACAGGATACCGCAGTTCCTGTGGTTCCTCCTGTACCTGTTCCTCAACCAGCTCCTGTCCCTGCACTTCCCGCTGTTCCTGCTCCTCTACCTGCTCCTGTCCCTACTGCTCCTCCACTTGTACTTCCTCATACTCCTGCTCCCGCTGTCTCTACTGTTCTGGTTTCTCCTGCCGTTCCTTCTGTTCCTGGTACTTCTCTTGTTACCCCTTTGGGCTATTCTTTGTCCCCGTCTGTTCGACGTCGTACTCCTTCTGTAGCTGCTAACTTCTTTACTCCTCTTGGACCTATTCTTGAGTCCGCTGGTTCGGACGGTCCTCAAAGGCGTAGTCAGCTTCCTGGTGGTAGAGAGCGTGACTCATTGTGTAATATGGCTTTGGGTTGGGTGAGATGTCCTGCTAGGAATGCTCCACGTGCGGTATTGAAAACGTTCGAGCAATTTAATATACCGACACAAAGATTTGTTTTTGAAGAAATGTGCAAAGCTTTACGTGACCTAATATCGGCTGACGCATCCGATGATGTGATGACTGCCTTGACTAATTTACAGCTTCAGTTCTCAAGCGGAATGATCATAGGTACCAATGTTCGACGGGCAGTCGAGCAATTACTGTCTCTTCGTCCTTCTATGATGCCTCGAGCGTTGTTTGTCGAAGATATTGAGGGACCGTTAGATGTACCTGGTCAGTTCCCCATGCGTGAAGTTCCACCAGTATGGATGCCAGGAAACCCTGGCGCTGCTCCGCCAATCCTGCCACATTTCCAGAGAGTGTGGATACACCTCCCATGGAAACGATCAGAAGTTTTACAGGTGAAGCAATCTTTGCCTGACCCTCGCAAAAATCCTGCAGGGTACTACAAAGAATTATCGCAGCTTGTAGACGCTACGATAATGAATCTTGCTGATATTGATATGCTGTTTGGCAATGTCGTACTGCAGCAGGTATGGGCAAAGATTCGTCAAGAAAACCATGCGGTAGAATTAGGTGGTGATTGGGCTGCTCTTATCGTGGCAGACGCACGACAAGTTGGTGGGGCTAAACCCGAACAGCTCATTACCGATCTCCCTCAGAGAATCATTACCCTAATGAAAACGCTTATGCCAGCTATGAGGGTGAATTGGGACAAACTGTCCGCTTGCAAGCAAAAGAAGGATGAGAGCGTCTCTGATTTCTTTACGAGATTTGAGGAGGCTTTCATCGACCACAGCGGTCAAGATATGGGTACCGAAGGTGGTCAGAGGTTGTTCGTGGACAAATTTGTTTCCAATTTATTGCCTGACTTGAGCAACAAATTAAAAAATTCCGAAAGCGCGTGGGCCGTTTCTACTTCTGCTCAGATATTGGCTACGGCTCAATATTATGAAAATAGGGAGAAAGAGGAGAACGATCGTGCTGATAAAAAGACGAAAGAACTCAAAACTAAAGTGTTATTGCAACAGGCGTATCCTCCGCGTTCGAATCAGAATGATTCACAGCCACGTAATAGATAGCAGCCTCAATCAAATAGGTCACAACCACGAAATGATTCCTCCTCACAAAGATCGTCGTTAGGGTACAATCAGTGTGCCTACTGTAGACAGGAGGGTCACATAAAATTCAACTGTCCCGTTTTGAATGAGCGTTCCACTAACACTTCTGACTCCAATAATTGTTTTGATCAGCGTGGATCGTCGCAAGGGCGATCTGCTCAGTACAATGTAGATGATTATTACGTCGATCAGGGAACTGACGACGGTAATTACTAGGACAGCCATAGACATGGAGAGGGAGTGGTATCAGTTCCGGTTGATCAGAGAGGGCCTTATGTCGCAGTTGCCACCTCGGGCGTCGTTGAGCCTTTTCTGTTGGACACTGGCGCGGCGAAAAGTTCCATAATGCACTCGAAACTCCCTGGCGCACCTTTGTCTGGCTTAACAAATGTTTCCGTTGGATTCTCTGGCGCCCCTGTCAGCAATCCAGTTTCACGTCCTTTGCCTCTTACAATTGGGCCACGTGAGCTTGAAGCTCCGTTGATTCTAACCACTGGTTGTGGTGAAAATCTTTTGGGCCTGGATTTGCTAAAACGTTTATATGCGACTTTGTATTGTTCTCCTGCGGGAGTGAAGATTACTTTGGGTGAGAGAGTTATCTCTCCAATGTACTTGTCTCTCGATAAGCTTCCACCGGAATTGAGTTCTCTTCCTGCATCTTTGTGGGCAACAGGTCCCAATGACGTGGGCCTGCTTGACATCTCCCCTTATGTTGTCCATTTGAAATCTAACGTGCGGTTGCCACGTATTCCCCAGTATCGTATCTCTCTTGATGGTGAACGAGCATTGTTGGCGATCATCTATGATTTGATCGAGAAAGACGTTATTGAGGAGACGCGGGGAAACGTGTGTAACAGTCCTGTGTTGCCTATTCTGAAACTTACTGATCCTTCGAAACCACCTGTCTATCGTTTTGTTATCGATTTACGGGAGGTAAATAAAATTGTGATTCCTCAGTTCCCCGTTGTGCCCAATATCACGGCACTACTGACTCTGATTCCAGCATCGGCATCTTGGTTTTCGGTGATCGATCTGAAGAATGCGTTCTTCAGTATTCCGATTGCTGAGGAGAGCCGAGACCTTTTCGGTTTCTCTCTTGGTGGACGCAGCTTCCGGTTCAAGCGTGCTCCTCAGGGCTACTGTGAAAGTCCATCGATATACAGTCAAGCCTTGAAGGGCCAATTAGATGCGTCTATGTTGCCGGCTGGTGCAGCCTTGATCCAATATGTTGACGACTTATTGGTCGCTGCAGACACCCAGGACATTTGTAAAATTGGTTCGGTATCGTTATTGCAACATCTCTGTGACTTACATCACAAGGTGTCTCCTTCTAAACTTCAATATTGTTGTCAAGAAGTAACCTATCTAGGTCACTTATTGTCAAAGGAGGGAAGAAGGTTGACCCCAGAGAGAATTGCTGCGATTGCCCGGATGACTGTGCCAACAACTCAGAGAGATGTGCGTGCCTTTTTGGGCATCACGTCATACTGCAGACAGTGGATCCCAAATTTTTCACTGTTAGCGAAACCATTGGTGGCTCTTACGTGTAAGGACGTTCCACCTCCTTTACCATGGACGGAAGAATGTCAGAAAAGTTTTTCTGAATTACGTGATGCGTTGTGTTCGGCTCCTGTGTTAGGTACTCCTGACTACAGTAAACCGTTCACATTATACGTGCACGAGAGAGAAGGTTGTGCGTTGAGTGTTTTGACGCAACCTTTTGGTAGTAAGCAACGTCCATGTGCATATTTTTCCTCGACCTTGGACCCGGTAGCTAGAGCATTGCCGAGTTGTTTGAGAGCAACAGCGGCAGCTGCGGTGTCCATCCGACAATCAGCAGGATTGGTCATGGATAATATGCTTACGGTGATGGTTCCGCATGCAGTTGACACTCTCTTAAATCGTACAAAAACTCAGCACTTGACGAGTGCAAGGTTGTCTGGGTACGAGTTGATGCTTTTGGCAAGTCATATTCAGATAAAACGTTGTAATGTCCTAAACCCGGCGACTTTATTGCCAATTAGTACAGAGTCAGATGAAGTAACAGCTCATGACTGTTATTTAAGGACTGAGGAAGAAACAAAAGGTCGCGTGGACCTTAAAAACACTCCTTTGGATGATCCCGATGGGACTTTGTATGTGGATGGTTCATGTTTTAAATTACCGAATGGTGATGTCACGACTGCGTATGCTGTGGTAACTTTGAACACTGTTGTGGAAGCTGCGAGATTGAATCAGAATTCTGCTCAGGCTGCGGAGCTGATAGCTCTGACTAGAGCGTGTGTGTTGTCGAAAGGGAAACGGGTGAATGTGTTTACTGATAGTCAATACGCATTTGGCGTTGCACATAGCTTTGGACGATTGTGGCGAGAGAGAGGTTTTATGACGTCGCATGGTACGAAGATTCAGCATGGACAACTTGTGAATGATCTTTTGGATGCACTTACATTGCCTAAGCAGGTAGCGATTGTTAAATGCAGTGCGCATCGTAAGGTGACGGATGACGTTGGTCGTGGTAATGCGTTTGCGGATGAGACTGCTAAGGAGACTGCCCGGAACCTTAGCACTAGAATGTATGTGACGAGTTCGGTAAGGTGGCCTACAGAAACCAGCATGTGTGAGGATACCATCGAGAGTGTGAAAGCGATACAGAATGAGGCCACCGAGACTGAAAAGGCGAAGTGGAAAGAAAGTACGGGAAAGTTGGATGCGAATGGATGTTGGATTGATTTGTCGGAGCACAAGAAGTGGATGTTGCCAGACGCATATGTGCTAGCTGTTGTGACAATGGCACATGCGTTAGCACATATTATTGCGAAAGGTATTTGTAAGTTGTTGTCCCCTGTGTGGAAGAATGATGGTATCACGAAGTGTGCTGAAAGATTGGTGAAGAATTGCATGATATGTATGATGTACAATCCTGGTAAGGGAACCCCTACACCTGCTGGTCATTTTGCACCCCCTTCATGTCCCTTTGAAGTAATCCAGCTAGACTTCATCCATATGGAGCGATGCAATAACCTGAAGTACGTTTTAGTTGTGGTTTGCGCATTCTCCCGATGGATTGAAGCCTACCCTCTTAAAGACAACACTGCTATGTCCACTGCGAAAATCCTACTGAAGGAATACTTTCCTCGGTATGGAATGCCGCGAATTGTATGGTCGGATAACGGAAGTGAGTTTGTAGGAAGTGTAATGAAGAGTGTGTGTAAGGGCCTTGGAATTACTCAGAAGTTCCATAGTGCCAATCATCCCCAGTCACAAACAAAACAATTTGCCAGTACTGTGCAATTATTTTATATATATTAGCAGAAGAGCTACTAATTACTCCTCTACAAAGACCAATCTTTCAGTCCAAGCAGTTTATGAAACCATCAGTGTTTATTTTATCATTTTATCTGAACTGTCTTCCAGTTTAGTTCATATATTTCATGATATTTTATTCCGCAATATTTACAAATACATGTATATACCGTCTGTCAATATACATAACGCAGGGGAGGAACAGGGAACTAAATGCAGGAACAGATAAATCAATGTGTTATTGGACAATTAGACGATTGACACAAGACATCTACGCTAGACAACAATCAACATTCATGGCTATCTACAGGGGGTTGGGGCGGTAGGAGTTGGTGGCGTTCCTTTCAAGTTGTTTATCATAGAACCACAGGATGTGACCTAATTAAATGAGCAGTACACCTTGGTTGCATTTATATCATTTTTAAATCATTTTTAAATCCTACTGGATATATGCTACCATTCACTATTTAACAAAAATACACAATTCCAGGCCACCTAACAAATAGCGCCTCAAATGGTCGACGCGTTTCGAATCCTAAAATTTTAAATAGGATTCTCCTCAGGACCGTGCAAAATTCAATCTGTGAAAAAATAATAAAAAGTAAACTGTCAGTGGCAAATAGAGGGACTCTCAACTCACATTTAGCATCCAACCACATTCAAAACGTTACCTGTCAGTGAAATGACTTGGGCACGATGATTTAGCTGAAAAATCAAAGGACATTTATATTCAAAAACTATCTTGATCTCTAGGATCACCTACACTCAAATGTACGGAAAAAGTTTGGAAGACTCACTAGATTATAGTGCTGACAAGGACCTTATGAGAGCATCCTCGCTGTTGTAAAATCCATCGCCTCTATTTATTCTTAATCAATTCACGATCGCACCTCAACCAAGATCTACAAAAAGAGAGAGAAAAGGAATGCAGCTTTAAATGTGCTGTTTCAGGCTCCTTGCTAGAAAAACATTATGTGTGCGTCTTCGTCCTCCACTGGGTCGCGGTTATCAATATGCGCGATGCTAGTGTTCGCCGGGTCGTTCTATTTTGAAGTAGCAGTTATTTCCGGGTATTAGCGCTATGATTGATGGGAGTTGTGGTTCAATTGGTGAGGTTCATGAACCTCACCAATTGAACCACAACTCCCATCAATCATAGCGCAAATAGAACGACCCGGCGAACACTAGCATCGCGCATATTGATAACCGCGACCCAGTGGAGGACGAAGACGCACACCCCCCAGGTAAACAGTGAGCCACCCGTTTTGTTCCGTTGTATGATGAGGGATTTACCGACTCAGTTGAGTGCGAAGCCCCGAACTCAGCGCACTGAAAGCGGCCCCTATCCCCTTAGGAAACTGACACCGATCATGACTGGCGATAATGTTTTTCTAGCAAGGAGCCTGAAACAGCACATTTAAAGCTGCATTCCTTTTCTCTCTCTTTTTGTAGATCTTGGTTGAGGTGCGATCGTGAATTGATTAAGAATAAATAGAGGCGATGGATTTTACAACAGCGAGGATGCTCTCATAAGGTCCTTGTCAGCACTATAATCTAGTGAGTCTTCCAAACTTTTTCCGTACATTTGAGTGTAGGTGATCCTAGAGATCAAGATAGTTTTTGAATATAAATGTCCTTTGATTTTTCAGCTAAATCATCGTGCCCAAGTCATTTCACTGACAGGTAACGTTTTGAATGTGGTTGGATGCTAAATGTGAGTTGAGAGTCCCTCTATTTGCCACTGACAGTTTACTTTTTATTATTTTTTCACAGATTGAATTTTGCACGGTCCTGAGGAGAATCCTATTTAAAATTTTAGGATTCGAAACGCGTCGACCATTTGAGGCGCTATTTGTTAGGTGGCCTGGAATTGTGTATTTTTGTTAAATAGTGAATGGTAGCATATATCCAGTAGGATTTAAAAATGATTTAAAAATGATATAAATGCAACCAAGGTGTACTGCTCATTTAATTAGGTCACATCCTGTGGTTCTATGATAAACAACTTGAAAGGAACGCCACCAACTCCTACCGCCCCAACCCCCTGTAGATAGCCATGAATGTTGATTGTTGTCTAGCGTCGATGTCTTGTGTCAATCGTCTAATTGTCCAATAACACATTGATTTATCTGTTCCTGCATTTAGTTCCCTGTTCCTCCCCTGCGTTATGTATATTGACAGACGGTATATACATGTATTTGTAAATATTGCGGAATAAAATATCATGAAATATATGAACTAAACTGGAAGACAGTTCAGATAAAATGATAAAATAAACACTGATGGTTTCATAAACTGCTTGGACTGAAAGATTGGTCTTTGTAGAGGAGTAATTAGTAGCTCTTCTGCTAATATATATAAAATAATTGCACAGTACTGGCAAATTGTTTTGTTTGTTTCTTGAATGGGCGCAGCCTTACTGTGCCATACGCCAGACCCGGTTTGTTACATATACATAATCATCCCCAGTCAGCAGGTTTGGTTGAAGGGTATAATGGCACCCTTAAACTCAAACTAGCGAAGATTCAGGCCACGACTGGTCTTTCTTGGCCTGACACTTTGCCTTTAGCTTTGCTGTCAACAAGGGCGACTGTACACTCCCAAGTAGGGCTTAGTCCCTATGAAATAGTGTTCGGTCGTCCTGCGAATGTTTGGGGGGTCCCTAGACCAAGTGTGTTTTCTAATCTTGAGTACCCAATGTTGATTGATTATCTTTATGATCTGACTGCTTAACTGAGGTTAATTCATCAACAGGTCTTTGAAGCATTACCGACGCAGGCAGAGGGTCCAGGCCACCAGCTCCAACCGGGAGACTGGGTGGTTACCAGAAACTTCGCTCGCAAGAAGAATCTGGAACCTCGCTTCACTGGACCCTTCCAGGTCCTCCTTGCCACGAGAACTGCTGTCCGCTTGGAGGGACGCAAAAACTGGGTGCATGCCACCCACACCAAAAAGGTACCTATACCTTTACCGGCGGACTCGTGGGTGAGGAAGGGCATTGCTTCATCTGAAACCGAAGGACTGCAGACCTTTGTACCTTTTAGCGACGCACAGCCTGTTGGAGAATCCTCAGTGCAGCAGAAAGACATTGTTGAACGTTCATCATCACACGACTCAAGATCGGAACAATCGACTGATCGACAGAACTCTGTTCCCTCATCGGATCCCTTGTTTGACGAACAGACACGTCCTGGAAAGAGGCGATACTTTTTGCGATCCAATCCTAAAGACTAATAAAAGATTTGTTTCTATCCTTCTGACATCTACGTTACCCCTTTGCCACGATCAGTCTAAACACACGTACCATTGTGATTTTTGTAAATATTGAGTTTTTTTCCACATGTGTTTTTGCTTCCACAGCTGAGAGACTTTTGTACATACTTGTATATAAAATACCTTACATCCAGGTGAACCGTAGGGTCGCGCGTGTACTTCCTTCTGGTTAGTACGTCTTGACACTAGGTCAAAGGCCGTCGGTTCCTAGGAACTCCTAGGCATTGACTACTGCTACACAGAACGAAGTGCGTCAAGAAACGTTGCGGACAGTTTTAGGAGATGGCGTTCTCAAAAATTGTGGATTTGGAAAAAGCTCAGGCGCAAAGATTCAAATTGCAACAAATTACCCGTACCAAATGCTTTATGTTTCAGGTGTTCCTCCTGTTTCTAATTGTTTCTTTGTTATTGGCGGGTGGGGTGTATTACATGATGTCGTACTTCTTACCTTCTGCCATACCTACTCCTACTTCTGAACCTAAACCTACCTCCACTATATCCCCTCATTCCTTCCATATCTTACCCGAACACGAACAGGCTAGACGTGCAGAATTCCGAAATAATTCCTTTATTCAGCTCCTTCATCAGCACCAGTTAGTGGTTAACACTACTAATTGTTGGGTGTGTGGGTTAATGCCACATACAACGGATAAGGGAATTCCGTATCTGGTTCTTCCTTATTGTTCCCAGGGTTCAGCTCGAGCATTTCAAACAATGTTTCGAAGTGCACTAGATTCCTACCCCAATCGAGAGCCACGTTCTTCCTACTCCGGTCCTGGCTCGTACCACAAGCCTTTGGCTATAGCGATAGAGGACTTAGATAGGGATATCTATGACCCGTCGCTCATCCCAGAGGAAGAGGTACAAGCCTATAGGGTCCTGAGTAAGGTTGAGTATAGTGCGCTCGTGAGTGAAAAACAGCTTAGAAGCTCGCCCCCGATATGGGTCGTACCCCACCTTGGTAATTTTTGCTTAATTGGCCGTGGCCGAAGAACGAGAGCTCGTCTCGGAGAGAGTGCTTGCTCCGAGTTTTATATTCTGCCGATGCTCTCTTCCCCTGTGTTTCTGGCTGCCAAGGGTACGTACTTTGTCTGCCATGATCGTGCATATACATGGTTGCCTTCTGACTTTGTGGGCTCATGTTATATTGCAAATCTGTTGCCTCCGACGTTCACTGTTGATGCAGATTATCACAAGACTAGAGTTGTGAGAGGCGTGATCAGCGAAGAGGACACTGCCGGTCAAGAGGCAGGAGACTTTTTCAAGGGTTTCTTTCCGTTTTGGGGACCTATGGTTAATAGTAGGAACCTGAGACAATTGACTCGAGTGGTGGAATCGACAGCTAATATCACTGCCAGTGCCCTTGGTAATATCACCACAGAACTTCAGGCGGATAGGCTCATGACGTTACAAAACCGTATGGTTTTAGACGTTGTTTTAGCAGATCGAGGTGGAGTATGTAAGGTGATCCATTCGAGCTGCTGTATTTTCATTCCAGATAACGCTCCGACTGTCTATCAAGCCATCTCAAAGTTGCATAAGATCTCTGAGTCCATAGACGTGGACGTAGGGGATTGGACGCTACTTGGAAGGTTTTGGGGCCTGATGTTGACTTAGGGTTGGAAGATTCTGATGATCATCGGAGTTGTTGCAGCGTTTCTGTTCACGTGTTGCCTTTGTGTGCAGTGTGGTCCTGCCTTATGTGGCCTCTGCGCTACGACGTGTATAAGACAGCCACCTGTTACCAAAGAAGCTCGGTTGGACAGAGCTATGTTGCAGCAACATCTAGACGATCTGATGAATATCGAATATGATTCTGACTAGTGCTTGCCTACATGAGGGCAAAAGGAGCGTCTGAGGTTCCGTGACAATTGTAAGTGGTGTCTTCGACTCGCACGAATATGGTCGAGTCTGGTATCTATGAACCGCAAATGACGAGTTTAGTAAGTGTGCGCAGTTTCGCTGTGCTAACCTAAACCGTTCGTTTGTTTCGTGGGTTTCTCCATCCGAGCCCACGGGTTCCATCTTAGATACGGCATCCATTTTGTCTCTTGCCCTCAAGTAGCCAGCGAACGGACGCTGTCCGCTTCGCGACCCTGGGATTCCCAAGACTCTTGCAGAAGACACATGTTCCTTCAAAAGTGTCTTTATGATGAGGGGGATGATACTGTAAGGCAGATGGCCCCGCTTGAGGCTCATCTTGCCGTGCCGGTCTATTGTCTTAGCCGTGCATCTCATTAGGCGCGTCTCTTTGATGCCTGTAGCTCGTGTTTTCCGAGACCACCCTTTTTACACCCTTTTCGATCTCCCCACTGTCCTGTCTTCCTCTGCACCTGTCCTTGTTCCTTCTTCGATCTGTTTATTGCTGATTGGAATGTACTAATGGTGGGAAGATGGGCTTTTACAGTTGGGAACTACCAAATGTTTCCGTACTTATGTTCCGGACCCTGAATACATCAAAGCGACCCCTCTCGGGGATAATGTTGGGAACCAAGTTGTAAACCTTTGTGTACCATGTTAACGTATGAGAGAAATGTGTATAAAAGGAGCGACCTGCAGTAGCAATTGGAAGCAGTCTCCTCGAACATACACACGCTGTACTTCCTGTGACTTCTGTGTTCCCTGCAGTAAATAAACCTCGAATCTTTGACGCCGAAGGAAGTGTCCCGTGTCTCTGTCATTTGTACGCCGGAACAGGTTACCCACGAAGGTTTCAGGTGTTGTCCCCTGGCACCGCTGGGTCTTAGAAAAACCCAGTCCTTCACTTCATTCCCTCGTGGAGGTTGGTTTTGGCGGTGTGTTGGTCCTTGGTGAGGGAAAGGATGAGCTGGGTGTCGTCGGCGTAGGAGATGATGTTGAGGTCGTGTTGGCAGGCCACTTGTGCAAAGGGGGGCCATGTAGATGTTGAACAGCGTCGGGCTGAGGGATGAGCCCTGGGGGATGCCACAGATGATGTCGGTGGCTTCAGATCGGAAGGGTGGGAGGCGGACGCTCTGGGTTCTGCCAGAGAGGAAGGACGTGGTCCAGTCAATGGCCTTCTCTTGGGTACCGGCTTCTAGGAGGCGTGTCTTTAGAGTGCGATGGCAGACAGTGTCGAAGGCGGCCGACAGGTCCACGAGGATGAGGGCTGATGTTTCACCGGGAGACTGGGTGGTTACCAGAAACTTCGCTCGCAAGAAGAATCTGGAACCTCGCTTCACTGGACCCTTCCAGGTCCTCCTTGCCACGAGAACTGCTGTCCGCTTGGAGGGACGCAAAAACTGGGTGCATGCCACCCACACCAAAAAGGTACCTATACCTTTACCGGCGGACTCGTGGGTGAGGAAGGGCATTGCTTCATCTGAAACCGAAGGACTGCAGACCTTTGTACCTTTTAGCGACGCACAGCCTGTTGGAGAATCCTCAGTGCAGCAGAAAGACATTGTTGAACGTTCATCATCACACGACTCAAGATCGGAACAATCGACTGATCGACAGAACTCTGTTCCCTCATCGGATCCCTTGTTTGACGAACAGACACGTCCTGGAAAGAGGCGATACTTTTTGCGATCCAATCCTAAAGACTAATAAAAGATTCGTTTCTATCCTTCTGACATCTACGTTACCCCTTTGCCACGATCAGTCTAAACACACGTACTATTGTGATTTTTGTAAATATTGAGTTTTTTTCCACATGTGTTTTTGCTTCCACAGCTGAGAGACTTTTGTACATACTTGTATATAAAATACCTTACATCCAGGTGAACCGTAGGGTCGCGCGTGTACTTCCTTCTGGTTAGTAGGTCTTGACACTAGGTCAAAGGCCGTCGGTTCCTAGGAACTCCTAGGGATTGACTACTGCTACACAGAACGAAGTGCGTCAAGAAACGTTGCGGACAGTTTTAGGAGATGGCGTTCTCAAAAATTGTGGATTTGGAAAAAGCTCAGGCGCAAAGATTCAAATTGCAACAAATTACCCGTACCAAATGCTTTATGTTTCAGGTGTTCCTCCTGTTTCTAATTGTTTCTTTGTTATTGGCGGGTGGGGTGTATTACATGATGTCGTACTTCTTACCTTCTGCCATACCTACTCCTACTTCTGAACCTAAACCTACCTCCACTATATCCCCTCATTCCTTCCATATCTTACCCGAACACGAACAGGCTAGACGTGCAGAATTCCGAAATAATTCCTTTATTCAGCTCCTTCATCAGCACCAGTTAGTGGTTAACACTACTAATTGTTGGGTGTGTGGGTTAATGCCACATACAACGGATAAGGGAATTCCGTATCTGGTCCTTCCTTATAGTTCCCAGGGTTCAGCTCGAGCATTTCAAACAATGTTTCGAAGTGCACTAGATTCCTACCCCAATCGAGAGCCACGTTCTTCCTACTCCGGTCCTGGCTCGTACCACAAGCCTTTGGCTATAGCGATAGAGGATTTAGATAGGGATATCTATGACCCGTCGCTCATCCCAGAGGAAGAGGTACAAGCCTATAGGGTCCTGAGTAAGGTTGAGTATAGTGCGCTCGTGAGTGAAAAACAGCTTAGAAGCTCGCCCCCGATATGGGTCGTACCCCACCTTGGTAATTTTTGCTTAATTGGCCGTGGCCGAAGAACGAGAGCTCGTCTCGGAGAGAGTGCTTGCTCCGAGTTTTATATTCTACCGATGCTCTCTTCCCCTGTGTTTCTGGCTGCCAAGGGTACGTACTTTGTCTGCCATGATCGTGCATATACATGGTTGCCTTCTGACTTTGCGGGCTCATGTTATATTGCAAATCTGTTGCCTCCGACGTTCACTGTTGATGCAGATTATCACAAGACTAGAGTTGTGAGAGGCGTGATCAGCGAAGAGGACACTGCTGGTCAAGAGGCAGGAGACTTTTTCAAGGGTTTCTTTCCGTTTTGGGGACCTATGGTTAATAGTAGGAACCTGAGACAATTGACTCGAGTGGTGGAATCGACAGCTAATATCACTGCCAGTGCCCTTGGTAATATCACCACAGAACTTCAGGCGGATAGGCTCATGACGTTACAAAACCGTATGGTTTTAGACGTTGTTTTAGCAGATCGAGGTGGAGTATGTAAGGTGATCCATTCGAGCTGCTGTATTTTCATTCCAGATAACGCTCCGACTGTCTATCAAGCCATCTCAAAGTTGCATAAGATCTCTGAGTCCATACACGTGGACGTAGGGGATTGGACGCTACTTGGAAGGTTTTGGGGCCTGATGTTGACTTAGGGTTGGAAGATTCTGATGATCATCGGAGTTGTTGCAGCGTTTCTGTTCACGTGTTGCCTTTGTGTGCAGTGTGGTCCTGCCTTATGTGGCCTCTGCGCTACGACGTGTATAAGACAGCCACCTGTTACCAAAGAAGCTCGGTTGGACAGAGCTATGTTGCAGCAACATCTAGACGATCTGATGAATATCGAATATGATTCTGACTAGTGCTTGCCTACATGAGGGCAAAAGGAGCGTCTGAGGTTCCGTGACAATTGTAAGTGGTGTCTTCGACTCGCACGAATATGGTCGAGTCTGGTATCTATGAACCGCAAATGACGAGTTTAGTAAGTGTGCGCAGTTTCGCTGTGCTAACCTAAACCGTTCGTTTGTTTCGTGGGTTTCTCCATCCGAGCCCACGGGTTCCATCTTAGATACGGCATCCATTTTGTCTCTTGCCCTCAAGTAGCCAGCGAACGGACGCTGTCCGCTTCGCGACCCTGGGATTCCCAAGACTCTTGCAGAAGACACATGTTCCTTCAAAAGTGTCTTTATGATGAGGGGGATGATACTGTAAGGCAGATGGCCCCGCTTGAGGCTCATCTTGCCGTGCCGGTCTATTGTCTTAGCCGTGCATCTCATTAGGCGCGTCTCTTTGATGCCTGTAGCTCGTGTTTTTCGAGACCACCCTTTTTACACCCTTTTCGATCTCCCCACTGTCCTGTCTTCCTCTGCACCTGTCCTTGTTCCTTCTTCGATCTGTTTATTGCTGATTGGAATGTACTAATGGTGGGAAGATGGGCTTTTACAGTTGGGAACTACCAAATGTTTCCGTACTTATGTTCCGGACCCTGAATACATCAAAGCGACCCCTCTCGGGGATAATGCTGGGAACCAAGTTGTAAACCTTTGTGTACCATGTTAACGTATGAGAGAAATGTGTATAAAAGGAGCGACCTGCAGTAGCAATTGGAAGCAGTCTCCTCGAACATACACACGCTGTACTTCCTGTGACTTCTGTGTTCCCTGCAGTAAATAAACCTCGAATCTTTGACGCCGAAGGAAGTGTCCCGTGTCTCTGTCATTTGTACGCCGGAACAGGTTACCCACGAAGGTTTCAGGTGTTGTCCCCTGGCACCGCTGGGTCTTAGAAAAACCCAGTCCTTCACTTCATTCCCTCGTGGAGGTTGGTTTTGGCGGTGTGTTGGTCCTTGGTGAGGGAAAGGATGAGCTGGGTGTCGTCGGCGTAGGAGATGATGTTGAGGTCGTGTTGGCAGGCCACTTGTGCAAAGGGGGGCCATGTAGATGTTGAACAGCGTCGGGCTGAGGGATGAGCCCTGGGGGATGCCACAGATGATGTCGGTGGCTTCAGATCGGAAGGGTGGGAGGCGGACGCTCTGGGTTCTGCCAGAGAGGAAGGACGTGGTCCAGTCAATGGCCTTCTCTTGGGTACCGGCTTCTAGGAGGCGTGTCTTTAGAGTGCGATGGCAGACAGTGTCGAAGGCGGCCGACAGGTCCACGAGGATGAGGGCTGATGTTTCGCCGTTGTCTAGTTGGGGCCTGATGTCGTCTGTGGCGGCAATAAGGGCTGTCTCTGTGCTGTAGTTTTGTCTGAATCCGGACTGGGACGGGTCCAAGATATTGTTGTCTTCCAGGTGGCGGGCCAAATGCCTGTTGACGATTTTCTTGATGCCCTTTGCCGGGAACGGGAACAGGGAGATGGGCCGGAAGTTCTTGAGGTCCTTGGGGTCCGCCTTGGGCTTCTAGAGGAGGACGTCGATTTTGGCGTGCTTCCAGCTTCCCTAGAATGTCGCAGTTTCAAAGGAGATGATGATGACCTTCCATAGTTGGGGTGCGATGGTTGCATCTGCTTTGTTGAATGCGTTGTGTGGGCACAGGTCTGACAGAGATCCTGAGTTGATGGAGTTAATGACATTGCGTGTCTCATCGTTGTTGACATTGGACCAGGAGGTCAGGCGGATGGTGCTGGTGGTGTTCGCAGGGGAGGTGGAGTCTGGCGCAGTCGGGTGGTTGTGGTTTTGAAGTTGTTGTGGATGTCAGCGATCTTGCTGTGGAAGAAGATGGCTAGTGAGTCGCACAGTTCTTGTGAGGGCAGGATGTCGTTGGTGTTGGTGCTGTGGTTGGAGAGTTCCTTTACGATGCTGAAGAGCTCTTTGCTGTTGTGTGTGTTGTTGTCCAAGCGGTCTTTGAAGGAGGATCTCTTGGCTAATCTGATGAGGTGGTGATGTCTGCGGGTGGTGTCCTTGTGGGCTGTGTGATTGTCCGGTGTGCGTTCGTGTAGCCATATTTTCTCCAGTTTCCGGCATGCGCGTTTGGAGGTCTGGAGCTCTTCGGTGAACCAGGTGGCTCTCTTGCTGGTGTGGCTGTTGGAGGGTTTCTTGAGCGGGGCGAGGGTGTTGGCTCAGTCGTCGATCCACTGTCTGAGGTTGCGGGCTGTGGCGTCTGGGTTGGTGTGGTCGGTGGGTGGGTTCTGGTTGAGGGTGGTGATCAGTTGGTCTTCGGTGACTTTGCTCCAGCAGCGGCAAGGCAGCTTTTGGGTGCGGTGGTGCATGGTTGGTTTCTTGAAGGTGGAAAGAATGCAGCGGTGGTCAGTCCAGTGGAGTTCGGTGGTGTGGTTGAAGGCTACTTGGGTGCCTGTGGAGAAGACGGGGTCCAGCGTGTGGCCGGCGGCGTGGGTGGGTGCAATGACGAGTTGTTTGAGGCCAAGGTTGGCGAGGTTGGCAATGAGGGTGGCGGAGTTGGTGTTGTTGTTGTTCTTGAGGTGGAAGTAAAGGTACCCTAGGAGGATGTAGTCCGTGGAGGCGAGTGTGTGGGTGCTGGCGAGGACAGCGATGGAGTCACTGAACTGAGCCCAGGGTCCCGGGGGTTCTGTAGATGAGTGATCCCCTGAGGGTGGTGTTGGGGTCGGTGTGGATCCAGAACTGCAGGTGATCAGCAGTGTGGAGGGTATCGTCTGCGTGCGTGGCGACCTTGAGGGTGGACTTGTGGATGATGGCTATTCCTCCTCCGGTTCCATTGGCGCGATCCCTGCGGGTGATCTTGTAGCCGTCTGGGATGGCTATGGTGATGTCGGGCGCCAAGGAGTCATTCCACCAGGTCTCAGTCAGGAAGGCCACGTCTGGGGCAGAGTTGTCGAGCAGATCCCAGAGCTCGACGGCGTGTTTGCGTGCGGAGCGGGTGTTGAGGAGAATGCAGCAGAGTTGTTTGGGCCCAGTTCTTGGAGGTTTGGTGGTTCTTTCGCAGGTGAAGCTGCATGTGCGGCAGGAGAAAGATCCGTGGGTCCATTTCGGGGTGGCCTGAAAGCAGGTGTGGTGTCAGCCGGCGTTGAGTGTGTGGATGCTGCTGGCATCACAGTGGAGCCTGGTGTTGTGGTGTTTGCAGTGTCCAGGGGTTCTGGCTCTGGGCGCGGTCCAGGCGCGGACAGGCGCAGACGGGCTTGCCTTAGGCGCACCTTTGGCGAGCCAGCGGCCCGGCCGCCCAGCTGCCGCCATTTGACGGGGAGCTGGGAGGGTGGAGCAGCTGGGAGGCGGGAGGCAGGGGATGGCGAATGGGCGCAGGGGGCGGGGCCACAGGGGCAGCAGCGGCGGGAGGTGAGCAGTGTGCACTGGGGGTGAGGGAAAAATCAGAGGCAGCGAGGGGGACAGAAGGCAAGAAAACGAGCACAATTAGGGGAGCAGAAGGCAAGAAAACGAGCACAATCAGGGGATCAGAGGCAAGAAAAACAAGCACAATCAGCAGGGCACTAAGCAAGAAAAACGAGCACAATCAGGGGGCAGAAGGCACGAAAAAGGAGCATAATTAGGGAACAGAAGGCAAGAAAAAAACTAGCACAATCAGGGAGCAGAAGGCAAGGAAAACGAGCACAATCAGGGAAAAGAAGGCACGAAAAATTAGCACAATAAGGGGGGCACAAGGCAAGAAAAACTAGCACAATCAGGGGAGCAGAATGCAAGAAAACAATCACAATCAGGGAACAGAAGGCAAGAAAAACGAGCGCAATCAGGTGGCAGAAGGCAAGGAAAATGAGCACATCCAGGGAAAAGGAGGCACGAAAACGGGCAAAGATAAGAATGCAGGCACAGGGGGAGACAGGCAACAGCTGTCACAGACACCAGAAGACAGAATGGGCAGTACAGGGAAGACAGATAGACAGCAACAGAGATACAAACCTAAGGCCTACCACTGGCCACCAGGGATGAGGCGCAGGTGGTAGCCTGCGGGTGGAGGAGGGCCTCAACTTCTACAGCAGCGGCAGCTGGGGCAGGGTCAGGACACACAGCTGGAGCTGTGTGGTGGGGGAGCGACCAGCCAGCAAGGTCAAGGGTCACTCTCCTCACCACCTAGCGGCTGGCCTATATGGGGAGGTGGGAGGGAGGAGCATCTGGGAGGCGGGAGCAGCGAATGGGCAGTGAGGGGGGTGGAGCCACAGGGGGCACAGCTGCGGGAGCGACAAGGGCACCAAGGTAGCTGGGCACAATCAGGGGCAGCGAGGGGGAACAGAAGGCAAGAAAATTAGCACAATCAGCGGGACAGAAGGCAAGAAATCAAGCACAATCAGGAGGCAGACGGCAAGAAAAATGAGCACAATCAGGGGGGCAGAGGCAAGAAAAACGAGCACAACCAGGGAACAGAGGCAAGAAAATGGGCACAGATAAGAATGTAGGCACAGGGGAAGACAGGCAACGGCGGTCACAGACACCAGCAGACAGTATGGGCAGTACAGGGAAGACAGACAGACAGCGACAGTGATACAAACCTAAGGCCTACCACTGGCCAGCAGGGATAAGGCGCAGGTGGTAGCCTGCGGGTGGAGGAGGGCCTCAACTTCTACAGCAGCAGCAGCTGGGGCAGGGTCAGGACACACAGGCGGAACTGTGTGGTGTATGAGTGACCTACCAGCAAGGTCAAGTTTCCTTTCCTTGGTTACTGCTCAGCAAATGAATGTGTTGGAAATATGTGGTTGCAGGCGAGGCCTCAGAGAACAGTGAAAGTAAATGCATGATTAGATGCCAAGTTTGGCATATGGGATACACAGTGACGAATGTGCCAAATAAAATATATATAGTCTGTTCCTTTACCTGTAGTGCACTCCATTAGATTCATTTTCCTCAACATCTAATTAAGGTAGAAAGAATAATATATTAATATCCGCATTTCATACATGAGTTATGTGACTGACTTAGTATATTATTTATTATTCATCTGCCTCTTTGGAGACGAGGTAGAAAGAGAAATGCATTTAGCACAGAGCAAGCCATTGGAATTAGATAATTGACAACTACAGCAAGTAGCAAAGTATCAGAGGCGCTGGCTAGCAATGAGCATGGATCCATTGTTTTAGCACCACACACAACTTGAACTCCAAATGGTGCATAAGGCCGTACTCTTCAATGAGAAGTCATTTTTTTACAACTCAAAGTGTCTGACTCTATTTATAGTTACTTGAAAAGCCTTTAGAAGAAAATAAAAAATCAAATCACAGTTTTTTTGATTCTCTGAAGTTATTCTCTGTGCACAGTCAGTGCTTTTTTATGTGTGGCAACCTGTGTGGGTGTTGGGCTTACAACTCTCCTAATCATAATTACATCAAATACATTCCAATGGCCCGACGGGACCAGCAATGTGCTGATAGTGTGCCACCCAGTAATTTAAAACAATAGTTTGCACAGAGCATTATTTACAATTTTTCTTTTATGTTTTTCTCATTATAGCTGCTCCTGCTTGTCCAGCCAGACCATCTGACAGGCAGGAGTTGAAGGCATGTTTGAGGTGGCAGAGGCTGGAGCGTATCTAGCAGGAATAACAGTGGCTGGTGATCCTGGAAGAGGAGGAAATGAATGCATGACAGCTGGACCCCAGTGCAGTTGGTCCCCCTTAGCCCTTAGCCTCCCTGCCATCCCATTGCAGGGGCCAGCCAACTCTTGCCACCCTACCACAATGGCAACAGGCCATTGCTGCACCACACACTGCAGTGACTAGACACCACCGAGGCCCGGCTCACCGCTATGGAGCAAAGCCTGGACCAGCTCCGGACCAACATCAATAAGGGCCTTTTCTTGTCCTTTAAAAAAAATTGCTTTGGTGGGAGGGACTTGTTGTTTGTTGGGGCTGGCTGAAGAGGGTGTGAAGGGAGGTGGGACTGGACAGTTGTTTTGTGGTGTTGGGGTCGGTGTGGATCCAGAAGTGCAGGTGATCAGCAGTGTGGAGGGTATCGTCTGCGTGCGTGGCGACCTTGAGGGTGGACTTGTGGATGATGGCTATTCCTCCTCCGGATCCATTGGCGCAATCCCTGCGGGTGATCTTGTAGCCGTCTGGGATGGCTATGGTAATGTTGGGCGCCAAGGAGTCATTCCACCAGGTCTCAGTCAGGAAGGCCACGTCTGGGGCAGAGTTGTCGAGCAGATCCCAGAGCTCGACGGCGTGTTTGCGTGCGGAGCGGGTGTTGAGGAGTATGCAGCGGAGTTGTTTGGGCCCAGTTCTTGGAGGTTTGGTGGTTCTTTCGCAGGTGAAGCTGCATGTGCGGCAGGAGAAAGATCTGTGGGTCCATTTCGGGGTGGCCTGAAAGCAGGTGTGGTTTCAGCCGGCGTTGAGTGTGTGGAGGCTGCTGGCATCACAGTGGAGTCTGGTGTTTGCGGTGTCCAGTGGTTCTGGCTCTGGGCGCGGTCCAGGCGCGGACAGGCGCAGACGGGCTTGCCTTATGCGCACCTTCGGCGAGCCAGCGGCCCGGCCGCCCAGCTGCCGCCATTTGAGGGGGAGCAGGGAGGGTGGAGCAGCTGGGAGGCGGGAGGCAGGGGATGGCGAATGGGCGCAGGGGGCGGGGCCACAGGGGCAGCAGCAGCGGGAGGTAAGCAGTGTGCACGGGGGTGAGGGAAAAATCAGAGGCAGCGAGGGGGACAGAAGGCAAGAAAACGAGCACAAGTAGGGGATCAGAGGCAAGAAAAACAAGCGCAATCAGCAGGGCACTAGGCAAGAAAAACGAGTACAATCAGGGGGCAGAAGGCACGAAAAACGAGCACAATCAGGGAACAGAAGATAAGAAAAAAACAAGCACAATCAGGAGCAGAAGGCAAGGAAAACGAGCACAATCAGGGAAAAGGAGGTACGAAAAATGAGCACAATAAGCGGGGCACAAGGCAAGAAAAACTAGCACAATCAGGGGAGCAGAATGTTTGGGGCTTGAGTCAATTTTATTTGGAAGAGTTGTTTGGGTAGAGAGGGTGGGTTTATTTGTAAGTAAATGAAGGGCACAACTATTTATCTACATTTATGACTGAAGTAGTTTCTTTACTTTTACTTTGCACTGCTGCCTTCAAGTAGTTTTACGCAGCCTGTTCAAGTGATTGTAACTTTAGAGAGCATGACACTTAGTTATAGAGTCTAGACCTATGCTTCTCTAACAATCTTAACCATGATGGGGAATGCTGCCATGATAACCTATATTGTGTAGAACTATCTAGATAAAAAACAGTAGCAGGAAATGTATGTCTTACTATGGTGAATTACATACATACTAGTTGTCTTACCCGAATATACATGCATCAATACCAGGGGAGGCATTACAAGCAAGGTCCCACTTCCAGTTCCACCCAGGTGAACTCCAACTGTAGGATTGATCTGAATGATTAATTCATTATCCATCGTACACGACTAAATGGAAGTAGAAAGACTGAGTAAGTGGGTTATCTATTTATCAAGGATTTACAAAGAATTGACACCACCTGAGAACTTAATGATTGCACAATGATAAATGCCTTATTGTGCTAAAAAAGAAAAAATAGCAATGCTAGTAAGTGTTGGCTAATGTGTAACCATCAACATTATTTGTGAAATCCTCAAGTTATAAAAAATTGACTCTAAGTCTGGAGAGGACAAGTTTAGGTTAGGCGATTGTGGTTTGGCAACACAAGGCCTGAATGATGATGCTGACAACTGATGTTCTTCATTCTAAATGTAGATTTTAATGCACTGCTTGGTAATGGGCTGGTGTGGGCTACTGCTTAGAAGATTCTACAGTAAGTTGGTGTTGCTTTCACCACATCCAACCCACCAAGTGTGTGATACATTTGATGGTGGATTTTAAGCCGCACCTCAATAAATCACACAGCTTGAGGATGAGGGTTAGGGGTTTGATAATTGGATGGGTATTAGGATTTGTAGACAGGTTTGCTAAAGACAAACACTACAACACAAGGCAAACATTCAGCAAGGTAATAAGCTGCAGCACATCATTCGCCGTCAATCTGGTGTTAGAAGGAAACAAAGGAAAGAGTATGGCAGAGTACAAATACATGCAATGCAAATAGTCCTTCTGCCCCTGAGACCCAATTTATCATATATTTACATTTTCTGTCTTCTAGGTTGGGGAGTGAACTCACCCACCCACTTCTCTTAGTTAATATGATTGTTAGAATAAATATGATACTGTATTGCTAAATTGGGTGGTGCGTCTGAATTCTCCTTGGGAATGTCCACTCTTTGGGACAGGCTGCACTGTTCCAGTAGGTAAGCAGAAGTGTTGTTGAGCTCAGCTATCTTTCACCTTTCGTAGGTGAAAGAGACTAGAAGAAAGCATGCAGATCGTAAAAGAGAAAATGCATTTTAGAGTCCAGGGGAATGACTAAAAGAAGGTAAGTTTCATGAAAAGCGTATCAAGAAGACGCAGACGCAGAGCACAAAAAATGCAAAACAGGGATTCAGAGTATCACTTTTGCCACAAGTCCAACACACAGACACACACACACACAGAGCAGCATTTCATGAACATACCTCTCTATATTCCACACAGCTGAGTACTAGGCCTCAGTCTCTTGGTTTACTTTGGAACTGAAGTCGACACTCAATAACTTCTTGCTTCTAGCTGTTGATGAGGTAGTCCAGCTGCTCCTGAGTCCCACCCTGAGTTCTTCCATGATATTCCTCCTGTCTTGACTCTGATTAGTCATCATCATGAATCACGATGACCCAAGCAAGATAGACGTGGAGTGCACTGCTGTTGAAGAACAAGTAGAGAAACAATTGCAGTATTTTGCATAGGTTTTTGTTTGTTAACTAAAGTGTTTGTTCTTGTCTCTGAAGAAATAGAAAAAAGGAGAACACCCTGCAATTGAATCTTGCTAAGTGTGAAAGGGCTCATCACCTACAAAGAAAAAAATGAGCGCCCATCACTCAAGCCCCAAACAATGCAAATCAATAATCATTCTAAGATATTTCCCATATTACAGCTCAACACACTCTCCCTCAGTGTCTGCCACCACATGAATCTTCAGTCAATGTAAATCATCACTCTTATAATCAGTCAGTCTCCCCTGAAATAGTTGAAGTTACCTCATCCAATCCAAGCCCGGGTAGTTCAAGAGGATATTTAATCATCTTTGATGCAGGAAACAAATTGGAATTTGGTTTTGGCAGGCAGTCTTGTAGGTAATAATATAAATATGAGACAGCCCTTATAGTGCTAAGTGATGCAAAAAGGAATAGGCATTAGGCAATTGGCTTGTAGCTGTTCTATGATCTTGCCATGCCATATAATCTTAAATGCATTATAATCCTTGCGGTTAATGCTAACTTTGGTTTGGCTTTATCAAAACATGTTGTGTAAGGTGTCAAACCCTATGGAATACTACCCCCCCCCCCGCCAGTCCTGGCGGCCGGGGTAGAATTCCACCCTTCTAGAGGGAGAATACTTGTAGTTACTGTACACCCGGTTAAAGTTAAACAGAGCCTCAGCATCACAAAATGGATGCTGCTGCCACAGACACAAGTCTGACCTCCTGCTGCTGGACGAAACTCTGGCAGGGGAGACCTGGACAATAGGTTTCCTGTCAGGGGAGGTGCTAGCACCACCCCAGGCAGACCCTAGTATATTGGGGCAGGGAGGGCTGCATTCAGAATTCATTTTCCAGACACCGTCTGGGGCACACAAGGTGCTCCATGCATAACCTGGTTCAAACCAGTTGCTGGGGCACTCCAGCCCCACTCTGGTGCAAAACTGGACAAAGGGTAAGGGGTGTAACCACCCCCTTCCCAGGTCCACCCATAGGAGGGACCTATCAGGTAATCCCACCACTTACCTCAGTATAAGTTTAGGAGCTAAGTCCCCAGGACTTTAGATTACCCTGGACGAAACTTTCAAACATGAATCCTGGTCCTTCGATGTTCCATTTCGACTGGAAGACAGAAGACAGCTCCCTTGTGGTCAAGGAGTGACCACCCTGTGCAAAAAGGCACCACCAGTAACTTGCCGGTCTGCATTGTTGAGGCTCCCACCAGAATCCGTAGACTCTGTGACACAGGACATGGATTTCCAGACATCTCTGATGCTGCTCGACAACTCCAGCAAAGCTGAGGCCCATGGCGGACATGAGAGACGTGGGACCGGAACTCCTGGACATCCTGCATTTTGCTAACTGCATCGACTCCTGAGTTAACTTGCAGTTGTGCATTGGGGTACAAGAAGCCCAAGACCTGAGCACCATTTTCCCTGAAGCTCAGCCCTCCATACTCCACGAGTGCCGCGTGGGGCCTGCTCTTGCATTTCAGCTCATTGCATCTTCCTGGTTCCTAGTATGTTGGCTAGTGAGCCTCCTGAAGACTTTCTTTTGAATTTAAACTGCTTTCCTGATTGCGCCAGGTTTGCTCCAGCCTCCCTGCAAAGGAGAGGCGCCTCAGACCTTCCTGGTCTGTACCGAAGCCAATCTTCATCTCCTGCATAGATTACGTTTGCCAAGGCTTGTTGGGTCCAGTCCGGATACCAACACTGTGCAGTCAACTAGATCCTTTGTGGGACAGCTTGAAGCCAGATCCTGGTCATCATCGACACCTCCTGGTCCTTGTGGCTACAGAGATAAGCTTCACTTCTTCACCTGAAATCACCCGACATCACCTGTTTCCTTCCTGGTTCCATTCTGGTCACTGTCTAGTCCCCTCTGCTTTCAGGTTCTTCAGATCTTCGATCCACTCTTGGATCAACCCGGACACTTTTCCTCTGGTTGCCTGCAGCACTTCTTTGCAGGCAGCGGATGGGATAAAAGCTTGCAATGGTTTTACCAAATAATCTCAAAATATAATTTGAAAGATCACATTAAAGTACCTGTAGGTACATATAAATCAAGTTCTTATAATATATAAGTTCTACTGAACTTAGCAGCTGTAGGTGATAAGGGCTTAGCACACCCTGACTACAACTCCTAGAGAGGTTCTAGTAGGAAACATGTAGTGTAGGTAGGTGCACATACCACACCTCACTAAAATTGTCCTTGGAAGCAGGACCTATTGGGTCTCTGCCAGAAGAAACCATAAGGGTGCCTTCTAAATATGACACATTTACTTTTCAAAAACTGAGAAGTCTGTGTTCAATCAGAAGACTGAGACAAGGACAAAGTCCAACCTTTAACCACCCGGTAGATATCTTAGTGGCTCATGATGTAGAGAATGCATCAGACCCAGGTAACTAAGGTAGTAGAGAGGGGGGCCGCCCTTCTACTGAAGAGGATGCCAATGGGCAAGACCCAGTGGACTTTGAAGAAGAAGGGTTGAACCAGGTAGAGGTAACTGAACTGAACCAGGTTAACCTAGGACTACATGGGACTTGAGAAGGAAGGATCCAATCCAGACCCCCAAGTAGAACTAATGGTGATCACAGAAGACCCAGGTCCCTTTCCAGTGGATATGGCCATTCTGACTCATCAGTAGGGTCAAATGCCTCAGCACTGAGGAGAATGCCTTCACCTCAGAGAAGGGAGCATAAGGCTAGGATGAGGGAATCCAAGCTTAGGATCAGGAGAAAAGAAATTGCCCTGGCCAAAGAGACCCTGGCTCGTGAGAGAGTGAGAAAATTGTGTGGGCTAGAGCCCACTGGTGGCAGCAACATTCCTAGATATAGGGAAAGGTCTTATGGTCATAGAAACATAAGTAAGATTGTCCCTCCCTACAAGAGTGGGGATGATATCCATAAGTGGATTACTGCTTTGGAGAGGGCCTGCAAAGTACAGCAGGCACCCCAGAGTCAGTGGGCAGCAATCTTATGGCTCTCCTTTTCAGACAAAGGGAGAGACAAGCTCCTCACAGTTAGTGATAGGGATGCTGACAACTATGCAGTTCTGAAGAGTGCTCTAAAAATGGGTTTGGCTTAACCACTGAGCAGTATAGGTTGCTGTTCAGAGACATCAAAAAAGCACAGACTCAGGACTGGACTGACTTTGTAGATTGTGCTACTAAGTCTCTGGAGGGCTGGTTACTATGACTATTCAGGATTGTATAACCTTATAATGAGAGAGCAGATTCTTAATAATTGTCAGAACCAGTTATTGCATCAGCACTTGGTTGACTCTGCTTTGACCTTTCCCCAAGAATAGGGTAAGAAGGCAGATAGGTGGGTCAGAACCAGGGTGAAGCAGAAGGTACAGAACCAAGGTAGTGATCAGGAGAAGCAAGACCAAAAGGGTGGGGGGAAGCAAAAGAACAGATGTCTTCTCAAGGTCCCCAAAACATTTCTAATGGTGGGGGTTCCCAACAATCCAAAAAGAAAGAAGGTCCAAATAAATCCTGATGCAAAAGTTGTAAGGTAACTACTCATTGGACTAATGAGTGCACCAAGAAGGAGACAGCTCCAGCCACCATTGCCCCTAAGGCTACTGTACCCTCTAGCTCAGCTAATAGTGGTGGTTCTCAACAGAAGGGTGTAGTAGGGTTAACCCTGGGTACTGAGATGGATTCTGGCCTAGTCAGAATACCAACTCAAGCTGTTCTTGTCTGTGATGTAGACATGCCTATGTCCTCTACTGTGAGTCCAGGTAACTTGGGCAAGTACAGACAGACTCCTTTAATTATTGATAAGATGGCTCAGGCCTACAGGGACACATTTGCTAGTGTCACAATGGTGACACCCAGCTTTCTGAACCCTGGACAGATCATACTAGGTGACAATTACCTAGTGACCACTGCTAGCAATGTCACTACCACACACAGTATGTCAGTTGTTAATTTCTCCTGGGGAGGGGTAACTGGCCTAAAGAAGGTTGTTGTTAGCTCAGAGCTCCCTGTAGAATGTTTGCTTGACAATGACCTGGAGACTTCAGCATGGGCCGAAGTGGAGTATAGGACACATAAAGAAATGTTAGACATCTCAGCACATGTGCTTGCTGTGACTAGGTCACAGGTCAGAAATTGCAACACTCAACGGGCACTGGATTCTGGAACAATGGACCAGTTGCCTACCAGGAGGAGAAGCCGTATGGTTAGGGTTGTGCCTTCCCCCCTGCCTCAGAATGAGGATCAGCCTTCTGAGGAAGCTGATTGTGAGCCTAAAGAAGGAACTGTCATAGAAGAGCTTAAGCCTGATCAGGTTGAGTTTCTTGGGACAGGGGGACCTTCCAGGTCAGATCTGAGGCAGGCGCAGTTGGACTGCCCTTCTCTTGAACCCCTCAGACAACAAGCTGTTGCTGAGGCTGCTGGGAATGGTAATGGAACCCATAGGGTTTATTGGGATGAAGGGCTCCTGTATTCAGAGGCTAGAGACCCCAAGCCTGGTACTTCCAGGAGGTTGGTCATACCATTGGCATTCAGGGGCTTCCTTCTTACATTAGCCCACGATATTCCCCTTGCAGGACATCTTGGCCAGAACAAGACTTAGGACAGGCTTGTCCCTCACTTTCACTGGCCTCACATGTCATCGGATACCAAGGAGTGTTGTCGCTCCTGTGTCACCTGCAAAGCCAGTGGCAAATCAGATGGCACTACAAAGGCCCTCCTTATACCACTACCTGTGGTGAGGGTTTCCTTTGAGAGAATAGGGATTGACATTGTTGGACCAATGGATCCCCAAACAGCATCTGGGCACAGGTGTATTCTGGTGGTAGTGGATCATGCCACCAGATACCCAGAAGCCATCCCACGTAGGACCACAACAGCACCTGTTGTGGCACAAGCCCTTTTGGGAGTTTTCTCAAGAGTGGGCTTCCCTAAGGAGTTTGTATCAAATAGAGGGGCAAACTTCATGTCTAGTTACCTGACTGCAATGTAGAAGGAGTGTGGAGTGAACTACAAGTTCACCACACCCTATCATCCACAGTGCAATGGTCTAGTGGAGAGATTCAACAAGACCTTAAAGGGCATGATTAAGGGTCTCCCTGAAAAGCTCAGGCGAAGATGGGATATCCTACTGCCCTGCCTTTTGTTTGCTTATAGAGAGGTCCCACAAAAGGGGGTTGGCTACACCCTATTTGAACTTTAGCTTGGGCATCCTGTAAGAGGACCCCTGTGTCTGGTGAAGGAAGGATGGGAGTTACCTCTCAAACTTCCCAAACAAGACATTGTGGACTATGTACTTGGTCTCCACTCCAGGATGGCTGAGTACATGAAAAAGGCATCCAAAAACCTTGAGAGTAGCCAGAAATTACAAAAAGCCTGGCATGACCAAAAGCCTGTACTGATTGTTTACCAGTCAGGGCAGAAAGTGTGGGTGTTGGAGCCATTGGCCCCAGCAGCTCTTCAAGACAAATGCTCTGGATCGCACACTATTGTTGAACAGAAGGGAGAAGTAACCTATTTGGTTGATCTTGGAACTCCCAGGAGCCCCCACAGGGTGCTTCATGTCAACAGTTTGAAACCATATGTTGACAGGGCCGACATGGGCTTGCTCATGGCCACTGATGAAGGACAGGAGGAGGAGAGTGACCCTCTCCCAGACCTGCTTTCTCAGAACCCTGATGATGGGTCAGTTGATGGTGTATACAGTCTTGGCAAGCAGCCTCACTGAAAAACAGCAGAATGACTGCAGACAAGTTCTGCAGGCCTACAGACATGTGTTTTCACTGACTCCGAGTCAGACTACCTGGTGAACTCATTAAGTGGACACTGGGGTCAGTCTGCCTGTTAAGAGTAATAGTTACAGGCAACCTGACTATGTCAGGGATTGTATCAGGACAGAGGTCCAAAAGATGTTGGAGTTGGGAGTCATTGAACCCTCAGAGAGCCAGTCCAGTAGTGCTTGTGCCTAAACCACACACCCAAGATGGTAGGAGAGAGATGAGGTTTTGTGTGGACTACAGAGGTCTCAATGCTGTTACTAGGACAGATGCCCACCCAATACCCAGGGCAGATGAGCTAATTGACAGATTGGCATCTGCCAAGTTATGAGTAGTTAAGCTAGTCTAATCTGCTACTGGCAGATTAGACTAGCTGATTCTGCAAAGCCAAAGACAGCATTTTCAACCCCTGGTGGGCACTACCAATTTGTGATGAAGCCCTTTTGGTTTGAAGAATGCACCTGCCACTTTCCAAAGGTTGGTGAACCAAGTCCTCACAGGTATGGATGACTTCTGTGCATCTTATCTTGATGATATTGCTGTCTTTAGCCCCACCTGGGAAGATCGCCCGATTCACCTGAAGAATGTTTTGGAGGCTCTGCAAAAGGCAGGCCTAACTATCAAGACTACTAAGTGCCAGATAGGGCAGAGTCAGGTTCTGTACCTGGGCCACCTTGTAGTTGGAGGCCAGGTTCAACCATTGGAGAGCAAGATCCAGACCATCAAGAAATGGGCTGCTCCCACCACCCAGACTCAGGTCAGAGCTTTCTTAGGCCTGACTGGGTATTACAGAAGGTTTTCCAAATTGTATGGTTCCATTATGACACCCCTCAATGACTTAACTTCAAAGAAAATGCCCAAGAAAGTTCAGTGAACAGTAAGCTGTCAAAAGGCATTTTATGACCTGAAGCAGGCCATGTGCACTGCACCTATTCAGCAAAGTCCAGACTACTCCAAAATGTTCATTGTTCAAACAGATGCTTCAGAGTTGGGAGTGGGGACTGTGTTTTCACAATTGAATAAAGATGGTCAAGACCAGCCAGTAGCTTTTATTAGCAGAAGGCTGACCCCTGGAGAGAAACGTTGGTCAGCTATTGAGAGGGAGGTATTTGCTGTGGTTTGGGCTCTGAAGAAGCTGAGGCCATACTTGTTTGGTACTCACTTCAAGATTCAGACAGACCATAAGCCCCTCTTGTAGCTAAATCAGATGAAGGGTGAAAATCCCAAACTACTCAGGTGGTACATTTCCCTACAGGGGAGGGACTTTACAGTGGAACATAGACCTGGGAGTGACCATGCCAATGCAGATAGAATCTGCAGATATTTCTACTTAGAACATCAAGACTCAACTGGTCAAGGTAAGTTTAATGTCCCTGCATTGGGGGGGATGTGTAGGAGAGTAGGGTCTGCTTCCTATGGTCATCCCCAGTTTTTGCTGTGATTTTCTGGTTTTTCGACTTTAGACTGGTTGTAGCCCTGCTAATCAGGACCACAGCCCAGCTGGTCTCTCTCTAAATTGATACCAAGTACTTTTGGTACATACCAGATGGTTTCTGGGTCACCCTTGTGAGTCCCTGTATAGTGTACCCTAGGTACCCAGGGCATAAGTGCACCCAAAGCCTACCAGGGGCTGCAGCATGTATTATGCCACCCTGTCATATAGATACTGCTTTATATATACTGTGTTAAGTTAGCATGAGCTTATCACATGTTTAAACGCCATTTTTCCTTCGGCTTCAGTTTGCACACGACACATACTTGTTGTTGTAGCTTTCAACCTAGAAGAGTGATGTGATTTATTTGAGAATAATGTGTTATTATTCTGATATCAGTTTTGCTTGGTACACTGTCTGAACAGTGAGTGCTGAACCCTCTAAGAATAACTCGATACAAGGTTGCTGGGAGGTCTGATCTTCGCACCACATTAGACATAACATAAATACAGTCGCTGCCAACATTAGGCTCTAAGCGGGTTTAAGATAGAGTTACAGGAAATGCAAGAACACACTTGATGATGCTTCACATGCAGAGAGCTGGTAGCTGATGATGTGATCCTCTCCTCCTGACATTTAGAGGTATGGGCCCGCCCTGCTAAAATCCAAAAGAGACCTTCATAATATAATATAATATGCTAAATAGGGAGGAGAGAAATAGGTGTTGTTAATTCCAATTCATTTCAGCATTATAATATGCTATCACCGTTTGCGTACTATGGACTAGTAACTACGCTGATAGCTTTGATTCTTATAATCTGTTTGTTAGTATTGTATAAGATGCTGCGTTTGAGAACATTGCATTGAATAATAAATATTTCAAATATGCACGTGTCCTCTTTACTCCAAGTTCTGGTTTGAAATGATTATAGAGCGAAAGAGTGTTCATGAATTCCACGATACCTGAGGTAACCTAAGTTCATGTTCTGGTTTGTCTAAGTCATTGGGAGTTTGTTATGACCAATGAGACACTGTAGCTAGCTCGGTAAGGGGATTTTGGATACTGAGGTGAGTTTTGGGTCACCCTAATTCACTAAGGTTCTAGATCTCTATGCACAGTTCTGTAGGAGAACGGAATCCCTGCTACAAACTGACACCGACAAGTGTAAGAATCCGGTGTTTTTCACCAGGAGTCGTATTAGGAAATACAGCTTCCAGCTGGTCAAATTTCTCGGCAAGCCAGAAAGGAAAATCATCCTTATCCTGGGGCTTCTTGCCCATAACGGAATTCACCATGACAGGACTGATTTTCAAACCAGCCAACCAACCAAACCAGACACCCCTCCAATTATCCGAGCACAGTCAAAAAAGGAAAGCCAACACTATAATAGGGGCATAACATGAAAGCAGAGTTCAACAATATTGAGCTAAGCTAAAATATAAAAATATGTATGAATGCCTATAGTGGCTAAACAAATTTTATCAAAAGACTGCAACGTTAGGCCTCTGAAGTACAAGGATATAGGACCAGGCCGCATGAATCCAAATGTTTATAAGAAAAAAGGCACTTCTCAAAAAAAATAAAAAGTCATGTGCCATAATAATGAAAGTCTCCAAGGCATCTCATAATTGGACAGAATATGCAAAATATGCAGCAACAACTTCCAACATGAAATCACTGTCATCATCCGAAAACAGTTCAGCCATCCAATTAAGTAATGGGAAAGAACATACGTGCTCTTCCAGCACCGGATCCTCTAGCAACATCAGAGGACAACTCAGTGGGTTCTCAAGAATGCTATTTGCCAGAAAGTCATTCGCCCCTGCGGGTATGTCCCACTGACCCATTAGTCCATGCATCGCTGCCAAGGCCATAACCCTTTCGCCAGAACAAACCAACTCGTGAGCAACTAAGGTGCTCATCAGGTGATTAAATTCGACGTCAGGAGAAGTCTTCAAGCAGAGACACAAATCAATGGCCCAGTCGAAATCGCAGCTCAGGCAATGAAACACAGGCTGGACACATGTGAAATAGGAAAATCGAAATGATAATCCAAAAGCTGTGCTTAAAGTCGCAAGCTGATCACCACTGGGTATGGGTTCCCAAGCAGTAAGGCCAAACCCTGCCTTAACTAGTAATACCAAACGAAATGCCAATACTGCCAATTGATTCTAAACACTTATTTCGTTCCGTGCATATGAACAAAACTATATGCAAGAGAGAGTCTTATCATTGAGTTAATCCATTTGAATTTGCATTTTATTTACCAGTTTATTCTTTTCTGTATTTTTTCAAAATATTTCATCTTTCAACAAGACTTTTTTGTGAAGCACAATACAAAAAAACAATACACAAACAATAATCATGAAAATGCTAACTTTTATACAACATTCATACTGAGGGGCATCTCAATCATACTCCAAAACCAATCATACAACTACCAGTCTAGAAAAACAAACAGTTTTTCACAATTTATATACAATTCATATATAGGAAACCCTAGAATCTTATTTTTGAATATAACTCTCTTAAATCAAAAAGATTTGTTTGATTTTCTTAAGGTTTCCACGTAAACAACGTGATCTGGGAAGGTCTACGTGTTTCGAACTCCTTGGTTGTGGAGTTCTCGTCAGGACCATAGACTGTGAATAAAGAACAGGGGGGACCTGTATTAGTGCGAGATCTATATATGTATGGGCTGCTGTTGGTTCAACACCCAATTCTATGCTTCTTACCTCTCCAAATGCGAGTCAGATGTGCCTCATAAATTCATCACTTTCCACGGAGCGGGACCACCTGTACAATAAGTGTACACACCTTATTAAGCGAAGTTTAATGACAACATTCAGCGTCAAACATACTCAGTACACATACTCACTGGTGAGGGTGTGTCTTTCCCCTTTGTTTCTACAGTAATGGAGAGAAAATGGGGGGAAAAGGAATGTATCAGTGACCTCTGTCGAACTTTGTCTTAAACTGGATTTGTACAATGTTAGGCGGCTGGTCTTACCGGTTAGTTTGTTTTAGAGCGCTGTAAATGGGATTCCGTTTGAGTTCGGCGAGCGATTTGACACTGCGCCTGCGGGGACCAAAAGAGAATGTCTCAATGGTTGTATGCGCATTTAGTGTCCACGGGGGTATATTAAGGGTGTCCGCTGGATCTTACCTTTCGTTCGCAGTATGCTCCATTTAGGTCCCGTCTCACGATCTGAGAGACAACATTCAGGGCGGTATTTACTTCCTGGTTTTGGGATCACATGACTTTCTCATGTATTCCGGTCGCCATCTTTGCCTAGTCTTTTGGTAAAGGTTTCATGATGTACAAATAACGTTTTTAGTTATGTCTTGGTGTTTCTTATGGTGTATGGATGAGCGGTGGTCCTGAGGATGATTAACGATATTCTGACTTATTTTTATGTGATGCCTTGATTCCGATGGTTTCTCAATCGGGGGACATCATCAATAAGGGACCTGTATGTTGATCGTGGGCCTTGCAGTCTAGACCGTCGAGGTCAGGAACATACATCTTAATACCAAAGAGCATTTCGTATGGGGTCCGCCCACCCAGAGACTTTCTAGGGAGATTATTAAGAGCACGCTGCATGCCATTAAGGTGGGCCAGCCAGTTTCTGCCAGTGCCTATAACTCGAGCTCTCCAAGATTGCTTTAAGTCACGGTTCATTCATTTCACTACACTGTTACCCTCAGATCTGTACGGAGACGAAAACTTGACTTGGATCCCCAACGAAACCATAGCATCCTTATACGCCTTAGAGGCGAAAGCCGGACCCTGATCCGAATGGAAGATACCACAGGCAAAAATCCCTACAAAGACACGCAAATCTCTTATGACAGTCCGTGAATCAGCGCTGCGATGGGGCCATACCCACACAAAGAGTGTGCATGAATCAACTGCTACTAAGATGTACTTATACGCAGTATCAGAAGAAAAAGGACCGCAGTGATCTAAATAAACGCAAACTAGCGGTTTATTAGATATGTACAACTGTGTCTGAGGCGGACGCGCAGCAGTCGAAGGCTTAATCTGCTGGCAAATGTCACATTGAAGGACATATTGGCGTGTCTGTTTGTACAGTTCCCGCCACCAGAACCTTTGTTGTAGCTGAGTTACAGTGGCCTAGACGCCCGCATGCGCAGATGCCACACCTTCAAGCGCCGCTGAAATCAAAGTAGCTCTGCGATCCATGTTGGGAATCAAACGTTCACCAACACCAGGAATTTTCACGTAAGGAACCTTATCAGGACTTAAGTGGTATGTGTACTTCGAAGGGAACCTCGCAGGATATTTACATCCCTTCTCAGTGGCAGCTACAGCCGCCAAGATGTCATCATCTATTTTACTTTTGGACCGTGTAACAGCTGCAACGAAGTATTTTGATACTGCTGACTTCGCCGCTTCGTCAGCAAGCGAATTACCGACAGCGTGGACTCCCAAACGATGGTGGCCAAGAGTATGAATCACAAACACGAGTGGTAACTTTTCCTTAAGTTCAGCCACTCGGACCCAGATCATTTTATGTTTTATTGTGCTACCTTTGGAATTAAGAAAATCATTCTGAATCCAAAAGAACAAGTTCTCATTGTAAGACTGGACACAGTAGTAAGAGTCACTTACAATTAAAGTCGTCACACAAGGATCAGCGTACTCTAATGCGAGCATCAGAGCACGAAGTTCTGCTAACTGTGCGGTGCAGTCCCCAAGTGTCTGCGCGTGCACAACACTGGACTTGAACTCATCGTTCACCATGGCACTGACCACAATGGCGCACGCGGAAACGTAGGCATGTTTAGAGCCATGCGCAACCTGCGCCGATCCATCAGTGTAAATGATGCAATAATAACCCTCCAACGGCCGCATTGCTAAAGGAGCCGGATGAACGAATTCATACTGTAAGTACTCCTGCGACCGTAAAGTGGCGTCAAAAATAAACGTGACATCCTGGGATGACAAGGATGCAGCCCATTGAATCCACCGAGGGAGCAAAGCTTTGGAATTTGGTATACTGGCTTTCGTAACTGCCTCCAAGGCAGGACACGGGGCAACAACCAACATGCGTTTTCCCTGTGACAGGGCACGTTCCTTGAGAATTGCCATCTGCACAGCCGTCAAAACTTTCTCCACAGTGGGAAATCGCATTTCAGCCGAAGTGTACAAGTGTGACTTGTAAGCAATAGGTACTGTATCTCCTTCATTAAAAGTTAGGTACGTGAAACCCACCGTCCCAGGGATAATTCTTATCACCAGGTTGGTCTGGTTATCACGAGTCTGTAAGTATTCAGAAGCGAGCCAATCAGCTTGCAAGGACTGCAGAATAGCTGAATGCTCAGGCAGCCAGCATGATTTGGAAAAAGATGGTTAAGCATATAAAGGCTTGATACCCTGGGCATATTCCGGAATGTAAGTTCTCCCGAAATTCAAAAAGCCCAGTAAAGATTGTAATTTTTTCAGTGTTGTCAGAGAGCGCAACTGTGCGCATATCTCCAGGAAATGAGGAGCCAACCCCTTTCCTTCATTGTTAAGCTCGTAGCCCAGAAACAGCATTGTAAACTCCGCAATGTGCGATTTTGCAAAGTTAAACTTGTAACCCATGTCTGCAAAGTTACAAACTATGCTATTAACTCGACACAGATGCTCCCAAAGTTCGTCCTCTATGAGATAAATGTCATCCACATACGAACAAGCAACTGGGTCGATTCTCTCCAAAAGAGAGACTATGCGGGCGGAAAAACTCCAGGACTGTTCTTACAGCCAATAGGGAGACGCCGAAACATATTTTGCACACCGCCGCATGTAAAGGAGGTCCATTGGGAACTTAGACCATCCAATCTATGGGCATAAAAACCATTGGAAATGCCAAGCGTGGTTTTGAACCGTTTACGCTCAAGACTATTCACCACAGGTCTGTTCACACAGCCTGGGAACGGTGGTGTAATCACCCCTTACTGGGATATAGTATATCTATACCCATCTTTATATATAGACACATAGTAACCTGTAAGCCACTCCTATGGCAGGCCTTATCAACCCTGGAGGCAGAGTGCTTGGTTTTATGTGAGAGGGTGCCCTAGCATGAGCTGAGCCCCTCTGCAGCTTTCAGAACCATCTCCTTATAGCTGTTCTATGATATTGCCATACCATATACTCTTAAGTGCATTATAATCCTCGCGGTTAATGCTAACTTTGGTTTGGCTTAATCAAAACATGTTGTGTAAGGTGTCAAACACTTTGGAATACTACACCCCCCCGCCAGTCCTGGCGGCGGGGGTAGCATTCCACCCTTCTAGAGGGAGAAGACATGTAGTTACTCTACAACCCGGTTAAAGTTAAACAGAGCATCACAAAATGGATGCTGCTGCCACAGACATGAGTCTGACCTCCTGCTGCTGGATGAAACTCTGGCAAGGGAGCCCTGGACAATAGGTTTCCTGTCAGGGGGGGTGTTAGCACCCCCCCAGACAGACTTTAGTGTATTGGGGCAGGGAGGGCTGCATTTAGAATGCATTTTCCAGACACTGCCTGGGGCACACAAGGTGCTCCATGGATAGCCCGGTTAAAACCAGTTGCTGGGGCCCTCCAGCCCTGCTCTGGTGCAAAACTGGACAAAGGGAAAGGGGTGTAACTACCCCCTTCCCAGGTCCAGCCATAGAAGGGACCTATCAGGTAATCCCACCCCTTAACTCAGTATAAGTACAGGAGATGGGTCCCCAGGACTTTAGATTACCCTGGACGAAACTTTGAAACATAAATCCTGGACCTTAGACATTCCATTTCGACTGGAAGATGGAAGACATCTCCCTTGTGGTCAAGGAGTGACCACCCTGTGCAAACAGGCACCACCAGTAACTTGCCAGACTGCATTGTTGAGGCTCTAGCTGGACTCCGAAGACTCTGTGACACAGGACATAGATTTCTAGACATCTCTGATGCTGCTCGACGACTCCAGCAAAGCTGAAGCCCATGGCAGAACACGAGAGACATGGGACAGGAACTCCTGAACATCCTGCTTTTTGCTAACTGCATCGACTCCTGAGTTAACTTGCAGTTCTGCATTGGGGTACGAGAATCTCCAGGCCCGAGCACCATTTGCCCTGAAGCTCACCCCTCCACACTCCACGAGTGCCGCGTGGGGCCTGCTCTTGCATTTCAGCTCGATGCATCTTCCTGGTACCTAGTCCATTGGCTAGTGAGCCCCCTGAAGACTTTATTTTCAACTTAAACTGCTTTCCTGGTTGCTCAAGGCTTGCTCCAACTTCCCTGCAAAGGAGAGGTGCCCCCAACCTTGCTGGTCTGCACCAAAGCCAATCTTCATCTCCTGCATGGATTGCGTTTGCCAAGGCTTGTTGGGTCCAATCTGGATACCAGCACCGCAGTCAACTAGATCCTATGTAGATCAGTTAGAATCCAGCTCCTGGTCAATGTCGACACCTCCTGGTCCTCACGGCTGCAGAGACAAGCTTCACTTCTTCACCTGAAATCACCCAACATCGCCTGGTTCCTTCCTGGTTCATTCCTGGTCACTGGCTAGTGACCCAGACTCTGTCCCCTCTGCTTTCAGGTTCTTCAGATCTTTGATCCACTCTTGGATCCTCCCGGACACTTTTCTTCTGGTAGCCTGCAGCACTTCTTTGCAGTTCTCCATTGAAAACGACGCCGAAACCCGACACCAAAAGGTACCTATGCACCCGGCTTCCCTGGGTGAGGTAACACGAATACTCCAGTGCTCCCGTGGGTCTTGACTCTCGAAATGTCCTAGTCTAATGGGGTTTCATCAAAGTCCATCCGGAAGTGTCCTTAAATTGTAAATTTGTAACTTCTACATTTCCCATAGTAAGTCAATTGTAACTTGCGACTGTGTTTAGACACAGCACGCGTCTCCAGTGGGCCTCCTCCTTCCTAACCCTTGGTTGTTTAGAGTAGCCCCAGCGATTCCCTAGGCCTACTTTCTATTTCTGCTGTGATTCTTCTACTACTATTTTAGTATATGGCTTTAGACGCCCGTAGGGCAAAACTGTATTTGTGCAACTTATCGTATGCTAATTGAGTAACTTGTAATGTACTTTTGCCTCTGACCTTATAAAGAGTCCAGAGGGGTTGTGTTTAGAATAAATACATATATATTTGATATACACCTTGTGTGGTTTTCTTTCATTTGGTATTCAAGGGATTATCTATGGTATCTTAACATGCTCTCTGAAGTCTTAGCCTAAGACTGCTGGTCCATGCTACCACTAGGATAGCTTGTCTATAAGGTTGACTTTACAACCACCATCAATAAGGGTCGATTTAGACTGGTGCAAGGTGCCCACTAGAACTAGTGGACATCATATGCCAGGCTAACTTCTCAAAGTCATTATGTTGGTGACTGTGTCTTCATTTTTTAAGAAGTCTTGCATCACCAGGTTGAGGCAAATGGGACAAACACAGAATCCTGAAAGCCTCTGTCTCACATGGCTTTGACTATGTTACTGCCATTGTCTGTGGCAACAATTTCAATTATAAGACCTCTGGTTGCAACCATTCATACACCTTGCTGTTAAATTTCTCCAAGATGTTTACAGATGTTTGTATGTGATTTCTCTATCACAAAAATGGCCACTGCAAACGCTCCTAAAACTTTCTTTAGCGCCAAGACCTGAAAATATATTTTGCTTTACGCCTGCAAAAGAGATCCAGTGTGCCGTGATGCACATGTGATCAGCCACCTGACAACTGGTCCACATATCTGTTGTCAGGTGTATGGTGTGAACAACACTTTGCTGTAAAGGTGTCCAATTAGCTGCAGCACATCGTGATGCAGTGCTGGAACAGCCACTCTGGCAAAATAGGTCCAACTTGGTACCTTCCATTTTTGACAGATGGCTGCCACAAATTCTAAGAATCCCACTCCTTCCACAAAAGGAAATGGGACGAGATCCAGTGCTAACATTTTTGCCAGCATCCAATTGTACAAACGTGCAGTTGGGTAGTTTCGCTAATAGGGCCCCCCTGGCCTAAACATGCCTGTAATATTAGCCTGGATTTTTTTCTTTTGTTGGGGCACTGACATAGGTACCTTTTGAGAAGTAGATGCTAGTGGTAGACTCAATGTGTGATGTGGAGGTGGGTCAGTCACTGTATGCCCTGGTATCTCCATCATCTCAGTTTGAGTCTTCTTGTACCATTGTGAAATCACTGAGGTGGGTGAATCTGCATTCAGGCTGCTGGGAACAGGGCTGCTTGGCGTGAAGATGTCACCGTCTTCTTCCACATCATCACCTTCCACTGTGATTAGACATGTAGCTGATGTTCCATGGCTCTTCCCACCACCATTACCACGTTCAGCAATTGTTTTAAAGTGCTCCTCCCACTTCATTGTGTGGTGCTTTTTCATATGGGTCTCCTGGTGTCCAGTATTATATGGGTACCTGGCTTACTTAGACAACAATTTGTGTGGCAAATGTTGCATACTGCAATGTGCTCCCCCTTTTTGCTAACTGTGAAAAAGTCCCAAATTGGGGAGGAGTACTGGGCTTGGTGCAAGTCTCAGCTGGGACTTTGTAAATATGGGAGCTGGTGGTGGTGCTACCTGTGCCACATCCCTTGGAGATGGTCCAATAGCAATGCCGGATTCCTCTGTGTCACCTTCCATCTTGACTTTATTGTCATCGTCATCCTCCTCTTCATCCCCTTCCATAAGCCTAAGTCTTTCTGGAACTTTTCTTTTTCTTTGCCTCTCCTGATGTCTCCTGGAGTTTGTCGGGTTCCACTCTATAATCATCATCAAAAGTGGTGCTTGTTGAAGATGGTGCAGTAGTACCCTTCCTTTTCCTTGCTTGAGATCTGGGAGCTAATGATTCTAAAAGAGAAGGTTCAACTTCTTGCATGGAAGGAAGCTCAACGTCCTGTTCTGCTCCAACATCAGACATATATACTATTGCTGGCTGTGGCTATTGTTTATTTTGCTGTGTTTCCTGAAACGATTGTGTACTACTTTGCAAAAGGGAGAACACCAGTTCAATATCCCTTCTCATTGGCGTCGACATGATTGAACTGGCTGCTTCAATGGCAGACATGTTCCTGGGCTTAGCGGTAGGAACAACTTTCCTGAAAAAGGTTGCGGTTGGCATGCCAGTGGTGGAAATCTGCTTCTTCTGCTCCCCACTAGCCACTTTCCTGGCAGACCTTTCTTTGGGGCCATCTTGAATCTGTCAGTTGGCAGTGGCACTTAACTTCACAACAAGCTGAAGAGATGACTGTGCTGCGTAGTCAGTTCCCATCACTTTGAGCACAGGCCCTCTGTCTGGCATTCCTGCGGGTGATGTCTCTTCTCTTGCGCACCTAAAAGCAAACAAGCAAGAAAAACATCAGTGAAGCATGGTATTGTTGCAGTTAAAGTAGTAGTACAAACAAACAATATCATTTAGTGTGGTGACTTAGCAATAATACAGTGTAACTATCCATTCGTAAACTCATACCAGCAAACTTTAATTGTGTGCAGTACACTTCAGGAAGTAGCAAAAAGAGCAACAACATACAGATGTAACTTTTTGCTTTATGTACATCACATTGGGATGTCACACTCAGAGAGGTGCAGGTGACAAAGGAATAATCCTTGTACAATTGATGCTAGAGGTTAGGAAAATGGAAAAAAATGTTTAGATCAAAACAAAAAAATGTAAATTAACAAAATGTAAATTAAAAAAATAAAAATAACAATTTTTGAACAAATATATGTATAGTTTAAAAAAAATTAAATCATATAACAAAAAAAGTCAATTAAAAAATCCCAATTTTTTTTTCAAATATATATATTTTTTAATTCAACAAAAAAAATCAACACATTTAGTTTGAGAAACTACAGAAATGTAAAATGAAAACAACTAAAATTCAAAATATCAAAATATAAAATTTTAAGATAAGTGAAAATATCGGCAAGCATATTAATGTATTAAACTTCTATCATTGTCAACCAGCCATGCAAGCCTATGGCAAAAGGCCACACTGGCTGGACGCACAAAATCGCAACATGGTCATCAACAACAACTAACACTGTGCATGGAGGCACACTTTTAGAGAAGACATGCAGGCCTATGGTAAAGCACACTGGCTGGCTACACAAAATGACCTCAAGCCACATGGTCACAACAACAACAACCAGCAAGAAGGCATGGTCACAAACAGAGAAGACATGCTGACCTATGGGGAAGGCACACTGGCTGGCTACACAAAATGGCCGCCAGCCACATGGTAAGAACAAAAACAATGAGCAAGAAGGCATGGCCACAAAGAGATGCAGGCTTTTGGAGAAAGCACACTGGCTGGCTACACAAAATGGCCACCAGCCACATGATCAGAACAACAACAGCAAGGAGGCATGGTAACAAACAGAGAAGACATGCAGGCCTATGGGGAAGGCACACTGGCTGGCTACACAAATTTGCCACAAGCAACATGGTCAGAACAACTACAACCAGCAAGAAGGTGTGATCACAAACAGAGAAGACATGCAGGCCTATGTCAAAAGCACATTGACTGGCTACACAAAATGGCCACCAACCACATGGTCCTAACAACAAGCAGAAGGCCTGGGTAACAAAGAATACATGCAGGCCTAGAGTGGACACTGACTATAAAAAATGGGGCCCTGGCCACATGACATAATGAACAACAATATCTAATTCTGAAGTTTAACAGCACACAGACAGGGCTTAATAGCCTGTCCGAGGTAGCAAGACTATAGAAAATAAAAGATGTCAGACAAGGCAACCCGCTCTTAAAGTGCCTCATGATTGCACCGCTGTTGTGTCAGTGCATCCTACGCGCCCTGGTACCCACATGGGGTACCTGCCTTGAAAGATAACCACAATAAGTTCTGCTCTCTCATGAAGTGTCTTGGTCGCATAGTACACCTCTAAAATGAAAGATTTTGCGCAAAATAATTACTCTCCCCCCCGCCCCCTTTCCCCCCACTCAAGTAGCTGAGAAGTACAAATGAAAAATGACCCACATTGGCTACAAGCATTAAGTAAAAGGTATGTCATAAATGCAGCCGTTTTCATAAAATAAGTCAACTCCATGACTTTGAAATGACTAATATCCGCCATTTTCCCCGGATAGATTTGTGTGTGGAATATAAACTGGAGAGTCTGTGCATTATCTGAGAAAGCACATTCACATATATGGAGCAAATTCAAATCCATGAATTACCGCTTTTTGATATAAAGGAATCACTTTCTACAGCCCCTCATTTCTCGTAACAACCTGGTAGGTTGATTTGTACTAAATTAGATAGATTTTAACGGAAATTAGTGCAACTATAATGGAGAAGAGCCAGTAACATTGTAAATAAAACTTTATTGTTTTCTTTGCATCTCATGTAGATAAATGACAAAGCCCTGATGAGATTCCAGGAACTGGTTTCCTGCTTTCGAAACGCGTCAGCAAATTCGAAGGAGTAAATATGGTCATCTACAGTATAAACTAGCAGTAGCTGGTCTAAAGATTGTTTCATTTATTGACTGCACTCCTGGTTCTTTGACTTTGTCCTTTATTCTTTGAAATCAAGTATGCATGAATATATAATGTCTTGTTTTGTCTAAAGAGTTTTTTGGGATGTAAAATTAATTTGATTTAGTGTCTATATGTATTGTTCTATTTATGTTTGTAAATTGCATTGCATACTAGTGTAAACATATGAATGTACAGTTGTCTCATTTTTTGCATTAATGAGCTTATAAAAAAAGTCTTTAAAAAGAAAACATAAACGGATGGTTTAAATAAAAAAACCTGGTCAAACTAAAGAAGCTGTTGTTCGACCGTTATAAGTAAGAGTGTGTATAAATAAGGGTGGTGTAGGCACTTTGTGTGTTTCTTATAATGAACAACAATGGCAAATGATGGCCTATGGCAAACACACATACACACAAACTGGCCAGACAAAAGAGGCATGGCAACACAGAGACACAACATTCATTCAGGAATAGCAAACGAAAAAAATGAAACACCACAAAAAAACATGTGTATTTTAGTCCAATGCCATCTATGGCCTAAACAGTTATTTCATGCACCCATGAATAGTACATGGCCTGATGGCTGGAAAGGAAAGCCCATTGGCAGACTAGGCCACAAAGTGAATTACATTGGTATTGCAAATTCATTTAAAAAAATGGGGAGAACATGTAGTAAATTGTACAACATTTTTCCTTCATGACAGAAGAAAAATTAAATGCAAATAAATAACTAGACCGCTACTGAAACTGCGGGCCACCCACCACAATATTTTTTTTTAATCCAATAAAAGTACAAATAAATCCAGGTACATGCCCCCAATAAAAAAACAACACCCTTATACAAAAGTTTTTCAACTTATTTGTGCTATCTCAAAACGCTTGTGAGCAAGACTCAGGGGAGCTGCTAGTGGTGTGAAAAGTCTTATGCGGGCCTGTAAGCGGCCAAGAGTCTTGGCCCTCGCGGTTGAGAGCCAAATGAAAACTTGAGTGTGGGAACAGAAAAAAACTCTGCTTCGTACCCGAATGGCTGAATTACGAAATTTTGCAGTCCTCCACAGAGCGTGGAGTGCCAGAATTCCTCAAACTACATGTGCAGAGCCGGGTTTACCGCCTTCGCTTAATTTCTGCTATTGTAATAAAAAATACACCTACACCAATAAGCAGAATTTGTCACCACGATTCCAACCATACCAAATATGGCCACACTACTTTTTTTAGCTCAGAAATTACCACTAACAAACATATAAGGGGATTCCCAATGCTAACTTACGAGAGGAGCACAACATACTGTAGTGAAAAGAAATAGGGTATTTGTCACTACCAGGACATGTCACACAATAAAGTCATATGCCCTACCTTTTACTTACACTGCACCTTGCCCATAGGGCTACCTATGGCCTGCGTTAGGGTTGAACTATATGTAGTAAAAAGGGAGTTTCAGGCTTGTCAAGTAACTTTAAATGCCAAGTCGCTGTGGCAGCAATCGGCACATGCAGGCTCAGCAGTGGAAGAGGTGTGAGACAGGTTTGAAAGGCTACTTCAGGGGAAGCGCAATCTGGGCTGCAGGCATTCTAGTAGCATTTAATTTACAGGCTTAGTGTATATGGGATACCACTGTACAAGGCACTTACAGGCAAATTAAATATACCAAACAGGTGTAAACCAATCATACCATGTTTTAATTAGAGAGCACATCCACTTTAGTACTGATTAGCAGTGGTAAAGTGCCCAGATTCCTGAAGCCAACAACAAAGGCCAGAAAAAATACAGGAGGAAGTCAAAAGTTTGGGGATAACCCCGCAAAAACGTCCAGGCCCAACAGTTCTTTCCACAGAGATTGTGCATACAACAATCAGGGTTCTAATACATAACTGACACAGTCATAGCAGAAAGTAGCAGTGATGTACAGAAAGAGGCAAGAGAAGGCCAGAAAAAGAAAGAAAGGTGCAGAAAGAATCAACAGAAATGCAGAAAGAGGCAAGAGAGACTTGCACACCATTGGTACCAATTTAACACCCACATTTAGCAATAAGTAACAAGGGACCATTTTTGGTCACAAAGGACCTTCCACCGTGCTGTAACACTTGTAGCTGCATTTTTGATAATGTTTGAGCCGTTTGAGCTAGAAACAAGGCTTTTGTGTTCAAATCTGCAGATTAGGCAGCAGATGATGAATTATGTGTCTAATGCGGAAAATGTATAATTGTACGAAGGTTGGTGCAGCCAAACTGTCGCATAATTCCAGTGGCCTTGCTGATACCTTTGTCTTTCTGTCTAGGTCCAGAAGGGCTTCTCGGTGATTCCTTCTTTTTGTGTCTCATTGAGTTCATATTTTAGCTTCTATGGAAACGAGGACGAGTAAACCTGAGGTTACCACTCCACAACACAGACTCACATACCACATATTTACTCTCCATAAGACATAATCACAATCTACATAATTCCTATACACTAAATACCACATACTTTCTATCCACTGCAAAACATACCACATAATTCCACTACAACCAACCTACATCCACTCCACTCCAAGAAACATTAATAAAACACTTTTAGATATACAACACTAATAGCTCTAACAAAGCTATTAGCTTTACCAAAGCTATTAGCTCTAGCAAATGCGAGACATATTATATTACAAATGCTTCTTTAACTAGTAGTCATGTTTGCACAGTGGTGGAGAAAGGGTGCTGGGCCTCCAACCAGCACTCCCGAATTCCGCGGTATCAGACTTACAGAAGGTACAAGGAGGGCAACTTGGCTACCAAAGTCCATCTGGAGTAAAGTAGACTTCATCCCCAACCAGTACTGTTCCAGGAGGTGCATTTGCAGAGTGGTGGAGAAAGGTGAGCGTGGCCTCCGAAGATCTCTTAGCTATCCAACAGTGTGGGATTTACTGAAGAAAACAACCCCTCCTATAAGTCCCACTCAGCAGGATTGCTAAGTTCTCATAGCAGGCTATTCCCCCTTTCTCCACCATTCTGCAAACACACTTACTGGTGGGCTCTTGGATGGGGATTAAATTACCCTTTGCTGCTGGGGGTCCTTAGAGGCCAACTACCTTACCTGATACCTCCAGTATGCCCCAGATTGTGGGATAGCTGACAGGTGGATGCAGGCTACGCCACCTTTTTCCACCACTCTGCAAACACGCCTCCTGGCATGTTCTGAGTTGGTGAATTAAGTCCACTTGAATCCTGAGGGTCCCTGGAGGCCAACTAGCCCAGCAGGTACCTCCCGTAAGCCCCACACACCTGGATTGCTGAGAGTGGTCCGAGGCCATGCCCCCTTTTTACACAACTTTCAAATGTTCCTCCTGGTGCACTTATACTCGGGGGATGAAGTCCACTGTAGTCCTGAGGTCCTCAGGACACTAGAGGACCTCATTGCCCCACCAGCAATGTGCCAAGAGACGAGTTTGCAGAGTGGTGTAAAAAGGGGCATGGCCTCAGACCACCCCTCAACGATCCCACTGTGTGGGGGTTATTGGAGGTACCTGGTGGGCTAGTTGGCCCCTAAGGACCGGTGGTATTCAAGGGGACTTAATCCCTCAACCCAGAACACGCCAGGAGGCACGTTTTCAGAGTGGTGCAGGGAGGAGGCGGGGCCTCCGGCGAGGTTCTGGCTTTTGTTTCTTTCTTGCAATTTTAGATGGGGGGCTGTGTGGCCCCCCTTCTTTTAGTATTTTTTGGGCCCTGGGTATCCCATCCCCCAGGGCATGACCCATTTTGTTTTCAATAGGAATGGGTCTGTGCTGCCGCCTCCCGAGCACAATTATGGCCCCAAGCACCTCATCCCCTGGGATCCGGCCAGCCTTTTCTTCATTGTATTTTGGAGGGGGCCGTGTAGCCCCCCTCCTGATGCCAATTATGGCCCGGGGACCCCATCCCCCGGGGCCTGGCCAGCCTTTTGTTTAAAAAAAAATTAAATATGTATTAGGAAGGGGGGCCATATGGCCCTCCTTCCCTAAGCCACTATTTGCCCCAGGGACCCCATCCCCTGGGGCCTGTCCAGCCTTTTAAAAAAAAATGTATAAGGGAGGGGGGCCAAGGGGACCCCATCCCCCAGGGACTGGCCAGACTTTTTTTGGGGAGAGGATCCTCGTGGCCCCCCTCCTGAAGCCAACTATGGCCCCAGGAACCCCATCCCGCGGGGATTGGCCTTATGTTGGGGACCATGGGGGAGCAAAGAGCTGCATTCTCCCTGTAGTTAGTTAGGAGCCATGGCAGGGAAGGCAGTACATCTCTGCACTTCAAAGCCTGTCTTTAAATTCTCTCCTACTTCAAAGGCACTACTGCTTTTAATTACTGGACCTTAGAAACCCCCTCTTCAGGTCACTTCTACACCTGTGCATACTCTGCCAGGGAGAAGAACTGCTGTGCTGCTGATGCCACTCTGCTAAACTGCACACTGCTGGATGGACTCCTGCTTTGCTGCGCTGACCTGAGGCCCCTTTACCTGGGTGAGAAGGACCTGCATATCATGACCCCAAGGGCTAGTTGGGTGGCCTCCTGATCTGAAGCTTCAGGGACATAATATGCTTCTACTCCCTGCACCTGGACTCTGCCACCTGTGATTCCACCGTGCCAAGTGGTGCCACCACAGTGCTGGACCCTTGGAAGTGTGCTTAAGGGGCTTGCCACTGGAATCAATGCATTTACTCTGCTTAGCGATGCATCTTCAAGCAAAACAGATGCATCTTCTAGGCTAAACAATGCATCACCGAGCACAACCAATGCATCACTGCTAATGCTTGGATTAGACCCCGTGCTAAACACACATATTGCCTCTGCAACCTGCATCTTGGAACCAATGCATTGCTTTCAGTTCCGTCACTGCACAATGATTTCTCCAGCGCTTTTCCCTGCATTTCTCATTGACTTTAGCCTCGACAACATCTCTGGAATTCTGCATCGCAGCTTCACCCCTCATTTGAATTGGTGCATTGACTCAGCTGTGCTGTGCATCCCCACCACCGGACTTCGCATCACAAGCCCCGTCACAGGATCCTTGATGCCATTGTAACAGGACCTTGAAATTTAGCCTCATTGCCCCTTAGAACCAACGTATTTCCTCGGCTATGCAACTCATTTTTTCCAGCACTCCATCACGGTCAGCAAGATATTGTGACTTTGTCCTGGTCTAGCGTGAACAGATATCCCCAATAGTGCTTTGTGGTTTTTGGTGCTATTTCTCTATAAACTTTAAACTTAAAGAACTCCAGATTTACTCATTTAATGTTTGTTGTTTAGGTCTGGTTTTATTTATTAATGTCAGATCAATTAATTTAATCTGGTGTGGGATCCTTCTTGTGTGGTGTTTTCACTGTTTTACTGTATCAAGTATTGCACAAATACTTTACGCATTGCCTCTAAGTTACACCTGACTGCTCTGTGCGGATCAGAGTACTCTGTAAATTCCTTGCACTCAATCAGTTTTTAAAAGATTTGTCCCCTGCTTCCAATGTGATTTCACACCCCACCCCCATTTCTTATAATGCCCCATCAGACACGCATGATGCTGTTATTGCACTTATAAACACAAACAGGTTTTGAACAATCTGTAAAATATTTGATATGCACTTCTTCATTATGACCCAACATTTTTGTAATGAAAAGTCACAGGTGACTACATCAAAAGTTTGAGATTTTTGTATGCTTTGTAATGATCTTAAATAATCATACAATAACATTATTGTAATTCTACCTCCCAGGATGCTTTTTTTCTGTTAGGCTATCCTGGTTGTCGGAGTTAGCACCTCAATCTTATTTTCTTTGTAAAAAACGTTTTTCACAGTGTCAATGGTTCCTCAACACCATCTGTATCTGAAAGGAGTGAGAGGTCTTGGTCACTTGGACCGATGGGCGTAACACAGAAGGTACGCTTTTCCACTGAGTTTAACACAGCCAGTATGCTTAGACCTCTTGGCATGACACAGATGACATGCTTTGCCCGTGGATATGATACAGGCTGATTTTTAGACATTCATGGGAAAAGATTTGGACTAGGGTGATTAGGTGTAACTTGTGCTTGGGCAAGATGGGATTGTGGTTCTCAAGTTATTCCCTTCTTTCCAGAAATTATTGTTATTATCTTTGTCCCAGAACCGAGATTGACAGATTATCAAGCTCAATTAGTGCCATGTATCGCTCAGAGCTGCACATAGTCGCAGGAGACCATGCACTAGGAGTGGACTACGGGCTCGATGTAGGTAATCGTGAAAAACCGATTCCTTAATACCGAATTTTACCGATTTGGTATTAAGGAATCAGTATCTCCGATGTACGTAAAGATTCGCTATCAATTACCGAATCGGTATTAATGGGTAAAAAATAGCGATTTGGAAAGGATCAGTAAAAAAATAAAATACCGAATACAAAACCAAATCGGTAAATACCAATTCGGTAATTTAAAAATTCAGAAAATGTGGAATCAGCCAATCCTGTGCATCCCAATTACCTCCGAAACAGGAAGTGGCCACACCCAGGCAGCTGCACTAAACCTGGAGCCTACTGTGAGGCAGGGGAGCCGAGCAGAGAAGCCAGGAGCAACACAGCCTCTTCTTGCAAAAAACCCAAGCAAAATGGCAAACCAGGAGAGGCAGAAGGAGGGAGCGGAAAGGAAGAGAAAGCAGAAATTTAGCGAGAGGGAGCTGGAGGTCCTAATCAAAGATGTCACCACAGACTATGACAAGTTGTTTGGCAAGCAGTCCCTGCATGTGCAGGAATCCCAAAAAAAGACAGATCCGGCTTGCCATTCAGAACAAGGTCAATGTCATCGGAGTCACCCAGCGCTCCATTGAGGATATTAAAAAATGATGGTATGACCTGAGGAAGACTGCTAAAGCGAGGATGGCAGAGAGGCAGAAGCAGGCCAGCAAAACTGGTGGAGGGAGGAGCAGAGCACCTGCACCAAAAGCCCTGGAGCTCGTGGTTGAGTCCACCCTCCAGCCGGAGAGTGTGAGTGGCGTTGGTGACGCAGACAGCTTGGCCAGAGCTGCCAACAAACAAGGTAAGATGCATGCACAGCATGCTGTGCACCCCCTCCCCACCCCCAATCCCCAGAGAGGCCTAGGGACGCCCACTCCAGTCCATGTTTTACTCATAACCTGCAATGTATTATGGGAGATGTAGTCCGTAGTAACACATGTTCAGAACAGTCAGTCTAGCAAACCCAAAGGCATGTGACAGCAATAAGCAAGCAGAGGACAGTCAGTGTGATTGGCAGGTATAATATTTATTACAATGCAAATGCTGCCAGATAAGTGAGCATATCTACATTCTGTCTTCATAGGCGAGACTTCTCACAGTGCAGCAGAGGGGAGCAGAGGGAAGGCACTCAGGCCAGAGGGGAGACAAGAGGAGGAGGAGAACCAGTCGCCAGCAGGGCACACAACCCCACCACCACCACCATTAACGCCACCACCATCACCACAGCTCCAAACAACGCCACCATCACCACCATCGTCACCACCGCCACAATCAACACCACCACCACCGGCAGGCAGGGAATGATTGTTTGTGTGTAGGAAGGTGTCCTTCCTGCACATAAACAATCATAAATTGTGTTTTGTAACTTCTATTTGTGCTGCAGATTGCAGAACACATAGAAGTTACAAACATTATTTTTGAATGATTGATATGAACTATCACTAATGGTGATTTGCTGTTTCTATGTGTGCTGCAAATGCAGCACATATAGAGACAGTAAAAAAGAGAAGAAAATATTAATTTCTCCTCGTTAGGCTTGTTTATGACCAGGTTTTCGCTGGTCTTTTTTTTAGGCTGCCCCATATTTGTGCCACCCTAGTAAATAGGGGCCAGTGTCAAAAATCGATTGGTGTTGCGATGGAATACCCAGAGCAACAACCATTGCTTGCCCCTTTGCCTCAGCGGACTGATGCTGTAAGAGGCATATGTACAAGAAGACATTATAATGCAACATTGTAAATATGGAGCAGGGCATTGCGCCACAGGGACGTCATTAAAAGTGACATTCCTGTAGCACAATTCCCTTGTAAATATGCCCCTCTGTTTGATGCCACGAGTCAATATAATTCAGAGACTGTTTCTAGTGACAAAATCCACTTTTAACATGTTGGAACCCTTCATATGCATTGTTATTTAAATGCATGAAATGCTCACGTTGAATTGTTGATCCATCAGTAGATAGCTCTGAGCTCAAAATTACATAATTTGAAGCAGTAGTCCTTGTGTATATTGCCACAATTTCAGATCGAAACCAAAGAGTCCCTAAAACAAAGAAGCTAAGGTGTATCTTATCCCCTAAAACTACCGAGCTTATTATGTAGACACCATTAAATCACATGCAAACCAGGTTCTTCACACAGGATAAAAAGCTTGGTCCAAGGGTGCCTACAGGGCAGGGAAGGATCACATCAATGTGGGCACCCGTGTACCATGGTCCAAGGGTGCCTACATGGCAGGGAAGGATCACAGCAATGTGGGCACCCTTGTACCATGGTCCAAGGGTGCCTGCAGGCAGGGAATCATCACAGCAATGTGGGCACCCTTGTACCACGGTCCAACGGTGCCTGCATGGAAGGGAAGGATCACAGCAATGTGGGCACCCTTGTACCACGGTCCAAGGGTGCCTACATGGCAGGGAAGGATCACAGCAATGTGGGCACCCTTGTAACATGGTCCAAGGGTGCCTGCATGGCAGGGAAGGATCACTGCAATGTGGGCACCCTTGTACCATGGTCCAAGGGTGCCTGCATGGCAGGGAAGGATCACAGCAATGTGGGCACCCTTGTACCATGGTCCAAGGGTGCCTGCATGGCAGGGAAGGATCACAGCAATGTGGGCACCCTTGTACCATGGTCCAAGGGTGCCTGCATGGCAGGGAAGGATCACATCAATGTGGGCACCCTTGTATCATGGTCCAAGGGTGCCTGCATGGCAGGGAAGGATCACAGCAATGTGGGCACCCTTGTATCATGGTCCAAGGGTGCCTGCATGGCAGGGAAGGATCACAGCAATGTGGGCACCCTTGTACCATGGTCCAAGGGTGCCTGCAGGGCAGGGAAGGATCACATCAATGTGGGCACCCTTGTACCATGGTCCAAGGGTGCCTGCATGGCAGGGAAGGATCACAGCAATGTGGGCACCCTTGTACCATGGTCCAAGGATGCCTGCAGGGCAGGGAAGGATCACAGCAATGTGGGCACCATGGGGATCACAGCAATGTGGGCACTCTTGTACCATGGTCCAAGGGTGCCTGCAGGGCAGGGAAGGATCACATCAATGTGGGCACCCTTGTACCATGGTCCAAGGGTGCCTGCATGGCAGGAAAGGATCACAGCAATGTGGGCACCCTTGTACCATGGTCCAAGAGTGCCAGCATGGCAGGGAAGGATAACAGCAATGTGGGCACCCGTGTACCATGGTCCAAGGGTGCCTGCATGACAGGGAAGGATCACAGCAATGTGGGCACCCTTGTACCATGGTCCAAGGGTGCCTGCAGGGCAGGGAAGGATCACAGCAATGTGGGCACGCTTGTACCATGGTCCAAGGGTGCCAGCATGGCAGGGAAGGATCACAGCAATGTGGGCACCCTTGTATCAAGGTCCAAGGGTGCCTGCATGGCAGGGAAGGATCACATCAATGTGGGCACCCTTGTACCATGGTCCAAGGGTGCCTGCAGGGCAGGGAAGGATCACAGCAATGTGGGCACGCTTGTACCATGGTCCAAGGGTGCCTGCATGGCAGGGAAGGATCACAGCAATGTGGGCACCCTTGTATCATGGTCCAAGGGTGCCTGCAGGGCAGGGAAGGATCACAGCAATGTGGGCACCCTTGTACCATGGTCCAAGGGTGCCTGCATGGCAGGGAAACATCACAGCAATGTGGGCACCCTTGTACCATGGTCCAAGGGTGCCGGCATGGCAGGGGAGGATCACAGCAATGTGGGCACCCTTGGATCATGGTCAAAGGGTGCCTGCACGACAAGGAAGGATCACAGCAATGTGGGCACCCTTGTACCATGGTCCAAGGGTGCCTGCATGGCAGGGAAGGATCACAGCAATGTGGGCACCCTCGTACCATGGTCCAAGGGTGCCTGCATGGCAGGGAAGGATCACAGCAATGTGGGCACCCTTGTACCATGGTCCAAGGGTACCTGCATGACAGGGAAGGATCACAGCAATGTGGGCACCCTTGTACCATGATCCAAGGCTGACTGCATGACAGGGAAGGATCACAGCAATGTGGGCACCCTTGTACCATGGTCCAAGGGTGCCTGCAGGGCAGGGAAGGATCACAGCAATGTGGGTACCCTTGTACCATGGTCCAAGGGTGCCTGCATGGCAGGGAAAGATCACAGCAATGTGGGCACCCTTGTACCATGGCCAAGGGTGCCTGTGTGGCAGGGAAGGATCACAGCAATCTGGGCACCCTTGTACCATGGTCCAAGGGTGCCTGCATGGCAGGGAAGGATCACAGCAATGTGGGCACCCTTGTACCATGATCCAAGGCTGACTGCATGACAGGGAAGGATCACAGCAATGTGGGCACCCTTGTACCATGGTCCAAGGGTGCCTGCAGGGCAGGGAAGGATCACAGCAATGTGGGCACTCTTGTACCATGGTCCAAGGGTGCCTGCATGGCAGGGAAGGACCACAGCAATGTGGGCACCCTTGTACCATGGTCCAAGGGTGCCGCATGGCAGGGAAGGATCAAAGCAATGTGGGCACCCTTGTACCATGGTCCAAGGGTGCCTGCATGGCAGGGAAGGATCACAGCAATGTGGGTACCCTTGTACCATGGTCCAAGGGTGCCGGCATGGCAGTGAAGGATCACAGGAATGTGGGCACCCTTGTACCATGGTCCAAGGGTGCCTGCGTGGCAGGGAAGGATCACAGCAATGTGGGCACCCTTGTACCCTGGTCCAAGGGTGCCAGCATGGCAGGGAAGGATCACAGCAATGTGGGCACCATTGTACCATGGTCCAAGGGTGCCTGCATGGCAGGGAAGGATCACAGCAATGTGGGCACCCTTGTACCATGGTCCAAGGGTGCCTGCATGGCAGGGAACCATCACTGCAATGTGGGCACCCTTGTACCATGGTCCAAGGGTGCGGGCATGGCAGGGAAGGATCACAGCAATGTGGGCACCCTTGTACCATGGTCCAAGGGTGCCTGCATGGTGGGGAAGGATCACAGCAATGTGGGCACCCTTGTACCATGGTCCAAGGGTGCCTGCATGGCAGGGAAGGATCACAGCAATGTGGGCACCCTTGTACCATGGTCCAAGGGTGCCGGCATGGCAGGGAAGGATCACAGCAATGTGGGCACCCTTGTACCATGGTCCAAGGGTGCCTGCAGGGCGGGGAAGGATCACAGCAATGTGGGCTCCCTTGTACCATGGTCCAAGGGTGCCGGCATGGCAGGGAAGGATCACAGCAATGTGGGCACCCTTGTACCATGGTCAAAGGGTGCCTGCAGGGCAGGGAATCATCACTGCAATGTGGGCACCCTTGTATCATGGTCCAAGGGTGCCTGCAGGGCAGGGAAGGATCACAGCAATGTGGGCACCCTTGTACCATGGTCCAAGGGTGCCTGCATGGCAGGGAAGGATCACAGCAATGTGGGCACCCTTGTACCATGGTCCAAGGGTGCCTGCAGGGCAGGGAAGGATCACAGCAATGTGGGCACCCTTGTACCAGGGTCCAAGGGTGCCTGCAGTGCAGGGAAGGATCACAGCAATGTGGGCACCCTTGTACCATGGTCCAAGGGTGCCTGCAGGGAAGGATCACAGCAATGTGGGCACCCTTGTACCATGGTCCAAGGGTGCCTGCATGGCAGGGAAGGATCACAGCAATGCGGGCACCCTTGTACCATGGTCCAAGGGTGCCTGCATGGCAGGGAATCATCACTGCAATGTGGGCACGCTTGTACCATGGTCCAAGGGGGCCTGCATGGCAGGGAAGGATCACAGCAATGTGGGCACGCTTGTACCATGGTCCAAGGGTGCCGGCATGGCAGGGAAACATCACTACAATGTGGGCACCCTTGTACCATGGTCCAAGGGTGCCGGCATGGCAGGGAAACATCACTGCAATGTGGGCACCCTTGTACCATGGTCCAAGGGTGCCTGCAGGGCAGGGAAGGATCACAGCAATGTGGGCACCCTTGTACCATGGTCCAAGGGTGCCTGCATGACAGGGAAGGATCACAGCAATGTGGGCACCCTTGTACCATGGTCCAAGGGTGCCTGCAGGGCAGGGAAGGATCACAGCAGTGTGGGCACCCTTGTACCATGGTCCAAGGGTGCCTGCATGGCAGGGAAGGATCACAGCAATGTGGGCACCCTTGTATCATGGTCCAAGGGTGCCTGCATGGCAGGGAAGGATCACAGCAATGCGGGCACCCTTGTATCATGGTCCAAGGGTGCCAGCATGGCAGGGAAGGATCACAGCAATGTGGGCACCCTTGTATCATGGTCCAAGGGTGCCTGCATGGCAGGGAAGGATCACAGCAATGTGGGCACCCTTGTACCATGGCCCAAGGGTGCCTGCAGGGCAGGGAAGGATCACAGCAATGTGGGCACCCTTGTACCATGGTCTAAGGGTGCCTGCAGGGCAGTGAAGGATCACAGCAATGTGGGCACCCTTGTACCATGGTCCAGGGGGGCCTGCATGGCAGGGAAACATCAAATCAATGTGGGCACCCTTGTACCATGATCCAAGGGTGCCTGCATGGAAGGGAAGGATCACTGCAATGTGGGCACCCTTGTTCCATGGTCCAAGGGTGCCGGCATGGCAGGGAAGGATCACAGCAATGTGGGCACGCTTGTACCATGGTCCAAGGGTGTCGGCATGGCAGGGAAGGATCACAGCAATGTGGGCACGCTTGTACCATGGTCCAAGGGTGCCGGCATTGGAGTTCTGGACTTTTTGGTTCCGTCCAGAGGTGTCAGGGATAACACCCGAAGACCCCGGAGTTCTACCTGTCTCGGTGCACAAATAAACAGAAACACGGGCATCTCGATGGTGGCGTCAAAGACCAAAGGTTTATTACTGCAGGGACACAGAAGTCACAGAAACTACACACGGGCAGTATCTAGGAGCCTGTTCGATTTGTACAAAGTGGGTTGCTCCTTATATACTACATTTTAGGCTTGGGGCAAATTCTTTACATGCTAGTACATTTCTAAACCTTGGTGTCCTAAACAATAAATATTTGGCGTTGCCCAGGAATCGTTAATAATATCTGATGTCAAAACATTACGAACGAGGGGTTCCCACTATTCCATCATAATCCCATGTCAACTTTTCATTCAAGAGCCGGACCGCCTCATCGTAAATTTCGTTACCTCCCCCTAATAAAGGCCCAGAAGGAAAGGAGCGGAGCCAGGTGCGGAAGATAGAAAAGCAGGATAAGAGATGTTTGTGGGTCGTAAATGGGCAAGGCTACCAGCTTCGGCCGCCTAATCATGATCAGGCCAACGAACACGAGAACCAGTATAGCAGGACTGGCCTCAGGCAGAGGAGGCAGCTTCTGTCGAGTCATGCAGCCATGGCGTGTTCTGTCTTAAGGTGCACGTGTCACTAGCAAGGTGAATCGCCGGCTAAAGCTTACGTGTCCTTAAGTGAAAGAGGTCACTGCGTGTCCATTGACTATGTGAGGGCAAGAAATACAAAATGGCTGCCGTAATCTAAGATGGATGCCATGGGTAGATCAGAAATGTGTTCATAACAGGAGTGCTCTTGCTCGTAGCCTAGCGAAAACACCAGGATATGCTAAATGGATCATTTGCAGTTCACTGATACCAAAATTATGTATTTAGGACAATATTGAAAACACGGGTTCAAATCGTCACGGAACCTCAGACCCTCCTTTTGCCCTTACATAGGCAATTACTCAGTCTATGTCAGAGTCTATCTCTATGCTCATCAGGTCAGTGACATGTTGTTGCATCATCATCCTTTCCCGCACCTTTTCTCCAAACGCAGGTGGTTTTCTGAAACAGGTTGCAGCACAGAGACTACACAAAGCGGGACCACATTGGATAATAAGGCAGCACGAGAACAGGAATACTAGGATGATACCAATGACCATCAGAACCTTCCATCCCCACGTCGATAACAGAGTCCAAAGCCACTCCATTAAGGACCAGTTTCCCCTGTCTACGTGAATAGACTCGGAAATCTTGTGTAGCTTAGAGATCGCCTCATAGACAGTCGGAGCATTATTGGGAATAAAAACACAGCAGCTCGATTGGATCATTCTGCATACCCCACCTCGATCTGCAAGTATTACGTCTAGAACCATACGGTTCTGCAACGTCATGAGACGATCCGCCTGAAGCTCAGCTGTTAAGTTACTAAGGGCACCAGCAGTTTCTGTAATAGTAGATTCAACTACCCGTGTTAGCTGACGTAGATTTCTACTATTGGCCATAGGCCCCCAGAACGGAAGGAAACCTTTGAAGAAGTCTCCAGCTTCCTGACCAGCGGTATCTTCCTTGCTGAAAACACCTCTTGCTACTCTGGTCTTGTGATAATCCGAAGAAGCAGTGTATGTTGGAGGCAACAGTCGAGCAATATAACATGAGCCTGAAAAGTCAGCAGGCAACCATGTGTACGCTCTATCTTGACAAATGAAGTAGGTACCCCTAGCAGTAAGAAAGGCAGGGGAAGAGTTAGACAGAAACACGTAAGTCTCAACGCACTCACTCTTTTTTAGCTGAGCTCTTGGATTTCTCCCATTTCCTTGCAAACAGACTTGACCTCGGTGAGGCACGACCCAGACTGGAGTGGAGCTCTTACGCTTGCTTTCTCCCAAACTAAGGCGATACTCTGTAGAATTCCAACTCAAATATACCCGTAATTCATCTCTAGGGTAAGATGGAGTATTATTGACGTCTTTAATCATGTCAATAATTCCTTGGACTAAAGCTTTATTGGCAGAGTTGTATTTAGTGGAACATGGTGGACGTGGAGGATAGGTCTCGAGGGCATAGGCAAAAATGGTCTGAAAGGCCTGAAATGATCCATTATAGCTAAAAGGCAAGACTAGATAGGGAATGCCTTTATCCATAGTGTGGGGTATCAGGCCACACACCCAGCAGTTTGTTGTGTTTACTACCAGTTGGTGTTGATGCAAGAGCTGTACAAAAGTGTTATTAATGAATTCTGAGCGTCGAGCTTGTTCATGTTCATGTTCAGGAAACGAGTGAAAAGAATGATAAGAAGCAACAGTAGAAGAAACAGGATCAAGGGGAGGTACTGTAGTTGTTACCGGTGTAAAAATTAGATGCACACCAAAGACGATTCCCCCCACCAACGTTATTAAAACAATCAAAAACGTAATTGCACATTGCATCAGAAAGCATTTGCTATGAAGAATCTTGTAAAGTCTATTTCTGCGAACATAAATTATATCTTCTACAATCCGCTCGCGACCACTGATGATGTGTACGTAGATGAAAATGCCTCTATCAGCCCTGGGAGTTCCCAGAACTAACAGAAAGATCGACCTTGTGTCTGACCCCCGCAGATTCAACTAGGCACACAGCCACGACCCTACGGCTACCCAGACGGCAAGGCAAAATAAAACAACATAACAATACAAAGTATTAGCAAACTTCCTGGCTGGAGGCAATGTATCAAAATTCAAATGTGTGAAATAGGCAGTTTCCTGCTTTATTTGTCCATATTGCGAGATCGTAAGTTGTATCTCAATTTTCCAGGAGCTGTTTGATCTGGAAACAGTGTATTTTCAGCAGGGGTTGCAATGTTCAAGTTCGCAGATGGCAAATGTTCTTTTGGTGCAGAGGACAAATGTTCAGAGTTCAAAGGAGCAGTTTCAGAAGGGGGTCAAAGTTCGAGGAATCAGTGATTAATTCTGCATCGCTGAAAGGGATGAACCTGGGGACTTGTTCAGTTTCAGAGGCACCGATTCCTTTCTTCACCCAGTTATCATAAGGAAGCGGTAGGGGCACATGCTTGGCGTGCGTTGCATGGATCCAGTTCTTTCGGCCAGCCACACGAATAGCAGTTCTCGTTGCTAACAATACTTGAAATGGTCCGACGAATCTGGGTTGGAGATTTCTCGTCCGTCCAAAATTTCGTATGACCACTTGGTCACCTGGTTTCAGCTGATGACCTGGACTCTCCGGTGGCTTTGGCAATGCATCGAAAACCTGTTGGTGAATAAGACTCAATTTAGCAGTCAAGTCGAAAAGGTAATCAATTAACATTGGGTATTCCTTCGGTCTAGGTACCCCCCAAACATTTGCAGGCCGACCAAAGACAATTTCATACAGACTAAGCCCTACTCTAGAATGCACAGTCGCTCTTGTGGATAACAGAGCCAAAGGTAGTGCATCTGGCCAGGACAAACCCGTGGATGCTTGTATCTTAGCAAGTTTCAGTTTGAGGGTGCCATTGTAACCCTCAACTAAACCAGCAGACTGGGGATGATTCGCACTGTGGAACTTCTGTTTTATCCCTAAGCCGGAACACACACTCTGCATAACTTTCCCTACGAATTCACTTCCATTATCTGACCATACAATCCGTGGCATTCCAAATCTGGGGAAGTATTCTTTGAGAAGGATTTTGGCAGTGGACAAGGCACTATTGTCCTTCAGTGGGTATGCTTCGATCCATCTGGAAAAAGCACAGACTACCACTAGGACGTACTTTAGATTATTGCAACGATCCAAGTGAATGAAGTCTAGCTGAATCACTTCAAAGGGGCAAGAAGGAGGAGCAAAATGACCAGCGGGTGTGGGGATTCCCTTGCCAGGATTATGCATCAGGCATACCATGCAATTTCTCACCACTCTCTCTGCACACTTGGTAATCCCATCATTCTTCCAGACTGGAGCCAACATCTTACAAATCCCTTTAGAACTGATGTGCGCTGCCCCATGCGCCATCGTTACTACTGCAAGCACATACGCATCAGGCAACATCCAACGCTGCTGTTCTGACAAATCAATCCAACACCCACTCGAGTCCAATTTACCCGTATTCTCTTTCCATGCAAGCTTTTCCTCCTCAGTCGCCTCTTTCTGAATTTTTTTCACACTTTCCACTGTGTCCTCACACATTCCAGACTCAGAAATCCATCTTGCAGACGTTGCAACATACATTCTACTCATCATATTCCTAGCTGTCTGTTTAGCGGTCTCATCAGCAAAAGCATTCCCACGACCAACATCATACGTGATTGCTTTATGAGCACTGCATTTCACAATCGCAACTTCAGTCGGTAAGGTTAGAGATTCCAACAAATCATTAACTAGCTGATCATGTTGAATCTTAGTCCCATGGGACGTAATGAAACCTCTTTCTTTCCACAAACGGCCAAAACTATGGGCCACGCCGAACGCGTACTGACTATCTGTGAACACATTCACTCTCTTTCCCTTAGCTAAAACACACGCTCTCGTTAGTGCGATCAATTCTGCAGCTTGGGCAGAATTCTGACTCACCCTTGCAGTCTCCACAATCGTACTCAAAGTCGTTACTGCATAAGCAGCAGTCACATCACCATTCTCCAATTTAAAGCAGGACTCATCAACATACAACGTGCCATCTGGATCTGGTAACGGAGTGTCTTTAAGATCAATTCGTCCTTTTGTCTCTTCCTCGGTTCTGAAACAACAGTCATGTGGTACCGAATCACTCGACTCCTGATTAGTCGGCAACAATGTTGCTGGATTCAATACATTGCATCTTTTGATCTGAATATGACTCGCTAGCAGTGTCAGCTCGTAGCCTGATAATCTAGCACTGGTAAGGTGTTGCGTCTTGGTTCGGTTCATGAGTGTATCCACGGCATGAGGAACCATGACCACTAGCATGTTGTTCATAACCAAACCAGCAGATTGTCGAATGGAAGCTGCAGCTGCTGCTGTAGCTCTCAAGCAACTAGGCAATGCTCTAGCTACCGGATCTAATGTTGATGAAAAATACGCACAAGGGCGTTGTTTATCACCAAATCTCTGTGTCAGAACACTCAACGCGCAACCTTCTCTCTCATGAACATAGAGCGTGAATGGCTTGCTGTAGTCAGGTGTACCCAATACAGGAGCTGAACACAGTGCATTTCTTAACTCAGAAAAACTCTGCTGACATTCGGCAGACCATGGCACCGGACTCGGAACATTTTTCCCAGTCAAAGCTACCAATGGTTTAGCCAAAAGAGAAAAATTTGGGATCCATTGCCTACAGTATGAAGTAATTCCTAAAAACGCACGCACTTCTCTCTGTGTGCTAGGAACATTCATCTGCGTAATTGCTTTTATTCTCTCTGGGGTCAACCTTCTTCCCTCCTTTGACAAGAGATGACCTAGGTAGGTCACTTCTTGGCAACAGTATTGCATTTTCGAAGGTGACACCTTGTGATTCAAACTGGACAAATGATGCAATAAGGAAATTGTAGCTGCTTTGCAAGTTTCCTTGTCATCGGCAGCCACTAGAAGATCATCGACATATTGCACTAAGGCAGAACCAGGAGGAAGTACAAAGGAATCTAACTGACTTTTTAATGCCTGGCTGTAAATGGACGGGCTCTCACAATAGCCTTGTGGAGCACGTTTAAACCTGAAGCTTCGACCTCCTAGGGAGAAGCCGAAAATATCTCTGCTCTCCTTGGCTATCGGAATGCTGAAAAAGGCATTCTTCAAGTCGATAACTGAAACCATGTGGCTGTAGCAGGAATCATCGTTAACAATGCAGTAATGTCTGGAACCACTGGAAACTGCGGAATCACAATTTTGTTAACCTCTCTAAGATCGATTACAAACCTATAGACTGGAGGCTTTGAAGGATCAGTACGTTTCAGAATTGGCAATACAGGACTGTTACAGACATTTCCTCTGGTTTCTTCTACTACGTCTTTCTTGATCAAATCTTGCACAATCAATAAAAGCGCACGTTCACCTTCACTAGAGATCTTGTATTGTGGGATTCGTGGAAATTTGACATTCGCTTTCAAAGTGACTACATATGGTGGAATTTCTAAAAGACCTACATCGTTAGGACCAGTCGCCCAAAGAGAATCAGGGAGAGAACGCAGCTCTGGTGGGAGCGCATCCATCGACAAGTACATCGGAGAGATGATTCTTTTACCCAATGTAAGCTGTACTCCTGCCGGAGAACAGTACAATGTCGCATACAGGCGTTTTAACAAGTCTAAACCAAGCAGATTTTCATTACAACCTGTCGTCAAAATCAAGGGTGCTTTCAATTGACGGGGTCCAACAGAAATAGACAAAGGACCAGATACGGGACTATAAACAGGGGCGCCTGAAAAACCTACAGAAACATTTGTTGAGCCAGACAAAGGTGCGCCAGGGAGTTTCGCATGAATGATAGAACTTTTTGCTGCACCAGTATCCAACAGAAACGGTTCGACTACACCTGATGTTGCTACTGCGACATAAGGCCCACTCTGATCTACTGGAACTGATACTACTCCCTCTCTTTGTCCATGGCTGTCCTAGTACTCACTTTGCTGAAATTCCTCATTGGTTTCACTGTAGTCTTCAACGTGATACTGTTGAGATCTATTGTGTTGGGCAGACTGTCCATTTCGCTGATCAAAATAATTAGAAGGGCGATCATTCGTCTGTGGAGGCATAGCACCTCGTCCTCGACCTCTAGAACTTTGCATGGAACCACCAAGACCTCTCTGAGCTGCTGCAGCATTATTCTGTGCTAACACTGGACACTCATTCTTGTAATGACCTTCTTTCTTGCAGTAAGCACACTGATTCCATTGATATTGCGGTCTCTGAGAACCATAATCTGTCCTCTGATATGACCCTTGCTGTGTATTAGTCTGATTCGTGCGAGGCGGATATGCTTGCTGCAAAAGGACTTTAGTTTTTAAATCTTTCGTTTTCTTATCTGACTTTTCCTTTTCTTCTTTATCCCTATTTTCATAATACTGGGCAGTTGCAAGTATTTGCGCAGTCGTCGAGACAGCCACGCACTCTCAGAATCTTTCAATTTATTACTAAGCTCTGGCAACAGATTGTGCACAAATTTATCAACAAATAATCTCTGCCCTCCTTCCGTGCTCATATCCTGACCACTGTGATCTACGAAAGTCTCTTCAAACCTTGTGAAAAAGTCGGAGACACTTTCGTCTTTCTTCTGCCTGCATGCGGACAACTTGTCCCAGTTAACGCGCAATGCTGGCATCAGAGTCTTCATTAAGTCGATTATTCTACCCGATAAATCAGCAATTAGAGGTTCGGGTTTGGAACCACCCACTTGCTGACCATCCGCTGCTATTATAGCTGCCCAATCACCACCCAGGGCAACTGGATGATTCTCTTTACGAATTTTAGCCCAAATTGGCTGTGGTACTACATTACCAAATAACATGTCAATGTCCACTAAATTCATCACACAAGCTTCAACTGTCTGCGCTAACTCTTTGTAATATCCGGCTGGATTCTTACGCGGATCAGGCAAGGCCTGCTTCACTGCTAACACTTCAGCTCGCTTCCACGGAATGTGTATCCACAATCTCTGGAATTGGGCCGGAGCGGCAGGAATACCATTCACTGCATCAGCTTGTACAGCTTCGCGCCATATTGGAGGAACCTCCCTCATAGGATATTGCCGATTCTGCTTCGTGTTACGTTTCTCTAACTCCCTCGGTGAACGAAGGGATGGATCATTCCTATAACTTAAAATCAGTTCCATCGCTTCCTTTATATTTTGATTAACTATCATGACTGCAGCAAATTCTTTCTGGACTTGAATTAATTCTTCTAGATTTGATTCAGAGTCATCCTCTTCCAATTCCTCACGCAAAAGGGAGCACATTTCATCGAACGCATATCGCTGTGTCGGTTCATTCCATTGCATAAATGTATCTAATACATCTCTAGTACTATATCTTCCACTTTTCGAAATCCATCTAAGAGCTGTGGAATCTAATATTCCCCGTTCTTCAGTACTGGGAAGCTGACTACGTCTCTGCACAGAATCAGAGGCAGGAGTCTTAATTAAAGTTTTATAGAAGGGAGATAGAATATTAGAGACAGAATCAGTGATTCTCCGACGAACAGAAAGCGGAGTCATAATGCTAGCAGAAGCCGTAAGTAAAGTAGCAGTTGGAACAGATAAAACAGGAACAGTAGGAGTAGCAGGCAAAGTAGCTTGTGAAACAACAGGTGTGAGCGGTGCAGGCATAGGCAAAGAAGCCGGCAACTCTGGAAGAGGGGGTGCCGGAGGAACATTAACATTGACCACAGGAGGTACAGGAGCTTGATTCAGGGGAGCAGGAGCAGGAATACCAGGCTGTCCAGCAACCGGTAATTGAACATTTGGTAAAGGTGGAGCTGTAGCACCCTGTGCGTACGGTGGGGGTGACCTCAACAAGTAAGACAACAAGGGATCCTTTTTGGGGTCCTCTATTATCTTAGCTGTACTCGATGGCAAGGCAGGATAGCACTTGTCTATCGCTAAATTACGCTCTCTAACGGCCACCTCCATTGCTTTCTCAGACTCGTTGAGTTGCAGCTGCTTAGCAGACTGTTCTAAAGTCAACTCTTGCTCTTTCTGTTCTTTCTTTAACTTCTTAATTTCTCTCTGTTTAGATTCTTTTCGCCAATAACGGAAAGAATCAAACATTGCCGGCCGGGCTTTCTTCTTAAACAATTTCATTTCCAAATTATCAAGAATTTCAGGTTCAAAACTACCATGCAGTGGCCAACTAAGGACACCGTCTTTCTCTGTATATCGGATCCACACCTCATTATAAGATATAGGACCCACTCCAAACTTACAATACAGATCATAAAGAGGAGTTCCAATCGGAGGAACCAGACATGAGTCCTCCAACCGGGAATCACTGTTGCAACCAAAACACGACAACATACAATTTTTCCGACTTACTATTTTATAATCCGGAACACAGAACAGACAAAACACAAACAAAAGGTGCGCACTCGAACCAAGAACTTAGGCCTACCAAAGCGAACAAATGTATCGATACCCAAACTAAACCAAAAGATTATCGTAACTAGAACAACCAGTGATAATCTTACCAAACCAAACCAAACCAAGAACTAAAAGGATTATCCAAACAGGAGCAACCCTTACGAAGTAACCAACTAGCAACCACTTAATACTTAACTGAGGCACTGAAGACGTCACCAAGGAGAAACCCGTCTACGTCTCGCCGTACTAAGGTCTGCACCTCGGGTCCAAGACAGGGCGACGGTCAAGGCAACGGACCACTGCAGCCGTCCGAACGGGAACCCTCGTGGAAGAGAACGTCGGGCCACTTTTGCGATATGCCGGGATCGATGAAGTGGGGCGCCTCCCTCAGGAATCTTCACACAAAGCTTCTCGAAATCTTCAGGCTTTTGGACCGGTACCGAATGACGTCGCCCCACGTAGGGCGCCAATTGGAGTTCTGGACTTTTTGGTTCCGTCCAGAGGTGTCAGGGATAACACCCGAAGACCCCGGAGTTCTACCTGTCTCGGTGCACAAATAAACAGAAACACGGGCTTCTCGATGGTGGCGTCAAAGACCAAAGGTTTATTACTGCAGGGACACAGAAGTCACAGAAACTACACACGGGCAGTATCTAGGAGCCTGTTCGATTTGTACAAAGTGGCTTGCTCCTTATATACTAAATTTTAGGCTTGGGGCAAATTCTTTACATGCTAGTACATTTCTAAACCTTGGTGTCCTAAACAATAAATATTTGGCGTTGCCCAGGAATCGTTAACAATATCTGATGTCAAAACATTACGAACGAGGGGTTCCCACTATTCCATCATAATCCCATGTCAACTTTTCATTCAAGAGCCGGACCGCCTCATCGTAAATTTCGTTACCTCCCCCTAATAAAGGCCCAGAAGGAAAGGAGCGGAGCCAGGTGCGGAAGATAGAAAAGCAGGATAAGAGATGTTTGTGGGTCGTAAATGGGCAAGGCTACCAGCTTCGGCCGCCTAATCATGATCAGGCCAACGAACACGAGAACCAGTATAGCAGGACTGGCCTCAGGCAGAGGAGGCAGCTTCTGTCGAGTCATGCAGCCATGGCGTGTTCTGTCTTAAGGTGCACGTGTCACTAGCAAGGTGAATCGCCGGCTAAAGCTTACGTGTCCTTAAGTGAAAGAGGTCACTGCGTGTCCATTGACTATGTGAGGGCAAGAAATACAAAATGGCTGCCGTAATCTAAGATGGATGCCATGGGTAGATCAGAAATGTGTTCATAACAGGAGTGCTCTTGCTCGTAGCCTAGCGAAAACACCAGGATATGCTAAATGGATCATTTGCAGTTCACTGATACCAAAATTATGTATTTACGACAATATTGAAAACACGGGTTCAAATCGTCACGGAACCTCAGGCCCTCCTTTTGCCCTTACATAGGCAATTACTCAGTCTATGTCAGAGTCTATCTCTATGCTCATCAGGTCAGTGACATGTTGTTGCATCATCATCCTTTCCCGCACCTTTTCTCCAAACGCAGGTGGTTTTCTGAAACAGGTTGCAGCACAGAGACTACACAAAGCGGGACCACATTGGATAATAAGGCAGCACAAGAACAGGAATACTAGGATGATACCAATGACCATCAGAACCTTCCATCCCAACGTCGATAACAGAGTCCAAAGCCACTCCATTAAGGACCAGTTTCCCTTGTCTACGTGAATAGACTCGGAAATCTTGTGTAGCTTAGAGATCGCGTGAGATAATGAAAAGGAAGGCACTCCTTCTTTTAGCGAAAATATAGTTTTAATCCTCTTGTTTTTTCACATGCGTGCTGCAGTGGTGGCACGTTTGTCCTGCTTCCGTGCCTGCTAACTGACAACCTAACTTGAGTGGATGAACCTCTCAACCTCTGCGCACTGTTGCTACTAGTGCTTCACACTAGAAATTTCAACCTTTTGGTTTTTATTTCACCACTTTCAAATATGAATTACTCATAGAACCAAATTCACCTTCTTCTTTGAAAGTATGATATTTAATTATCAGTTCATTTTCAATAAATTCAAACATATAACAATCCTTAGCCTCATCAATGTGTTTTTAAACCAGGCGAGCCCGGAGCAGGGCTCGAAACCGGCAGGCAGTGGAGTTAGGAGTTGGTGCTAAGCGTAGAGGTAAGAACGGGCGTTTGTGGGGGAAAGCGGAGGCTATACTTGACCTTTGGAGTACGAGGCTAAGGATTGTTACTCTTTTGTTGTAGGTGGCATTTTACAAGTGATACGGAAACGCGGCGGTTTCCTATTTAAAATACTCGAGGTAAGAGGAAGCCATACGAGTCGGCTCTTTGGTCTTTGGTTTCAGGATATTGGCAGATGTTTTTAGCGTGCATTTGTAGTTAGAGCGTTTTTTTGCTTACAGGGATTACTACCTTGCGGTTTGGTTGTGAGTACATTCAATTTTCAACACATTTGAATACATTCACTTTTGAGGTGAAATTGTGGTGGTTTCTATATTTAAAAAGGTTCAAAAGTGCATGATGCAACCATTATTTTCAGTACATGAAATGTGCATGACAGTTCGTTGGTTTGAGCATTCGGAGGTTTTTTATTAACTTGAATCTGATGAGAATTAAGAGAATATCATAATGTAATTGCTGATATGAGACATTCATATTTTCAGGCCCCTGAGGAAGAGTCCAACAAGGACTCGAAATGCATCGGGTTACACCGACCACACGATGTCAAGAAAGATTATGTTGATATATTGAAATTATGAAATGTTTTGTTTTTTGAACATATGTTTGAATTTATTGAAAATGAACTGATAATTAAATATCATACTTTCAAAGAAGAAGGTGAATTTGGTTCTATGAGTAATTCATATTTGAAAGTGGTGAAATAAAAACCAAAAGGTTGAAATTTCTAGTGTGAAGCACTAGTAGCAACAGTGCGCAGAGGTTGAGAGGTTCATCCACTCAAGTTAGGTTGTAGCTTAGAGATCGCCTCATAGACAGTCAGAGCATTATTGGGAATAAAAACACAGCAGCTCGATTGGATCATTCTGCATAGCCCATGTGTCCATTGACTATGTGAGGGCAAGAAATACAAAATGGCTGCCGTAATCTAAGATGGATGCCATTGGTTGATCAGAAATGTGTTCATAACAGGAGTGCTCTTGCTCGTAGCCTAGCGAAAACACCAGGATATGCTAAATGGATCATTTGCGGTTCACTGATACCAAAATTATGTATTTACGACAATATTGAAAACACGGGTTCAAATCGTCACGGAACCTCAGTATGGCAAGGAAACATCACTGCAATGTGGGCACCCTTGTACCATGGTCCAAGGGTGCCGGCATGGCAGGGAAACATCACTGCAATGTGGGCACCCTTGTACCATGGTCCAAGGGTGCCTGCAGGGCAGGGAAGGATCACAGCAATGTGGGCACCCTTGTACCATGGTCCAAGGGTGCCTGCAGGCCAGGGAAGGATCGCAGCAATGTGGGCACCCTTGATCATGGTCCAAGGGTGCCGGCATGGCAGGGAAGGATCACAGCAATGTGGGCACGCTTGTACCATGGTCCAAGGGTGCCGGCATGGCAGGGAAACATCACTGCAATGTGGGCACGCTTGTACCATGGTCCAAGGGTGCCTGCAGGGCAGGGGAGGATCACAGCAATGTGGGCACCCTTGTACCATGGTCCAAGGGTGCCTGCATGGCAGGGAAGGATCACAGCAATGTGGGCACCCTTGTACCATGGTCCAAGGGTGCCTGCATGGTGGGGAAGGATCACAGCAATGTGGGCACACTGTTACCATGGTCCAAGGGTGCCTGCGTGGCAGGGAAGGATCACATCAATGTGGGCACCCTGGTACCATGGTCCAAGGGTGCCTGCAGGGCAGGGAAGGATCACAGCAATGTGGGCACCCTTGTACCATGGTCCAAGGGTGCCTGCATGGCAGGGAAGGATCACAGCAATGTGGGCACCCTTATACCATGGTCCAAGGGTGCCTGTGTGGCAGGGAAGGATCACAGCAATCTGGGCACCCTTGTACCATGGTCCAAGGGTGCCTGCATGGCAGGGAAGGATCACAGCAATTTGGGCACCCTTGTACCATGGTCAAAGGGTGCCTGCATGGCGGGGAAACATCACTGCAATGTGGGCACCCTTGTACCATGGTCCAAGGGTGCCTGCATGGCGGGGAAGGATCACAGCAATGTGGGCACCCTTGTACCATGGTCCAAGGGTGCCTGCATGGCAGGGAAGGATCACAGCAATGTGGGCACCCTTGTACCATGGTCCACCCTTGTACCATGGTCCAAGGGTGCCTGCATGGCAGGGAAGGATCACAGCAATGTGGGCACCCTTGTACCATGGTCCAAGGGTGCCTGCATGGCAGGGAAACATTACAGCAATGTGGGCACCCTTGTACCATGGTCCAAGGGTGCCTGCATGGCAGGGAAGGATCGCAGCAATGTGGGCACCCTTGTATCATGGTCCAAGGGTGCCTGCATGGTGGGGAAGGATCACAGCAATGTGGGCACCCTTGTACCATGGTCCAAGGGTGCCTGCATGGCAGGGAAGGATCACAGCAATGTGGGCACCCTTGTACCATGGTCCAAGGGTGCCTGCAGGGCAGGGAAGGATCACAGCAATGTGGGCACCCTTGTACCATGGTCCAAGGGTGCCTGCATGGCAGGGAAGGATCACAGCAATGTGGGCACCCTTGTACCATGGTCCAAGGGTGCCTGCATGGTGGGGAAGGATCACAGCAATGTGGGCACCCTGGTACCATGGTCCAAGGGTGCCTGCAGGGCAGGGAAGGATCACAGCAATGTGGGCACCCTTGTACCATGGTCCAAGGGTGCCTGCAGGCCAGGGAAGGATCGCAGCAATGTGGGCACCCTTGTACCATGGTCCAAGGGTGCCTGCAAGGCAGGGAAGGATCACAGCAATGTGGGCACCCTTGTACCATGGTCCAAGGGTGCCTGCACGACAGGGAAGGATCACAGCAATGTGGGCACCCTTGTACCATGGTCCAAGGGTGCCTGCATGGCAGGGAAGGATCACAGCAATGTGGGCACCCTGGTACCATGGTCCAAGGGTGCCTGCAGGGCAGGGAAGGATCACAGCAATGTGGGCACCCTTGTACCATGGTCCAAGGGTGCCTGCAGGCCAGGGAAGGATCGCGCAGCAATGTGGGCACCCTTGTATCATGGTCCAAGGGTGCCGGCATGGCAGGGAAACATCACTGCAATGTGGGCACGCTTGTACCATGGTCCAAGGGTGCCGGCATGGCAGGGAAACATCACTGCAATGTGGGCATGCTTGTACCATGGTCCAAGGGTGCCTGCAGGGCAGGGGAGGATCACAGGAATGTGGGCACCCTTGTACCATGGTCCAAGGGTGCCTGCATGGCAGGGAAGGATCACAGCAATGTGGGCACCCTTGTACCATGGTCCAAGGGTGCCTGCAGGGCAGGGAAGGATCACAGCAATGTGGGCACCCTTGTATCATGGTCCAAGGGTGCCTGCAGGGCATGGAAGGATCACAGCAATGGGGGCACCCTTGTACCATGGTCCAAGGGTGCCAGCATGGCAGGGAAGGATCACAGCAATGTGGGCACCCTTGTACCATGGTGGTCCAAGGGTGCCTGCATGGCAGGGAAGGATCACAGCAATGTGGGCACACTGGTACCATGGTCCAAGGGTGCCTGCTTGGCAGGGAAGGATCACAGCAATGTGGGCACCCTTGTACCATGGTCCACCCTTGTACCATGGTCCAAGGGTGCCTGCATGGCAGGGAAACATTACAGCAATGTGGGCACCCTTGTACCATGGTCCAAGGGTGCCTGCATGGCAGGGAAGGATCACAGCAATGTGGGCACCCTTGTACCATGGTCCAAGGGTGCCTGCATGGTGGGGAAGGATCACAGCAATGTGGGCACACTGGTACCATGGTCCAAGGGTGCCTGCGTGGCAGGGAAGGATCACAGCAATGTGGGCACCCTGGTACCATGGTCCAAGGGTGCCTGCAGGGCAGGGAAGGATCACAGCAATGTGGGCACCCTTGTACCATGGTCCAAGGGTGCCTGCATGGCAGGGAAGGATCACAGCAATGTGGGCACCCTTGTACCATGGTCCAAGGGTGCCTGTGTGGCAGGGAAGGATCACAGCAATGTGGGCACCCTTGTATCATGGTCCAAGGGTGCCTGCGTGGCAGGGAAGGATCACAGCAATGTGGGCACCCTTGTATTATTATTATTATTATTATTATTATTATTTTTAATTTGTATACAGAAGCGCAACTAAACCCAAGGCATCAAGGCGCTGAAGATGGAATCAGAGAGCTCAGGTATCAACCAGTGGGGGAACTTAGGGATAAGCTGCTAGGAATAGCCAAGTCTTAAGTGCCTTGCGGAATTGGAGGTGAGAGGAGATCAACTTGAGATCACTAGGGAGCGTATTCCAAAGTCTAGGCGCAAGGAAGCGAAAAGACCTTCCTCCCCACCGAACCTTGGATATGCGAGGAACCACAAGCAGGTTTTTGTTGGAAGAGCGGAGTGCTCTCCCAGGGACATAGTGGGCCACCAGGGCACGAATAGCCTCTGGTCCAGATTCATTAAGGGCACGATGAATAAGGCATAGAGCCTTAAAGTTGATCCTTGCCTGCATGGGGAGCCAATGCAGGTCTTTTCTGATGGTGGTGCCCGAGGAACGTTTGGGAGCACCTACAACAAACCGGGCAGCCGCATTCTGTACGGTCTGGAGGCGCTGAATGAGACCACTGCTGATGCCAAGGTATAGGGCGTTGCAATAGTCCAGTCTCGAAGCAATGACCGCTATTGCTACCTGTTTGCGCGCCTCAGGGGAAAGGTAGTGAGAGATCTTCCTTAAGACCCTCAGGGCATTACAGCAGGTGGACACTGTCCTACTGACCTGTTTGTCCAGGGAAAGAGAGGTGTCCAATATGATCCCAAGGTTACGGGCAGAAAAAGTGGGCGTAGGACAGGCCCCGAGGACAGACGGCCACCAATCCATAGACCAGATCTCACTTTTGCCTCCGAAAACAAGAATCTCTGTTTTCTCGCCGTTTAACTTAAGGAAGTTCTTAAGCATCCATCCGGCGACCGCCTCCATGCAGTTTTTAAAATTGTACGCGGTTTGGCTCACAGATTGGGAGATGGAAGCCATAATCTGCGTGTCGTCGGCATAGGAGAGAACTTCCAGGCCAAAGGATCTTATAAGCCTGGCGAGAGGGGCGACGTAAATGTTAAAAAGCGTCGGGCTCAGTGAAGAGCCCTGGGGGACCCCACACTTCACGGCCTTGACAGGTGACAAATACTCGCCAAGCTTGACCCTTTGCTTTCGTTGGTCAAGAAAGGAGGTAAGAAGATTGAGTGCAGAATCCTTGACTCCCAGCTCACTGAGTCGGTTAACAAGAATATTTGGAGACAGGGTGTCGAAAGCCGCCGTAAGGTCTAATAACACCAGTAAGGTGGTGTGGCCGGTGTCGACCCTAGAGCGAATGCTATCGACTACCACTGTAAGTGCCGACTCAGTGCTATGGGTCCTCCGGAATCCATGCTGTGAGGGATCAAGAGAGTTGGTACTGTCAAGGAAAGAGCTCAAGTGGAGGTTGAGATGAGTCTCCAAAAGTTTAGCAGGGGCAGGGAGAAGGGAGATGGGACGAAAGTTCTTTAATGTCCCAGGGTCCAGGGTAGATTTCTTAAGAAGGGGCTTGACAGTGGCCAATTTCCAAGAGAGGGGATAAATCCCTTCTGAGATGGCCAAGTTCATCACTTCCATCAAGGGGGGAAGGATAGTATGTCTGCAGTCTTTGAGGACCTTAAGGGGGCATGGATCCAGAGGAGATCCAGACTTAAGTTTGTCGAGCAGAGAGTTAAGATGAGCAGAGGTGATGGCAGGGAACTGGGAAAGAGCGTGGACGGGGGTAGGAACAGGGATATCAGGGGGGATTAAGGAAGAGGCAAGGAGGGGACTGAGATTCTGAGTTTCCAAGTCTGTGTAGATATCCATAATCTTCTCATGGAAGAAGGTGGAGATCTGATCACACAGATCCTGTGATGCTGTTATGGGATCAGGCATCTGAATGAGGGAGAGATTATCCACTATCTTAAAAAGATCACTGGGTGATTTAAGAGAGGATGTGAGTTTGGAGAAGTGAGCCTGTTTGTCTCTGAGTACGGCCGATTTGTACTCTTTGAGAAGGGTTTTGTGTTTTTCCCTTTCTATAGGATCGAGATGTGTCCTCCAAAGCCTTTCCTGCCTTCTGCATCCTTGTCTAAGAATCCTAAGAGATTCAGAGTACCAGGGGGCGGAGGGCCGTTTCCTAGCCGAGTAGTGAAGCCTGGCAGGGGCGAGAGAGTTGACAGCCTCCGTCAAGGAATTGGAGAAGTCAAGAGCCGCCGAGTGAACATCACCGGTGGAAGAGGGCTTAAATGAAGCTAGATAAGGGGCAAGGGAGTCGTTAGTAATCTCCCCAAAATTCCTTCTTAGGGCCCACTTGGTATGACCAGGCTGGGTGAAGCTGGAGGGAAGAGGGGAAAAACAAAAAGGGACAACAAAATGGTCCGACCATGACAAAGGGAAAGGGGCACCAATAGAGAGACGGGAGTCATTACTGAAAATTCCATCTAAAGTGTGGCCAGCTAAATGGGTAGGTCCGGTCTTTAGCAGAGGTAGATTATAGGAGGATAGGGCATCTAATAGATGGGAGGTGTCAGGGGAAGTATGCTTCTCCAAATGGAAATTGAAATCTCCTAAAATGGTCAAACAGGGCCCTGCGATGTAGGGCTCTAAGATTTCAAGAAGATCGGAGCAAAAAGCCGACCTAGGACCAGGGGGTCTATAGACCAGTATCCCAGTAAAGGAGATAGTGGGGGAGGGGTTGAGGGTAAAATGCATTGCTTGCAATTTCTTAGCGGGGGAAGACAGATGGACAGTCCGGCATTTTATGGAGCTGAGGTAAAGTAACCCCAGGCCTCCTCCCACACGACCCACTCTGTCCATCCTGGCCAGTGAGTATCCTTCAGGAATAGCATTTATCAAATCCGGCTGAGAAGAATCTGAGGCCCAAGTTTCTGTAATAAAGGCCCAGGAAGGCTTTTCCTGTGAGATAAGGTCTCTAAAAGAGACATTGTTTTTGACCAATGAGCGGGTGTTCAAAAGGAGCCCCGTGTAGACAGTGGGAGAGGGGGAAGGCCCTGTAGGAGGGGGGCGATAAATAGCCCTATCCGGCGAGGTAAAAAAGGTGGGCTTATTACAGCAGCCACATACAGGGGTAGTAGCAAGAAAATCAGGGGTTAAGGTGTGATGACAAGGCAGCCTAGAGGGTTTTAGGGCTCGCAGGACAGTAGATAGATCAGTAGAGTCACCTGAGATATTATGCCTGGCCCCTGGCGCTTCCCTGTCGCTGACGGGCGCAGACGGGCTGGACTCTGGTTCGACTCCGGGTGCCTGTGTGGCAGGGAAGAATCACAGCAATGTGGGCACCCTTGTACCATGGTCCAAGGGTGCCGGCGTGGCAGGGAAGGATCACAGCAATGTGGGCACCCTTGTACCATGGTCCGAGGGTGCCAGCATTTGCAGGGAAGGATCACAGCAATGTGGGCACCCTTGTACCATGGTCCAAGTGTGCCTGCATGGCAGGGAGGGATCACAGCAATGGGGGCACCCTTGTACCATGGTCCAAGGGTGCCGCAAGGCAGGGAAGGATCACAGCAATGGGGGCACCCTTGTACCATGGTCAAAGGGTGCCTGCATGGCAGGGAAGGATCACAGCAATGTGGGCACCCTTGTACCATGGTCCAAGGGTGCCTGCATGGCGGGGAAGGATCACAGCAATGTGGGCACCCTTGTACCATGGTCCAAGGGTGCCTGCATGGCGGGGAAGGATCACAGCAATGTGGGCACCCTTGTACCATGGTCCAAGGGTGCCTGCATGGCAGGGAAGGATCACAGCAATGTGGGCACCCTTGTACCATGGTCCAAGGGTGCCTGCATGGTGGGGAAGGATCACAGCAATGTGGGCACACTGGTACCATGGTCCAAGGGTGCCTGCGTGGCAGGGAAGGATCACAGCAATGTGGGCACCCTGGTACCATGGTCCAAGGGTGCCTGCAGGGCAGGGAAGGATCACAGCAATGTGGGCACCCTTGTACCATGGTCCAAGGGTGCCTGCATGGCAGGGAAGGATCACAGCAATGTGGGCACCCTTGTACCATGGTCCAAGGGTGCCTGTGTGGCAGGGAAGGATAACAGCAATGTGGGCACCCTTGTATCATGGTCCAAGGGTGCCTGCGTGGCAGGGAAGGATCACAGCAATGTGGGCACCCTTGTACCATGGCCAAGGGGGCCTGTGTGGCAGGGAAGGATCACAGCAATGTGGGCACCCTTGTACCATGGTCCAAGGGTGCCGGCATGGTAGGGAAGGATCACAGCAATGTGGGCACCCTTGTACCATGGTCCGAGGGTGCCAGCATGGCAGGGAAGGATCACAGCAATGTGGGCACCCTTGTACCATGGTCCAAGTGTGCCTGCATGGCAGGGAGGGATCACAGCAATGGGGGCACCCTTGTACCATGGTCCAAGGGTGCCCTCCTTCCGTGCTCATATCCTGACCACTGTGATCTACGAAAGTCTCTTCAAACCTTGTGAAAAAGTCGGAGACACTTTCGTCTTTCTTCTGCCTGCATGCGGACAACTTGTCCCAGTTAACGCGCAATGCTGGCATCAGAGTCTTCATTAAGTCGATTATTCTACCCGATAAATCAGCAATTAGAGGTTCGGGTTTGGAACCACCCACTTGCTGACCATCCGCTGCTATTATAGCTGCCCAATCACCACCCAGGGCAACTGGATGATTCTCTTTACGAATTTTAGCCCAAATTGGCTGTGGTACTACATTACCAAATAACATGTCAATGTCCGCTAAATTCATCACACAAGCTTCAACTGTCTGCGCTAACTCTTTGTAATATCCGGCTGGATTCTTACGCGGATCAGGCAAGGCCTGTTTCACTGCTAACACTTCAGCTCGCTTCCACGGAATGTGTATCCACACTCTCTGGAATTGGGCCGGAGCGGCAGGAATACCATTCACTGCATCAGCTTGTACAGCTTCGCGCCATATTGGAGGAACCTCCCTCATAGGATATTGGCGATTCTGCTTCGTGTTACGTTTCTCTAACTCCCTCGGTGAACGAAGGGATGGATCATTCCTATAACTTAAAATCAGTTCCATCGCTTCCTTTATATTTTGATTAACTATCATGACTGCAGCAAATTCTTTCTGGACTTGAATTAATTCTTCTAGATTTGATTCAGAGTCATCCTCTTCCAATTCCTCACGCAAAAGGGAGCACATTTCATCGAACGCATATCGCTGTGTCGGTTCATTCCATTGCATAAATGTATCTAATACATCTCTAGTACTATATCTTCCACTTTTCGAAATCCATCTAAGAGCTGTGGAATCTAATATTCCCCGTTCTTCAGTACTGGGAAGCTGACTACGTCTCTGCACAGAATCAGAGGCAGGAGTCTTAATTAAAGTTTTATAGAAGGGAGATAGAATATTAGAGACAGAATCAGTGATTCTCCGACGAACAGAAAGCGGAGTCATAATGCTAGCAGAAGCCGTAAGTAAAGTAGCAGTTGGAACAGATAAAACAGGAACAGTAGGAGTAGCAGGCAAAGTAGCTTGTGAAACAACAGGTGTGAGCGGTGCAGGCATAGGCAAAGAAGCCGGCAACTCTGGAAGAGGGGGTGCCGGAGGAACATTAACATTGACCACAGGAGGTACAGGAGCTTGATTCAGGGGAGCAGGAGCAGGAATACCAGGCTGTCCAGCAACCGGTAATTGAACATTTGGTAAAGGTGGAGCTGTAGCACCCTGTGCGTACGGTGGGGGTGACCTCAACAAGTAAGACAACAAGGGATCCTTTTCGGGGTCCTCTATTATCTTAGCTGTACTCGATGGCAAGGCAGGATAGCACTTGTCTATCGCTAAATTACGCTCTCTAACGGCCACCTCCATTGCTTTCTCAGACTCGTTGAGTTGCAGCTGCTTAGCAGACTGTTCTAAAGTCAACTCTTGCTCTTTCTGTTCTTTCTTTAACTTCTTAATTTCTCTCTGTTTAGATTCTTTTCGCCAATAACGGAAAGAATCAAACATTGCCGGCCGGGCTTTCTTCTTAAACAATTTCATTTCCAAATTATCAAGAATTTCAGGTTCAAAACTACCATGCAGTGGCCAACTAAGGACACCGTCTTTCTCTGTATATCGGATCCACACCTCATTATAAGATATAGGACCCACTCCAAACTTACAATACAGATCATAAAGAGGAGTTCCAATCGGAGGAACCAGACATGAGTCCTCCAACCGGGAATCACTGTTGCAACCAAAACACGACAACATACAATTTTTCCGACTTACTATTTTATAATCCGGAACACAGAACAGACAAAACACAAACAAAAGGTGCGCACTCGAACCAAGAACTTAGGCCTACCAAAGCGAACAAATGTATCGATACCCAAACTAAACCAAAAGATTATCGTAACTAGAACAACCAGTGATAATCTTACCAAACCAAACCAAACCAAGAACTAAAAGGATTATCCAAACAGGAGCAACCCTTACGAAGTAACCAACTAGCAACCACTTAATACTTAACTGAGGCACTGAAGACGTCACCAAGGAGAAACCCGTCTACGTCTCGCCGTACTAAGGTCTGCACCTCGGGTCCAAGACAGGGCGACGGTCAAGGCAACGGACCACTGCAGCCGTCCGAACGGGAACCCTCGTGGAAGAGAACGTCGGGCCACTTTTGCGATATGCCGGGATCGATGAAGTGGGGCGCCTCCCTCAGGAATCTTCACACAAAGCTTCTCGAAATCTTCAGGCTTTTGGACCGGTACCGAATGACGTCGCCCCACGTAGGGCGCCAATTGGAGTTCTGGACTTTTTGGTTCCGTCCAGAGGTGTCAGGGATAACACCCGAAGACCCCGGAGTTCTACCTGTCTCGGTGCACAAATAAACGGAAACACGGGCTTCTCGATGGTGGCGTCAAAGACCAAAGGTTTATTACTGCAGGGACACAGAAGTCACAGAAACTACACACGGGCAGTATCTAGGAGCCTGTTCGATTTGTACAAAGTGGCTTGCTCCTTATATACTAAATTTTAGGCTTGGGGCAAATTCTTTACATGCTAGTACATTTCTAAACCTTGGTGTCCTAAACAATAAATATTTGGCGTTGCCCAGGAATCGTTAACAATATCTGATGTCAAAACATTACGAACGAGGGGTTCCCACTATTCCATCATAATCCCATGTCAACTTTTCATTCAAGAGCCGGACCGCCTCATCGTAAATTTCGTTACCTCCCCCTAATAAAGGCCCAGAAGGAAAGGAGCGGAGCCAGGTGCGGAAGATAGAAAAGCAGGATAAGAGATGTTTGTGGGTCGTAAATGGGCAAGGCTACCAGCTTCGGCCGCCTAATCATGATCAGGCCAACGAACACGAGAACCAGTATAGCAGGACTGGCCTCAGGCAGAGGAGGCAGCTTCTGTCGAGTCATGCAGCCATGGCGTGTTCTGTCTTAAGGTGCACGTGTCACTAGCAAGGTGAATCGCCGGCTAAAGCTTACGTGTCCTTAAGTGAAAGAGGTCACTGCGTGTCCATTGACTATGTGAGGGCAAGAAATACAAAATGGCTGCCGTAATCTAAGATGGATGCCATGGGTAGATCAGAAATGTGTTCATAACAGGAGTGCTCTTGCTCGTAGCCTAGCGAAAACACCAGGATATGCTAAATGGATCATTTGCAGTTCACTGATACCAAAATTATGTATTTACGACAATATTGAAAACACGGGTTCAAATCGTCACGGAACCTCAGGCCCTCCTTTTGCCCTTACATAGGCAATTACTCAGTCTATGTCAGAGTCTATCTCTATGCTCATCAGGTCAGTGACATGTTGTTGCATCATCATCCTTTCCCGCACCTTTTCTCCAAACGCAGGTGGTTTTCTGAAACAGGTTGCAGCACAGAGACTACACAAAGCGGGACCACATTGGATAATAAGGCAGCACGAGAACAGGAATACTAGGATGATACCAATGACCATCAGAACCTTCCATCCCAACGTCGATAACAGAGTCCAAAGCCACTCCATTAAGGACCAGTTTCCCTTGTCTACGTGAATAGACTCGGAAATCTTGTGTAGCTTAGAGATCGCGTGAGATAATGAAAAGGAAGGCACTCCTTCTTTTAGCGAAAATATAGTTTTAATCCTCTTGTTTTTTCACATGCGTGCTGCAGTGGTGGCACGTTTGTCCTGCTTCCGTGCCTGCTAACTGACAACCTAACTTGAGTGGATGAACCTCTCAACCTCTGCGCACTGTTGCTACTAGTGCTTCACACTAGAAATTTCAACCTTTTGGTTTTTATTTCACCACTTTCAAATATGAATTACTCATAGAACCAAATTCACCTTCTTCTTTGAAAGTATGATATTTAATTATCAGTTCATTTTCAATAAATTCAAACATATAACAATCCTTAGCCTCATCAATGTGTTTTTAAACCAGGCGAGCCCGGAGCAGGGCTCGAAACCGGCAGGCAGTGGAGTTAGGAGTTGGTGCTAAGCGTAGAGGTAAGAACGGGCGTTTGTGGGGGAAAGCGGAGGCTATACTTGACCTTTGGAGTACGAGGCTAAGGATTGTTACTCTTTTGTTGTAGGTGGCATTTTACAAGTGATACGGAAACGCGGCGGTTTCCTATTTAAAATACTCGAGGTAAGAGGAAGCCATACGAGTCGGCTCTTTGGTCTTTGGTTTCAGGATATTGGCAGATGTTTTTAGCGTGCATTTGTAGTTAGAGCGTTTTTTTGCTTACAGGGATTACTACCTTGCGGTTTGGTTGTGAGTACATTCAATTTTCAACACATTTGAATACATTCACTTTTGAGGTGAAATGGTGGTGGTTTCTATATTTAAAAAGGTTCAAAAGTGCATGATGCAACCATTATTTTCAGTACATGAAATGTGCATGACAGTTCGTTGGTTTGAGCATTCGGAGGTTTTTTATTAACTTGAATCTGATGAGAATTAAGAGAATATCATAATGTAATTGCTGATATGAGACATTCATATTTTCAGGCCCCTGAGGAAGAGTCCAACAAGGACTCGAAATGCATCGGGCTACACCGACCACACGATGTCAAGAAAGATTATGTTGATATATTGAAATTATGAAATGTTTTGTTTTTTGAACATATGTTTGAATTTATTGAAAATGAACTGATAATTAAATATCATACTTTCAAAGAAGAAGGTGAATTTGGTTCTATGAGTAATTCATATTTGAAAGTGGTGAAATAAAAACCAAAAGGTTGAAATTTCTAGTGTGAAGCACTAGTAGCAACAGTGCGCAGAGGTTGAGAGGTTCATCCACTCAAGTTAGGTTGTAGCTTAGAGATCGCCTCATAGACAGTCAGAGCATTATTGGGAATAAAAACACAGCAGCTCGATTGGATCATTCTGCATAGCCCATGTGTCCATTGACTATGTGAGGGCAAGAAATACAAAATGGCTGCCGTAATCTAAGATGGATGCCATTGGTTGATCAGAAATGTGTTCATAACAGGAGTGCTCTTGCTCGTAGCCTAGCGAAAACACCAGGATATGCTAAATGGATCATTTGCGGTTCACTGATACCAAAATTATGTATTTACGACAATATTGAAAACACGGGTTCAAATCGTCACGGAACCTCAGTATGGCAAGGAAACATCACTGCAATGTGGGCACCCTTGTACCATGGTCCAAGGGTGCCGGCATGGCAGGGAAACATCACTGCAATGTGGGCACCCTTGTACCATGGTCCAAGGGTGCCTGCAGGGCAGGGAAGGATCACAGCAATGTGGGCACCCTTGTACCATGGTCCAAGGGTGCCTGCAGGCCAGGGAAGGATCGCAGCAATGTGGGCACCCTTGATCATGGTCCAAGGGTGCCGGCATGGCAGGGAAGGATCACAGCAATGTGGGCACGCTTGTACCATGGTCCAAGGGTGCCGGCATGGCAGGGAAACATCACTGCAATGTGGGCACGCTTGTACCATGGTCCAAGGGTGCCTGCAGGGCAGGGGAGGATCACAGCAATGTGGGCACCCTTGTACCATGGTCCAAGGGTGCCTGCATGGCAGGGAAGGATCACAGCAATGTGGGCACCCTTGTACCATGGTCCAAGGGTGCCTGCATGGTGGGGAAGGATCACAGCAATGTGGGCACACTGGTACCATGGTCCAAGGGTGCCTGCGTGGCAGGGAAGGATCACATCAATGTGGGCACCCTGGTACCATGGTCCAAGGGTGCCTGCAGGGCAGGGAAGGATCACAGCAATGTGGGCACCCTTGTACCATGGTCCAAGGGTGCCTGCATGGCAGGGAAGGATCACAGCAATGTGGGCACCCTTATACCATGGTCCAAGGGTGCCTGTGTGGCAGGGAAGGATCACAGCAATCTGGGCACCCTTGTACCATGGTCCAAGGGTGCCTGCATGGCAGGGAAGGATCACAGCAATTTGGGCACCCTTGTACCATGGTCAAAGGGTGCCTGCATGGCGGGGAAACATCACTGCAATGTGGGCACCCTTGTACCATGGTCCAAGGGTGCCTGCATGGCGGGGAAGGATCACAGCAATGTGGGCACCCTTGTACCATGGTCCAAGGGTGCCTGCATGGCAGGGAAGGATCACAGCAATGTGGGCACCCTTGTACCATGGTCCACCCTTGTACCATGGTCCAAGGGTGCCTGCATGGCAGGGAAGGATCACAGCAATGTGGGCACCCTTGTACCATGGTCCAAGGGTGCCTGCATGGCAGGGAAACATTACAGCAATGTGGGCACCCTTGTACCATGGTCCAAGGGTGCCTGCATGGCAGGGAAGGATCGCAGCAATGTGGGCACCCTTGTATCATGGTCCAAGGGTGCCTGCATGGTGGGGAAGGATCAAAGCAATGTGGGCACCCTTGTACCATGGTCCAAGGGTGCCTGCATGGCAGGGAAGGATCACAGCAATGTGGGCACCCTTGTACCATGGTCCAAGGGTGCCTGCAGGGCAGGGAAGGATCACAGCAATGTGGGCACCCTTGTACCATGGTCCAAGGGTGCCTGCATGGCAGGGAAGGATCACAGCAATGTGGGCACCCTTGTACCATGGTCCAAGGGTGCCTGCATGGTGGGGAAGGATCACAGCAATGTGGGCACCCTGGTACCATGGTCCAAGGGTGCCTGCAGGGCAGGGAAGGATCACAGCAATGTGGGCACCCTTGTACCATGGTCCAAGGGTGCCTGCAGGCCAGGGAAGGATCGCAGCAATGTGGGCACCCTTGTACCATGGTCCAAGGGTGCCTGCATGGCAGGGAAGGATCACAGCAATGTGGGCACCCTTGTACCATGGTCCAAGGGTGCCTGCACGACAGGGAAGGATCACAGCAATGTGGGCACCCTTGTACCATGGTCCAAGGGTGCCTGCATGGCAGGGAAGGATCACAGCAATGTGGGCACCCTTGTACCATGGTCCGAGGGTGCCAGCATTTGCAGGGAAGGATCACAGGAATGTGGGCACCCTTGTACCATGGTCCAAGTGTGCCTGCATGGCAGGGAGGGATCACAGCAATGGGGGCACCCTTGTACCATGGTCCAAGGGTGCCGCAAGGCAGGGAAGGATCACAGCAATGTGGGCACCCTTGTACCATGGTCAAAGGGTGCCTGCATGGCAGGGAAGGATCACAGCAATGTGGGCACCCTTGTACCATGGTCCAAGGGTGCCTGCATGGCGGGGAAGGATCACAGCAATGTGGGCACCCTTGTACCATGGTCCAAGGGTGCCTGCATGGCGGGGAAGGATCACAGCAATGTGGGCACCCTTGTACCATGGTCCAAGGGTGCCTGCATGGCAGGGAAGGATCACAGCAATGTGGGCACCCTTGTACCATGGTCCAAGGGTGCCTGCATGGTGGGGAAGGATCACAGCAATGTGGGCACACTGGTACCATGGTCCAAGGGTGCCTGCGTGGCAGGGAAGGATCACAGCAATGTGGGCACCCTGGTACCATGGTCCAAGGGTGCCTGCAGGGCAGGGAAGGATCACAGCAATGTGGGCACCCTTGTACCATGGTCCAAGGGTGCCTGCATGGCAGGGAAGGATCACAGCAATGTGGGCACCCTTGTACCATGGTCCAAGGGTGCCTGTGTGGCAGGGAAGGATAACAGCAATGTGGGCACCCTTGTATCATGGTCCAAGGGTGCCTGCGTGGCAGGGAAGGATCACAGCAATGTGGGCACCCTTGTACCATGGCCAAGGGTGCCTGTGTGGCAGGGAAGGATCACAGCAATGTGGGCACCCTTGTACCATGGTCCAAGGGTGCCGGCATGGTAGGGAAGGATCACAGCAATGTGGGCACCCTTGTACCATGGTCCGAGGGTGCCAGCATGGCAGGGAAGGATCACAGCAATGTGGGCACCCTTGTACCATGGTCCAAGTGTGCCTGCATGGCAGGGAGGGATCACAGCAATGGGGGCACCCTTGTACCATGGTCCAAGGGTGCCGCATGGCAGGGAAGGATCACAGCAATGTGGGCACCCTTGTACCATGGTCAAAGGGTGCCTGCATGGCAGGGAAGGATCACAGCAATGTGGGCACCCTTGTACCATGGTCCAAGGGTGCCTGCATGGCGGGGAAGGATCACAGCAATGTGGGCACCCTTGTACCATGGTCCAAGGGTGCCTGCAGGGCAGGGAAGGATCACAGCAATGTGGGCACCCTTGTACCATGGTCCAAGGGTGCCTGCATGGCAGGGAATCATCACAGCAATGTGGGCACCCTTGTATCATGGCCCAAGGGTGCCTGCATGGCAGGGAAGGATCACAGCAATGTGGGCACCCTTGTACCATGGTCCAAGGGTGCCGGCATGGTGGGGAAGGATCACAGCAATGTGGGCACCCTTGTACCATGGTCCAAGGGTGCCGGCATGGTGGGGAAGGATCACTGCAATGTGGGCACCCTTGTACCATGGTCCAAGGGTGCCTGCATGGCAGGGAAGGATCACAGCAATGTGGGCACCCTTGTACCATGGTCCAAGGGTGCCTGCATGGCAGGGAAGGATCACAGCAATGTGGGCACCCTTGTACCATGGTCCAAGGGTGCCTGCATGGCAGGGAAACATTACAGCAATGTGGGCACCCTTGTACCATGGTCCAAGGGTGCCTGCATGGCAGGGAAGGATCACAGCAATGTGGGCACCCTTGTACCATGGTCCAAGGGTGCCTGCATGGCAGGGAAGGATCACAGCAATGTGGGCACCCTTGTACCATGGTCCAAGGGTGCCTGCAGGGCAGGGAAGGATCACAGCAATGTGGGCACCCTTGTACCATGGTCCAAGGGTGCCTGCATGGCAGGGAAGGATCACAACAATGTGGGCACCCTTGTACCATGGTCCAAGGGTGTCTGCATGGCAGGGAAGGATAACAGCAATGTGGGCACCCTTGTACCATGGTCCAAGGGAGCCAGCATGGCAGGGAAGGATCACAGCAATGTGGGCACCCTTGTACCATGGTCCAAGTGTGCCTGCATGGCAGGGAGGGATCACAGCAATGTGGGCACCCTTGTACCATGGTCCAAGGGTGCCTGCATGGCAGGGAAGGATCACAGGAATGTGGGCACCCTTGTACCATGGTCCAAGGGTGCCTGCGTGGCAGGGAAGGATCACAGCAATGTGGGCACCCTTGTACCCTGGTCCAAGGGTGCCTGCATGGCAGGGAAACATTACAGCAATGTGGGCACCCTTGTACCATGGTCCAAGGGTGCCTGCATGGCAGGGAAGGATCACAGCAGTGTGGGCACCCTTGTACCATGGTCCAAGGGTGCCTGCATGGCAGGGAAGGATCACAGCAATGTGGGCACCCTTGTATCATGGTCCAAGGGTGCCTGCGTGGCAGGGAAGGATCACAGCAATGTGGGCACCCTTGTACCATGGTCCAAGGGTGCCTGCATGGCAGGGAAGGATCACAGCAATGTGGGCACCCTTGTACCATGGTCCAAGGGTGCCTGCATGGCAGGGAAGGATCACAGCAATGTGGGCACCCTTGTACCATGGTCCAAGGGTGCCTGCAGGGCAGGGAAGGATCACAGCAATGTGGGCACCCTTGTACCATGGTCCAAGGGTGCCTGCAGGGCAGGGAAACATTACAGCAATGTGGGCACCCTTGTACCATGGTCCAAGGGTGCCTGCATGGCAGGGAAGGATCACAGCAATGTGGGCACCCTTGTACCATGGTCCAAGGGTGCCTGCATGGCAGGGAGGGATCACAGCAATGTGGGCACCCTTGTACCATGGTCCAAGGGTGCCTGCATGGCAGGGAAGGATCACAGCAATGTGGGCACCCTTGTACCATGGTCCAAGGGTGCCTGCATGGCAGGGAAGGATCACAGCAATCTGGGCACCCTTGTATCATGGTCCAAGGGTGCCTGCAGGGCAGGGAAACATCACTTGCAATGTGGGCACCCTTGTATCATGGTCCAAGGGTGCCTGCAGGGCAGGGAAGGATCATAGCAATGTGGGCACCCTTGTACCATGGTCCAAGGGTGTCTGCATGGCAGGGAAGGATAACAGCAATATGGGCACCCTTGTATCATGGTCCAAGGGTGCCTGCAGGGCAGGGAAACATCACTTGCAATGTGGGCACCCTTGTATCATGGTCCAAGGGTGCCTGCAGGGCAGGGAAGGATCACAGCAATGTGGGCACCCTTGTACCATGGTCCAAGGGCGCCTGCATGGCAGGGAAGGATCACAGCAATGTGGGCACCCTTGTACCATGGTCCAAGGGTGCCTGCATGGCAGGGAAACATCACAGCAATGTGGGCACCCTTGTACCATGGTCCAAGGGTGCCTGCGTGGCAGGGAAGGATCACAGCAATCTGGGAACCCTTGTACCATGGTCCAAGGGTGCCTGCAGGGCAGGGAAGGATCACAGCAATGTGGGCACCCTTGTATCATGGTCCAAGGGTGCCTGCATGGTAGGGGAGGATCACAGCAATGTGGGCACCCTTGTACCATGGTCCAAGGGTGCCTGCAGGGCAGGGAAGGATCACAGCAATGTGGGCACCCTTGTACCATGGTCCAAGGGTGCCTGCATGGCAGGGAATCATCACAGCAATGTGGGCACCCTTGTACCATGGTCCAAGTGTGCCTGCATGGCAGGGAGGGATCACAGCAATGGGGGCACCCTTGTACCATGGTCCAAGGGTGCCGCATGGCAGGGAAGGATCACAGCAATGTGGGCACCCTTGTACCATGGTCAAAGGGTGCCTGCATGGCAGGGAAGGATCACAGCAATGTGGGCACCCTTGTACCATGGTCCAAGGGTGCCTGCATGGCGGGGAAGGATCACAGCAATGTGGGCACCCTTGTACCATGGTCCAAGGGTGCCTGCAGGGCAGGGAAGGATCACAGCAATGTGGGCACCCTTGTACCATGGTCCAAGGGTGCCTGCATGGCAGGGAATCATCACAGCAATGTGGGCACCCTTGTATCATGGTCCAAGGGTGCCTGCATGGCAGGGAAGGATCACAGCAATGTGGGCACCCTTGTACCATGGTCCAAGGGTGCTGGCATGGTGGGGAAGGATCACAGCAATGTGGGCACCCTTGTACCATGGTCCAAGGGTGCCGGCATGGTGGGGAAGGATCACAGCAATGTGGGCACCCTTGTACCATGGTCCAAGGGTGCCTGCATGGCAGGGAAGGATCACAGCAATGTGGGCACCCTTGTACCATGGTCCAAGGGTGCCTGCATGGCAGGGAAGGATCACAGCAATGTGGGCACCCTTGTACCATGGTCCAAGGGTGCCAGCATGGCAGGGAAGGATCACAGCAATGTGGGCACCCTTGTACCATGGTCCAAGGGTGCCTGCATGGCAGGGAAGGATCACAGCAATGTGGGCACCCTTGTACCATGGTCCAAGGGTGCCTGCATGGCAGGGAAACATTACAGCAATGTGGGCACCCTTGTACCATGGTCCAAGGGTGCCTGCATGGCAGGGAAGGATCACAGCAATGTGGGCACCCTTGTACCATGGTCCAAGGGTGCCTGCATGGCAGGGAAGGATCACAGCAATGTGGGCACCCTTGTACCATGGTCCAAGGGTGCCTGCAGGGCAGGGAAGGATCACAGCAATGTGGGCACCCTTGTACCATGGTCCAAGGGTGCCTGCATGGCAGGGAAGGATCACAGCAATGTGGGCACCCTTGTACCATGGTCCAAGGGTGTCTGCATGGCAGGGAAGGATAACAGCAATGTGGGCACCCTTGTACCATGGTCCAAGGGAGCCAGCATGGCAGGGAAGGATCACAGCAATGTGGGCACCCTTGTACCATGGTCCAAGTGTGCCTGCATGGCAGGGAGGGATCACAGCAATGTGGGCACCCTTGTACCATGGTCCAAGGGTGCCTGCATGGCAGGGAAGGATCACAGCAATGTGGGCACCCTTGTACCATGGTCCAAGGGTGCCTGCATGGCAGGGAAGGATCACAGGAATGTGGGCACCCTTGTACCATGGTCCAAGGGTGCCTGCATGGCAGGGAAACATTACAGCAATGTGGGCACCCTTGTACCATGGTCCAAGGGTGCCTGCATGGCAGGGAAGGATCACAGCAATGTGGGCACCCTTGTACCATGGTCCAAGGGTGCCTGCATGGCAGGGAAGGATCACAGCAATGTGGGCACCCTTGTACCATGGTCCAAGGGTGCCTGCATGGCAGGGAAGGATCACAGCAATGTGGGCACCCTTGTATCATGGTCCAAGGGTGCCTGCGTGGCAGGGAAGGATCACAGCAATGTGGGCACCCTTGTACCATGGTCCAAGGGTGCCTGCAGGGCAGGGAAGGATCACAGCAATGTGGGCACCCTTGTACCATGGTCCAAGGGTGCCTGCATGGCAGGGAAACATTACAGCAATGTGGGCACCCTTGTACCATGGTCCAAGGGTGCCTGCATGGCAGAGAAGGATCACAGCAATATGGGCACCCTTGTACCATGGTCCAAGGGTGCCTGCGTGGCAGGGAAGGATCACAGCAATGTGGGCACCCTTGTACCATGGTCCAAGGGTGCCTGCAGGGCAGGGAAGGATCACAGCAATGTGGGCACCCTTGTACCATGGTCCAAGGGTGCCTGCATGGCAGGGAAACATTACAGCAATGTGGGCACCCTTGTACCATGGTCCAAGGGTGCCTGCATGGCAGGGAAGGATCACAGCAATGTGGGCACCCTTGTACCATGGTCCAAGGGTGCCTGCATGACAGGGAAGGATCACAACAATGTGGGCACCCTTGAACCATGGTCCAAGGGTGCCTGCATGGCAGGGAGGGATCACAGCAATGTGGGCACCCTTGTACCATGGTCCAAGGGTGCCTGCATGGCAGGGAAGGATCACAGCAATGTGGGCACCCTTGTACCATGGTCCAAGGGTGCCTGCATGGCAGGGAAGGATCACAGCAATCTGGGCACCCTTGTATCATGGTCCAAGGGTGCCTGCAGGGCAGGGAAACATCACTTGCAATGTGGGCACCCTTGTATCATGGTCCAAGGGTGCCTGCAGGGCAGGGAAGGATCACAGCAATGTGGGCACCCTTGTACCATGGTCCAAGGGTGTCTGCATGGCAGGGAAGGATAACAGCAATATGGGCACCCTTGTATCATGGTCCAAGGGTGCCTGCAGGAAAGGGAAACATCACTTTCAATGTGGGCACCCTTGTATCATGGTCCAAGGGTGCCTGCATGGTAGGGGAGGATCACAGCAATGTGGGCACCCTTGTACCATGGTCCAAGGGTGTCTGCATGGCAGGGAAGGATCACAGCAATGTGGGCACCCTTGTACCATGGTCCAAGGGTGCCTGCAGGGCAGGGAAGGATCACAGCAATGTGGGCACCCTTGTATCATGGTCCAAGGGTGCCTGCATGGTAGGGGAGGATCACAGCAATGTGGGCACCCTTGTACCATGGTCCAAGGGTGCCTGCATGGCAGGGAATCATCACAGCAATGTGGGCACCCTTGTATCATGGTCCAAGGGTGCCTGCATGGCAGGGAAGGATCACGTCAATGTGGGCACCCTTGTACCATGGTCCAAGGGTGCCTGCATGGCAGGGAAGGATAACAGCAATGTGGGCACCCTTGTATCATGGTCCAAGGGTGCCTGCGTGGCAGGGAAGGATCACAGCAATGTGGGCACCCTTGTACCATGGCCAAGGGTGCCTGTGTGGCAGGGAAGGATCACAGCAATGTGGGCACCCTTGTACCATGGTCCAAGGGTGCCTGCATGGCAGGGAAGGATCACAGCAATGTGGGCACCCTTGTACCATGGTCCGAGGGTGCCAGCATGGCAGGGAAGGATAACAGCAATGTGGGCTCCCTTGTATCATGGTCCAAGGGTGCCTGCGTGGCAGGGAAGGATCACAGCAATGTGGGCACCCTTGTACCATGGCCAAGGGTGCCTGTGTGGCAGGGAAGGATCACAGCAATGTGGGCACCCTTGTACCCTGGTCCAAGGGTGCCGGCATGGCAGGGAAGGATCACAGCAATGTGGGCACCCTTGTACCATGGTCCGAGGGTGCCAGCATGGCAGGGAAGGATCACAGCAATGTGGGCACCTTTGTACCATGGTCCAAGGGTGCCTGCAGGGCAGGGAAGGATCACAGCAATGTGGGCACCCTTGTACCATGGTCCAAGTGTGCCTGCATGGCAGGGAGGGATCACAGCAATGTGGGCACCCTTGTACCATGGTCCAAGGGTGCCGCATGGCAGGGAAGGATCACAGCAATGTGGGCACCCTTGTACCATGGTCAAAGGGTGCCTGCATGGCAGGGAAGGATCACAGCAATGTGGGCACCCTTGTACCATGGTCCAAGTGTGCCTGCATGGCAGGGAAGGATCACAGCAATGTGGGCACCCTTGTACCATGGTCCAAGGGTGCCTGCAGGGCAGGGAAGGATCACATCAATGTGGGCACGCTTGTATCATGGTCCAAGGGTGCCTGCAGGGCAGGGAAGGATCACAGCAATGTGGGCACCCTTGTATCATGGTCCAAGGGTGCCTGCAGGGCGGGGAAGGATCACAGCAATGTGGGCACCCTTGTACCATGGTCCAAGGGTGCCTGCGTGGCAGGGAAGGATCACAGCAATGTGGGCACCCTTGTACCATGGTCCAAGTGTGCCTGCATGGCAGGGAGGGATCACAGCAATGTGGGCACCCTTGTACCATGGTCCAAGGGTGCCTGCAGGGCAGGGAAGGATCACAGCAATGCGGGCACCCTTGTACCATGGTCCAAGGGTGCCTGCAGGGCAGGGAAGGATCACAGCAATGCGGGCACCCTTGTACCATGGTCCAAGGGTGCCTGCAGGGCAGGGAAGGATCACAGCAATGCGGGCACCCTTGTACCATGGTCCAAGGGTGCCTGCGTGGCAGGGAAGGATCACAGCAATGCGGGCACCCTTGTACCATGGTCCAAGGGTGCCTGCGTGGCAGGGAAGGATCACAGCAATGCGGGCACCCTTGTACCATGGTCCAAGGGTGCCTGCAGGGCAGGGAAACATTACAGCAATGCGGGCACCCTTGTACCATGGTCCAAGGGTGCCTGCATGGCAGGGAAGGATCACAGCAATGTGGGCACCCTTGTATCATGGTGCAAGGGTGCCTGCATGGCAGGGACGGATCACAGCAATGTGGGCACCCTTGTACCATGGTCCAAGGGTGCCTGCATGGCAGGGAAGGATCACAGCAATGTGGGCACCCTTGTATCATGGTCCAAGGGTGCCTGCATGGCAGGGAAACATCACTGCAATGTGGGCACCCTTGTACCATGGTCCAAGGGTGCCTGCATGGCAGGGAAGGATCACAGCAATGTGGGTACCCTTGTATCATGGTCCAAGGGTGCCTGCATGGCAGGGAAGGATCACAGCAATGCGGGCACCCTTGTATCATGGTCCAAGGGTGCCTGCATGGCAGGGGAGGATCACAGCAATGTGGGCACACTTGTATCATGGTCCAAGGGTGCCTGCATGGCAGGGGAGGATCACAGCAATGTGGGCACCCTTGTACCATGGTCCAAGGGTGCCTGCATGGCAGGGAAGGATCACAGCAATGTGGGCACCCTTGTACCATGGTCCAAGGGTGCCTGCATGACAGGGAAGGATCACTGCAATGTGGGCACCCTTGTACCATGGTCCAAGGGTGCCTGCATGGCAGGGAAGGATCACAGCAATGTGGGCACCCTTGTACCATGGTCCAAGGGTGCCTGCATGGCAGGGAAGGATCACTGCAATGTGGGCACCCTTGTACCATGGTCCAAGGGTGCCTGCATGGCAGGGGAGGATCACAGCAATGTGGGCACCCTTGTACCATGGTCCAAGGGTGCCTGCATGGCAGGGAAGGATCACAGCAATGTGGGCACGCTTGTATCCTGGTGCAAGGGTGCCTGCAGGGCAGGGAAGGATCACAGCAATGTGGGCACCCTTGTACCATGGTCCAAGGGTGCCTGCATGGCAGGGAAGGATCACAGCAATGTGGGCACCCTTGTACCATGGTCCAAGGGTGCCTGCACGACAGGGAAGGATCACAGCAATGTGGGCACCCTTGTACCATGGTCCAAGGGTGCCTGCACGGCAGGGAAGGATCACAGCAATGTGGGCACCCTGGTACCATGGTCCAAGGGTGCCTGCAGGGCAGGGAAGGATCACAGCAATGTGGGCACCCTTGTACCAGGGTCCAAGGGTGCCTGCATGGCAGGGAGGGATCACAGCAATGTGGGCACCCTTGTACCATGGTCCAAGGGTGCCGGCATGGCAGGGAAGGATCACAGCAATGTGGGCACCCTTGTATCATGGTCCAAGGGTGCCGGCATGGCAGGGAATCATCACTGCAATGTGGGCACCCTTGTACCATGGTCCAAGGGTGCCTGCAGGGCAGGGAAGGATCACAGCAATGTGGGCACCCTTGTACCATGGTCCAAGGGTGCCTGCATGGCAGGGAAGGATCACAGCAATGTGGGCACCCTTGTACCATGGTCCAAGGGTGCCTGCAGGGCAGGGAAGGATCACAGCAATGTGGGCACCCTTGTACCATGGTCCAAGGGTGCCTGCATGGCAGGGAAGGATCACAGCAATGTGGGCACCCTTGTACCCTGGTCCAAGGGTGCCTGCAGGGCAGGGAAGGATCACAGCAATGTGGGCACCCTTGTACCATGGTCCAAGGGTGCCGGCATGGCAGGGAAGGATCACAGCAAAGTGGGCACCCTTGTACCATGGTCCAAGTGTGCCTGCATGGCAGGGAAGGATCACAGCAATGTGGGCACCCTTGTACCATGGTCCAAGGGTGCCTGCATGGCAGGGAAGGATCACAGCAATGTGGGCACCCTTGTACCATGGTCCAAGGGTGCCTGCAGGGCAGGGGAGGATCACAGCAATGTGGGAACCCTTGTACCATGGTCCAAGGATGCCTGCATGGCAGGGGAGGATCACAGCAATGTGGGCACCCTTGTACCATGGTACAAGGGTGCCTGCATGGCGGGGAAGGATCACAGCAATGTGGGCACCCTTGTACCATGGTCCAAGGGTGCCTGCAGGGCAGGGAAGGATCACAGCAATGTGGGCACCCTTGTATCATGGTCCAAGGGTGCCTGCAGGGCAGGGGAGGATCACAGCAATGTGGGCACCCTTGTACCATGGTCCAAGGGTGCCGGCATGGCGGGGAAGGATCACAGCAATGTGGGCACCCTTGTATCATGGTCCAAGGGTGCCTGCAGGGCAGGGAAGGATCACAGCAATGTGGGCACCCTTGTACCATGGTCCAAGGGTGCCTGCATGGCGGGGAAGGATCACAGCAATGTGGGCACCCTTGTATCATGGTCCAAGGGTGCCTGCAGGGCAGGGAAGGATCACAGCAATGTGGGCACCCTTGTACCATGGTCCAAGGGTGCCTGCATGGCAGGGAAGGATCACAGCAATGTGGGCACCCTTGTACCATGGTCCAAGGGTGCCTGCATGGCAGGGAAGGATCGCAGCAATGTGGGCACCCTTGTACCATGGTCCAAGGGTGCCTGCAGGGCAGGGAAGGATCACAGCAATGCGGGCACCCTTGTACCATGGTCCAAGGGTGCCTGCATGGCAGGGAAGGATCACAGCAATGCGGGCACCCTTGTACCATGGTCCAAGGGTGCCTGCAGGGCAGGGAAGGATCACAGCAATGCTTCCCTGCCCTGCAGGCACCCTTGGACCATGGTACAAGGGTGCCCGCATTGCTGTGATCCTTCCCTGCCCTGCAGGCACCCTTGGACCATGGTACAAGGGTGCCCACATTGCTGTGATCCCTCCCTGCCATGCAGGCACACTTGGACCATGGTACAGGGAAGGGCAGGGAAGGATCACAGCAATGCGGGCACCCTTGTACCATGGTCCAAGGGTGCCTGCAGGGCAGGGAAGGATCACAGCAATGCGGGCACCCTTGTACCCTGGTCCAAGGGTGCCTGCGTGGCAGGGAAGGATCACAGCAATGCGGGCACCCTTGTACCATGGTCCAAGGGTGCCTGCGTGGCAGGGAAGGATCACAGCAATGCGGGCACCCTTGTACCATGGTCCAAGGGTGCCTGCAGGGCAGGGAAACATTACAGCAATGTGGGCACCCTTGTACCATGGTCCAAGGGTGCCTGCATGGCAGGGAAGGATCACAGCAATGTGGGCACCCTTATATCATGGTGCAAGGGTGCCTGCATGGCAGGGACGGATCACAGCAATGTGGGCACCCTTGTACCATGGTCCAAGGGTGCCTGCATGGCAGGGAAGGATCACAGCAATGTGGGCACCCTTATATCATGGTGCAAGGGTGCCTGCATGGCAGGGACGGATCACAGCAATGTGGGCACCCTTGTACCATGGTCCAAGGGTGCCTGCATGGCAGGGAAGGATCACAGCAATGTGGGCACCCTTGTATCATGGTCCAAGGGTGCCTGCATGGCAGGGGAGGATCACAGCAATGTGGGCACACTTGTATCATGGTCCAAGGGTGCCTGCATGGCAGGGAAGGATCACAGCAATGTGGGCACCCTTGTACCATGGTCCAAGGGTGCCTGCATGACAGGGAAGGATCACTGCAATGTGGGCACCCTTGTACCATGGTCCAAGGGTGCCTGCATGGCAGGGAAGGATCACAGCAATGTGGGCACCCTTGTACCATGGTCCAAGGGTGCCTGCGTGGCAGGGAAGGATCACAGCAATGTGGGCACCCTTGTATCATGATCCAAGGGTGCCTGCATGGCAGGGAAGGATCACAGCAATGTGGGCACCCTTGTATCATGTTCCAAGGGTGCCTGCGTGGCAGGGAAGGATCACAGCAATGTGGGCACCCTTGTATCATGATCCAAGGGTGCCTGCATGGCAGGGAAGGATCACAGCAATGTGGGCACCCTTGTATCATGGTCCAAGGGTGCCTGCATGGCGGGGAAGGATCACAGCAATGTGGGCACCCTTGTATCATGATCCAAGGGTGCCTGCATGGCAGGGAAGGATCACAGCAATGTGGGCACCCTTGTACCCTGGTGCAAGGGTGCCTGCATGGCAGGGAAGGATCACAGCAATGTGGGCACCCTTGTACCATGGTCCAAGGGTGCCTGCATGACAGGGAAGGATCACAGCAATGTGGGCACCCTTGTATCATGGTCCAAGGGTGCCTGCATGGCAGGGAAGGATCACAGCAATGTGGGCACCCTTGTACCATGGTCCAAGGGTGCCTGCATGGCAGGGAAGGATCACAGCAATGTGGGCACCCTTGTACCCTGGTCCAAGGGTGCCTGCATGGCAGGGAAGGATCACAGCAATGTGGGCACCCTTGTACCATGGTCCAAGGGTGCCTGCATGGCAGGGAAGGATCACAGCAATGTGGGCACCCTTGTACCATGGTCCAAGGGTGCCTGCATGGCAGGGGAGGATCACAGCAATGTGGGCACCCTTGTACCATGGTCCAAGGGTGCCTGCATGGCAGGGAAGGATCACATCAATGTGGGCACCCTTGTACCATGGTCCAAGGGTGCCTGCAGGGCATGGAAGGATCACAGCAATGTGGGCACCCTTGTACCATGGTCCAAGGGTGCCTGCAGGGCGGAGAAGGATCACAGCAATGTGGGCACCCTTGTACCATGGTCCAAGGGTGCCTGCATGGCAGGGAAGGATCACAGCAATGCGGGCACCCTTGTACCATGGTCCAAGGGTGCCTGCATGGCAGGGAAGGATCACATCAATGTGGGCACACTTTTACCATGGTCCAAGGGTGCCTGCAGGGCATGGAAGGATCACAGCAATGTGGGCACCCTTGTATCATGGTCCAAGGGTGCCTGCATGGCAGGGAAGGATCACAGCAATGTGGGCACCCTTGTACCATGGTCCAAGGGTGCCTGCATGGCAGGGAAGGATCACAGCAATGTGGGCACCCTTGTACCCTGGTCCAAGGGTGCCTGCATGGCAGGGAAGGATCACAGCAATGTGGGCACCCTTGTACCATGGTCCAAGGGTGCCTGCTTGGTAGGGAAGGATCACAGTAATGTGGGCACCCTTGTACCATGGTCCAAGGGTGCCTGCATGGCAGGGGAGGATCACAGCAATGTGGGCACCCTTGTACCATGGTCCAAGGGTGCCTGCATGGCAGGGAAGGATCACATCAATGTGGGCACCCTTGTACCATGGTCCAAGGGTGCCTGCAGGGCATGGAAGGATCACAGCAATTTGGGCACCCTTGTACCATGGTCCAAGGGTGTCTGCAGGGCGGAGAAGGATCACAGCAATGTGGGCACCCTTGTACCATGGTCCAAGGGTGCCTGCATGGCAGGGAAGGATCACAGCAATGTGGGCACCCTTGTACCATGGTCCAAGGGTGCCTGCATGGCAGGGAAGGATCACATCAATGTGGGCACACTTGTACCATGGTCCAAGGGTGCCTGCAGGGCATGGAAGGATCACAGCAATGTGGGCACCCTTGTACCATGGTCCAAGGGTGCCTGCATGGCAGGGAAGGATCACAGCAATGTGGGCACCCTTGTATCATGATCCAAGGGTGCCTGCATGGCAGGGAAGGATCACAGCAATGTGGGCACCCTTGTACCAGGGTCCAAGGGTGCCTGCATGGCAGGGAAGGATCACAGCAATGTGGGCACCCTTGTACCATGGTGTTCCAAGGGTGCCTGCATGGCAGGGAAGGATCACAGCAAAGTGGGCACCCTTGTATCATGGTCCAAGGGTGCCTGCATGGCAGGGAAGGATCACAGCAATGTGGGCACCCTTGTACCATGGTCCAAGGGTGCCTGCATGGCGGGGAAGGATCACAGCAATGTGGGCACCCTTGTACCATGGTGGTCCAAGGGTGCCTGCATGGCAGGGAAGGATCACAGCAATGTGGGCACCCTTGTACCATGGTCCAAGGGTGCCTGCATGGTGGGGAAGGATCTCAGCAATGTGGGCACCCTTGTACCATGGTCCAAGGGTGCCTGCATGGCAGGGAAGGATCAAAGCAATGCGGGCACCCTTGTACCATGGTCCAAGGGTGCCTGCATGGCAGGGAAACATCACAGCAATGTGGGCACCCTTGTACCATGGTCCAAGGGTGCCTGCAGGGCAGGGAAGGATCACAGCAATGCGGGCACCCTTGTACCATGGTCCAAGGGTGCCTGCATGGCAGGGAAAGATCACAGCAATGCGGGCACCCTTGTTCCATGGTCCAAGGGTGCCTGCATGGCAGGGAAACATCACAGCAATGTGGGCACCCTTGTACCATGGTCCAAGGATGCCTGCATGGCAGGGAAGGATCATAGCAATGTGGGCACCCTTGTACCATGGTCCAAGGGTGCCTGCATGGCAGGGAAGGATCACATCAATGTGGGCACCCTTGTACCATGGTCCAAGGGTGCCGGCATGGCAGGGAAACATCACAGCAATGTGAGCACCCTTGTACCATGGTCCAAGGGTGCCTGCAGGGCAGGGAAGGATCACAGCAATGTGGGCACCCTTGTACCATGGTCCAAGGGTGCCTGCGTGGCAGGGAAGGATCACTGCAATGTGGGCACCCTTGTACCATGGTGGTCCAAGGGTGCCTGCATGGCAGGGAATGATCACAGCAATGTGGGCACCCTTGTATCATGGTCCAAGGGTGCCTGCAGGGCAGGGAAGGATCACAGCAATGTGGGCACCCTTGTACCATGGTCCAAGGGTGCCTGCATGGCAGGGAAGGATCACAGCAATGTGGGCACCCTTGTACCATGGTCCAAGGATACCTGCAGGGCAGGGGAGGATCACAGCAATGTGGGCACCCTTGTACCATGGTCCAAGGGTGCCTGCAGGGCAGGGAAGGATCACAGCAATGTGGGCACCCTTGTACCATGGTCCAAGTGTGCCTGCATGGCAGGGAGGGATCACAGCAATGTGGGCACCCTTGTACCATGGTCCAAGGGTGCCTGCATGGCAGGGAAGGATCACAGCAATGTGGGCACCCTTGTACCATGGTCCAAGGGTGTCTGCATGGCAGGGAAGGATAACAGCAATGTGGGCACCCTTGTACCATGGTCCAAGGGTGCCTGCATGGCAGGGAAGGATCACAGCAATGTGGGCACCCTTGTACCATGGTCCAAGGGAGCCAGCGTGGCAGGGAAGGATCACAGCAATGTGGGCACCCTTGTACCATGGTCCAAGTGTGCCTGCGTGGCAGGGAGGGATCACAGCAATGTGGACACCCTTGTACCGTGGTCCAAGGGTGCCTGCGTGGCAGGGAAGGATCACAGCAATGTGGGCACCCTTGTACCGTGGTCCAAGGGTGCCTGTGTTGCAGGGAAGGATCACAGCAATGTGGGCACCCTTGTACCGTGGTCCAAGGGTGCCTGCATGGCAGG